>NC_134893.1:18626836-18636836 GCF_041734735.1 Babylonia areolata | reverse complement strand
TAAAGTTTATAAAAACGTCGTGTCAAAACAAAGAGGATTCAACTAACAACCAAAAGGTTTTTATAAACTTTAGTTTTTTGTCTTTGTAGTTCAGTTCAGTTTCTCAAGGAGGCGTCACTGCGTTCGGAAAAATCCATATACGCTAAACTGAAACTGGTGGATGAACGGTGTAGAATGTTCCGATTTCCCTGCTTAACATGATTATGTGCAGTCCTGCTAGTGCCTGTTATCCTTCCGTGTGTATGTATGCACATGCAGATATGATTGGCGCGTAAAAGATCCAGTGATCCACCAGTGTTCGGTGGGTTACGGACACACGAATATACCCCATACCCAGCGTGCACACCCCACGAAAACGGACAATGGCAGCCTCCATATGCGGAGTAAAAACGACTACATTAGTAAAAAGACATACGAGACCGTGCGAACCGCAGCCCGCGAATGCTACAGCACAGCAGCAGCACAAGAAGAAGGTGAAAGAAGAAGAACTTCGAAGAATAATAATAATTTCTTAGAAGAAGAAGGAGAGTTAGTTATACAAAGTCTTAAAAAGTGCAGGGTGGGGTGACTCAGGAGAGATTTCTGTGAAGAGTTATCTGTGGTTACTGCTATCAAGCGTCCAGGGTTAGGAAGGGTTTGGGGGGAACGGAGTCTCATGCCGAAAAGCATCGCATTGTTCGATATCTTTCTCTCTGTCTGTCAGTCAGTATGTATGTTTTTATTAGAGGGAGAGAGTACGATGCTATTCCCTTCTTGGTAAAGTAATTCTGAGCATGTAGTAACCGAAATACTCTCTCTCTCTCTCTCTCTCTCTCTCTGTCCACATACACACCAACACACACACGCTTTGACCCTCCTTGCCCTCAAGTTCTCCGGTCCAAAGTAATGCAGAGAGCGGAGGAGCCATGAGCTATCCATCCATCCAGCCATCCATCTCTCTCAGTCCCTTTCTCCTCCCACGCTGCCTTTGGAGGGTTTTCCCCTCATTTCTCGTGACCCTGTGCGGGCTACCGGCCTCACCCCAGCCCTTCTTCATCTCCATCCGACCACCCCTTTCACGCCCTCACAATTACTCTATAGAGTAATGATGGGTGGGGCATTGGATGGAAGGTTGTGCTGTGCACAGACCTAGGTGTCTGCTTCTTTTTTGTTTCTTGTGGTACTGTCTGTTGCTGTTCTGTCTGTCTGTCTGTGTTTCTGTACACCCCCCCCTACCCCCGACACACACACTGATCCGTCTAATATCACTTAAAGTGGAAGACCTTAAACTGAAGACTACTACTACTACTCTACACACACACACACACACACACACACACACACAGGCAAACTCTGTGGTGTGTGTGTGTGTGTGTGTGTGTGTGTGTGTGTGTGTGTGTGTGTGTGTGTGTGTGCGTTTGTGTGTGTGTGTGTGTGTGTGTGTGTGGCTGTATATGCTTCTCTCTCTCTCTCTCTCTCTCTCTCTCTCTCTCTCTCTCTCTCTCTCTCTCTCTCTCTCTCTCTCTGTCTGTCTGTCTGTCTCTCTCCTCTCCTCTCCTGAGTTATTCATGCACATGTGTATTTGTGGTTACAGATACAGGCACAGAATACTTTATTTTCTCAAAAAGAGAAATTTACTACATAAACAATGCACAACATGAATACATACACACACACACACACACACACACACACACATATATATATATATATATATATATATATATATATATATATATATATATATATATATATATATATATAAAATCCTTATATGCTAAGATGGTTACGCCAATCTCATTATTCATTGAGGTCCGTCGATACAAATGCGGGTATCAAGGCAGTGAATGGGATTTCCCAATTAAGTGGTGCTGTGCGATATCCAGCTCATTCAGCACCATCTGTCTGAAACAGTTTACCTCACGATCTTCGCCACTCTCCCTCATTTCAGTCCTTTAAAACTGGTCTGAAAACACAACATTTTCAAAGCGCCTATGCATAGATCTTCCATTCCTTTCCACTGGCATTCAGTTATAACCTATGCAGACTCCGCGCGCGCGCGTATGCGTGTGTTTGTGTGTGTGTGTGTGTTTGTGTGTGTGTGTGTGTGTGTGTGTGTGTGTGTGTGTGTGTGTGTGTGTGTGATATAGAAATGTAATAGGCGTAGTCTTTGAATCTGTTTTATACTTTTGTGCGTCAAATCTTTCTTCTTCTTCATCTTTTTCTTCTTCTTCATCTTCCTTTTGTAAGTTATTGCGTGCGCGTGCGTGTGTGTGTGCTTCATGTTTGTTGCAAAGTGCTTCGAGCACCTTTGAAGTGAGGAAAGCGCTCAACAACTATCCATTATCATCATTTGCTGGGTTATTTCCCTTGAGGACTTACGAGAGGTCGCGAGAGTCGCTTGGCGGGAATAAATTATAACAACGAACTGTGATTATTGTGTGTTTGTTTGAGGCTGAAAACACTGGATACGAAAATTCCCAAATGACCCATGCAGGGAAGTACCAAAATACATTTCTTTTTGCTTTCCGTGTAATACTTCTCACAAGATGGAGAGTGCTTTGAGAAATATGCACTTGTTTGTTTCATGCTAGAAAGAGATAGTGACACCATTTTGTATCAATCAACAAATCAACACATTTTTTTCCCACTGTGACATTATAAGTTGTCGTGTGTTGGTCTTTTTTCAGTCATGATATAAATTCACAATTCAGAATGGCACTCACAAATAAGTTTGATGAGTTCAATCCTGATGTTGAAATTTTTGTTATATTGGACGCCTTAATAATTATGTGCTTTGAAGCAAACGACATTGCTGATGATAAACGGAAGAGTGTGATCTTGTCACTTATGGGTGCCAAATATTATTCACTGCGTCGTTCACTGTGTTCACGTGACACACCAACAACAAAGACGACCTTATTGCTATCCTCAAGGCACATGTGTCACCCAAAACCACTTATCATAGGTGAAAGGTTCAAATTTCACAACATAAAGCAGAATGAACTGAAAACTGTGAGCGACCTTGCAGCAGAACTGAGACGATTAGCATTCACATGTGACTTTGGAGAGTTTTTGCAAGATGCACTTAGAGATAGATTTGTATGTGGCCTTTTTGACGCTACAACTCAGAAGAAGCTGTTATCTGAGAAAAATCTCACTTTTTCGAAGGCAGTGGAAATCTCCCATTCTATGGAAACAGCTGCAAGCCACTCTGCAGTTCTTCACCAAGAATGCTCTGCTGAACTACCGTATGCACTCGTCATGAACACAGTCCAAACAAAAACATCAATCTCAAAAACACCTAGCGAAAACAGTAATGAGCAAAGCCAAAACACCAAGTGTTACCGCTGTGGTAAAGCGCATTTCGCTGCAGGCTGTCCTTTCAAGAACTACACTTGTCATCACTGCAAGAAAGTTGGACACTCAGCAACTATCTGTCGTTCAAGGGACAAAACTGGATTGTCTGCCCAGAAGTTCATTTCAGAAGATCATGAGGAGATAGAACTGGTGATGTACACTGATAAGAGGAAATAAGCCATATAGTCACTATACAGGTTGAAGGCAAACCTGTGGTCTTTGAAATTGACACTGGAGCCTCAGTCACGCTCATCAACGATAGAGGTTTTGACGATACGTGGGGTAGGGACATTTCATTGGCTAGATGTGACACAAAACTGAGAACATATACTGGACAACAGATTCCGGTGTGTGGAAAGTCTGAAGTCTACGTTTCCCATCAAGGCAAGTCTACAATGCTACCTCTTATTGTGGTCAGTGGTGGTGGTCCAAATCTACTGGGCAGGAACTGGATCCGGGGATTGGACATGGAAGCAACGATTCTCGTAAACCAACTAACCATGAAACCACCATCTCGGCTGTCAGAATGTGATAGTTTCCCAACCTGTTCAAGGATGAATTGGGTTATTTTAAGTCATGTCCAGTCACGCTTCACATTGAAGATAACTGCAAACCAAAATTCTACAAAGCCAGAACAGTGCCTTATGCACTCAGGGGCAAGGTTGAATATGAGATTCAGAAGCTTAAAGACCAAGGCATTATTGAACCATTGAAACACTCAGCTTGGGCAGCACCAGTGGTCCCAGTTCTAAAACCTGATGGAACTGTGCGTTTGTGTGGTGACTACAAAGTAATAGTGAACACTGTAGCAAAGGCAGATGTGTACCCCTTGCCTAGAGTTTAAGACCTGTTCAACAAAGTTGCTGAAGGAAAATCTTTCACCAAACTTGATTTGAAGCACACATACCAACAGTTACCACTTGAGGAAGAATCCAAAGAACTGACCACCATCAGTACACAGAAGGGTCTTTTCAGATATTCTCTTTTGCCCTTTGGAGTCTCAGCTGCACTAGCCATCTTCTAGCGAGCAATAGTCTGCTTGTTGCAGAACATTCCACGTTGCAGTGTTTCAAGATGATATCCTTGTCACTGGCAGCGCCGATGAAGACCGCACTCTCCACCTGCAGGAAGTATTTCGCAGACTTGAAACTGAAGGTTTCTGGTTGAAGGAGAAATGTGAATTCATGTTACCTAGGTCACCGGATCAGTGCTGAAGGAGTCCAGCCCACACCTGAGAAAGTGAAGGCTGTTCAGGATGTCCAAACTCCCCAAAACGCAACTGAGTTGAAGTCATTCCTTGGTTTCATTAACTTCTTTGGGAAGTTCTTGCCTTAGTTGTCTACAGTGTTATCTCAACTAAACAATCTTTTTCGCAAAGGTGTTGTTTTCAGATGGGGAATTCAGCAGGACCAAGCTTTCAAGAAGGTGATGGAAATGCTTCTGTCAGCTGACCTTCTGGTTCACTTTAATCCAGACATGGATATAACCCTTCCCTGTGATGCTTCCACAGTGGGTTTAGGAGCAGTTTTAGCCCACAAGTTTCCTGATGGCTCAGAACACCCCATTACCTATGCTTCCAGGTCGCTTAACAAAGCTGAATGGAATTCCTTCAACATTGAGAGAGAAGCTCCTGCAGTCACCTTTGGGGTGAAGAAATTTCGTGACTATCTCTTTGGCCACTATTTCTAGTTATACACTGATCACAAGCCCTTGATGACATTGTTCAATGAGCATAAACTCATTCCAACAGAGATCTCTACCAAAATTCTAAGATGGGCATTGTAACTGTCAGCATATACATACATAATCTGCTACAAGTCAGGAGCCACCATGTCACATGCTGATGCTCTCAGCAGGTTGCCCATACCAACCACCAGTGCTGAGCCTGAGACTCTAGAAGAGTACATCTTCCTGATGGATCATCTTTCAACAACCCCAGTCAATTCAACTGACATTCAAGCAGAGACTGATCGTGACCCTGTTCTATCACATGTCAAGAAATACACTTTAGTTTATACTTTTTAACAAAAGCAAACGTCAACATATGTGCTTCTGACACAACAAAAGGAGAATCTCCACATATAATAGCAGCATCTGTCAGAATTGAATTAGAAGAAAATTTTGATTATCATTTTAAAAGTTTACACTGATGGCTCGGTCCTGGATGATAGCAGTGCAGGATCTGTTTTTGTCATTCCTGACCTAAAAACAGAAAAATCATATTATTTAGGTAAGGGACATTCAATTTTTACAGCTGAATTGGTGGCCATCCTTATGGCTTTAAATCATCTTGTTGATATACCAATCATAGTAAGTAATATCATATTTTGTGTTGATTCTCAATCTGTCTTAAAAGGTTTGCTCCTTTTTGAGAATAATCAAAGAGAGGATTTATTTTTTGCAATTAGGTATTTATTGCACTCCCTATTTGTGAAGGGTACAAATGTTGATTTTTGTTGGATACCATCCCACACTGGATTCCGTTATAACGACCAAGCAGACAGGACAGCAAAAAGGGGAGCAAAAAATCATATAGATAGTATGAGTATATTGCCCATTGTCATACAAGGAAATAAGCAATAAGAAAGAGACTTTTATAGGTGCTTGAATTCAAGTCTAAAACCTCGTCAGTTGACTCTCTCAGACTTTGGTCCGATTCGCAGACCAATTCTGAGCTTAGCTCTCAGACTATTATCAAATTTATTACGGACCAAGTATTGTTCTAATGTCAAGTGTATATGCATTAGTAACCTGACAATTGAGCATATAATTTTTCACTGTAGCTTGATGAAGCCTTTTGTACACGAAAGTGTGTCTTCACAAGTGACTGAGAACGTTGATGTTTTTGACTTTTTGCATTCATTATCAGTTGTTTCGCTTGTCAGTTTAACGACTTCTCTTTTATGAAGTCCTTTAAGTAATTTCCTGTAACTGTATTTAGAGGTTGTTTGTTTGTTTTTTGTTTTGTTTTGTTTGTTTGTTTTGTTTTTCTTCCAAATTTCACCCACATTTTTACCCTCATTTGCCCAGTTTCCCCCAACCCTTCATCCACATCTCCCACCCCTTCTAACCGATAATACTCAGATGTATTCACAAATACTTTAACAAAATGTCTTCAATCACCGATATGTGTGACGGGACATTAAACAAAAATTCCTCCTACACTTTAGTTGGTTGGCCATCTGAACTTCCAAGAAACTGGCAGTCAGAACTGAAATTGTACAGGACCCATGAAACAGAACTGTGTGTTCAAAGTGGTTGTCTTCTTTTAAGGAACAGGGTTGTTGTACCTCCGGCTTGTAGGACGGCTACGCCGAAAGAACTTCACTCTTGTCATCCAGGTGTCGTCTGCAAGTGCCTTGCCCGCTCCTACGTGTGGTGGCCAGGACTTGATAGTGACATAGAAGCAACTGTCAGACTATGTGAAGCCTGCCAGCAAGTTTGTCATATGCCTGAGAAAGCTCCACTTCATCCATGGGAGTGGTCTGAAAAAAACATGGTCAAGACTTCATGTGGACTTTACCGGGCCCTCATGGGACATGTTTCTTGTGGTTGTTGATTCCCACTCTAAATAGATGGAGATAAAGACGATGACCAAAATCACAGCAGACAGGACTATATACTGCCTAAGAGAACTCTTCCCCGCACATGGATTACCAGATACCTACGTTCACTTGCACCGAGTTCAAAACCTTTACTCAGTTCCTAGACATTCGCGATGTGCTAGTCTCATCTTACCATCCAGCTTCCAGCGGCCTAACAGAAAGAGCTTCAAGGAGGCCATGAAGATGTCTCCCCAAATCACTGTGCAGCAGAAGTTGGCCACTTGAGCAGCACATCATACCTCACTCAACTACTAGTGTGCCTCCTGCAGAACTCTTAATGAAATGGAGGCCGCATGATAAAACGATACACAGATCAGGTTCGCAAACGTTGAACCGAGGACGAAGGACTAGAGAACCTCCCTTTCCCCATGGTGGCTGACCGTACCATCCCCAGTGAAGAACCAACAGCCATCAATGCTCCCAGCCCTGTGGACCCACTTTCTGGTCCCTCCTGCAGCCACTCCTGGTCCATGTCCAGCAACGCCTGTCCGCTCTAAACCCACACAGTCTGTGCTGCAACATCTCCAGAAACTCCAGACCTAGGCACATCTTCCAAGAGTGCTGCAGTTTTCTGGTGGCCCACTTCTGCCTTGGCCGAACGTCCCAGAAGATTCCGCAAAATTTTAGATCGAGTGGACATATCAACCCTTTATTCATTTCAGCCATCATGTGTTAAGGCCCCCCCCAAAAAAAAAGCACACAAAAAAACAACAACAAAACAAACAAAACAAAAAACAAACACACAAAAAAAACAAAAAAACAACAACAAAACAAAAATATAATAATGTTGTTGTTTTTTCTTTTATCGTTCGTTTGATTTGTAGGATTGCAACAACTTTTTCCCTTGAAAAAATTGAAGTAACATTTATCGTTCATTTACACGGACGAATTTTGTTCTGCTCAATGACACTTCTATTTTCTCTTATGTTAAATAACAACTTAAAAGGGAGAATGTTGGGCTATTTCAATTGATGACCTACGAGAGGTCGCGAGTGTCGCTTGGCGTGAATAAACCATAACAACAGACTGTGATTGTTGTTGTGTATTCGTTTGAAGCTGAAACATTATCACGAACGGGATACACCATCTTCAGAACAACTTGACCCTGAAGGGGAGTGTCATCAACAGAGTGTTAATATTCATCAACTGCAACTGCTAGACTGGAGGTGAACGCCTTGTTTGCCGATAAATCTTTAACCTTCCTTCGCCTAAGCAATTGCTGGGGAGTTGGGAAACGCTAAGGTGAAGCTGTTCCCTTGCTTGGGGTTAGTGAATGTTGTTTAGTACTTAGGCCCGATTCAGAGACTTGCTAGTGTGGGCACGTGAAGAGTGTAAAAACACATTCAGAAACTCATCAAGTTCACCTTCTTATTAAAGTCTAATGATAAAGTGTTGTCGAGAGGAAGTAATTCGTTGTTTGTTATTTTGTGTGTGTGCTTTTTTTTAATTAATTTATTTTTTATTACTTTTTATTTCTACGAACCAGTATAGTGTGAGCCAGATCTAACACAAGCTCTGGGAAATCCCATGAATAATTGAATGATTTAAACAATTAATTCACGAATGGATCAACGAATAAATGCACGAATGAATGAATGATTGATATCTTGGGCGTGAAGTGAAATGCTTCGCTGACATTTGAACATGCACAGTCCAAAATAAATGACTAAATAAACAAGTAATAATGTATATAAACAGATCCTTGGCGAATCCAATATGCACCCCATATGCACCATAGAAAACAAAGGAAAAGCAAACCGAAAAAAAAATTTAAAAAAGACAAAGACAACGTATAAACAAAGACACATATCCCTATACTATATGCACACATTCGACGTGCTCCTAACAGGATCAATACTCAGTTGTAAGAAAGCAGCCAGGAATCCTGGAGTGAGAAAAACAAAATCTGCTCGGCTTTGACCTGTGCTTCAGGTCACCGCGCCCTTCTGGCGCGTGCAAGAGCCAGAGCAACCTTGACACGGCGTGCCCTCTGACAAACACGTCCTCGCGCGTGCGCGTTGGCGCCACAGTTGGAAAAAGACTACATGGTCACTCGACTCAGTTGGTCATCCTTCTGCCCCTCAGTCTGGTCAGCAGCTGAGGGAGAGGCTGGCTTGGCTGACCAGCACGTTCACATGTGTATTCCCAACATACATCCCCATGGGGTGGAGTGGTGTGTGTGTGTGGGGGGGGGGGGGGGGGGGGGGGGGGGGATGTAGGGGGGGGGGGGGGGTGTTTGGTCTGCAAATATTGATCCACTGACCCGATGATCATCACACTATACTGGTCAGAGGTTGGGTTCTTGAGACACGTTCTTTGTGCCTGAAAGAGACACCGTTTCTCTCTCTCTCTCTCTCTCTCTCCCACCACCACGGTCACCATCATCACCGCCTCTTATTTTAGGTGGTTCCACTGACCCTGGTATTCTTTACCTGATCAGGAGGGTCAAGGTGATGAGGAAGAAATAGAAACTAAATCGGTCGTGGAAGAGAGAGAGAGAGAGACAGACAGACAGACAGAGAGGAGGGGTGAAGGAAGAGGTCAGGGAAGCAGAAAAAAACACAAGGGATAGAGAGTCTCCAATATTGCGTTTTGTGCATATTTTCTTCTTCTTCTTCTTCTTTTTCTTCTTCTTCCAGGATTCAAATACACGTACACTGGATACTATCTGATTCAAGTACTCAGAAGAAAATACTTGATTAAAGTACTCAGAAGATACAATATGCCATTGAGTAGAAAAGAAAATGAAGGGCAGTCATTGTGAGAGAAAGAACTTGTGAGGTGGTCAACGAAGTGGTTGAAACAGTGCGGACAGAACTAGACCTAGTAAAGATAAAGACTGAGGTAAAGAAGAGGGAGGGGGGTGGGTGAACACTACATTTATTGGCATGTGTGTATGCATGAGCACGTATGCATCTCTTTCACACTGTCTCTCTCTCCACCCCACACTCTCTCTCTTCCTGTGAAATGGCATCTAAGTTCCTCTCTCTCTCTCTCTCTCTCTCTCTCTCTCTCTCTCTGTGTGTGCGTGTGCGTGTGTGTGTGTGTGTGTGTTA
>NC_134893.1:18619336-18621836 GCF_041734735.1 Babylonia areolata | reverse complement strand
GTGGGGGTGGGGGTGGGGGGGTGAGGGGGTGTGTGGAGGGGTATGGGGCTGGGGGGGGGGGGAGTACAGGGCAAACGGAAAACTAGAATTCGGTGGGAGATACAGAAGAAGCAGCCGGGAGGGCAAAGCAAGTGAAGGAGGAAGGTGGAGGTAGGGGAGACGAGAGAGAGGATGAAAATTGAAGGAGAAGACAGCGGGCACTCGTTCTCTGGCCGGAGAAACAACTAAACTGAACAGTGGGGACGAAGAAATGGATTCTGAGTGGAAAGAGAGAGGGGGTGGGGGAGGAATAGGAAGGGAGGAAGGGAGGGAGAGAGTGAGGGAGGAAGGGAAGGAGGAAGGGAGAGGGAGGGGGCCGAGCCCAGCAGGGGAGTTTCTCCGATTTCCTTTAACACCCCCCTAATCCTGCCCCTCGTGTCAGGTCAGTCAGGTCAGGTCTTCTTGGCCTCCTTTCCCCTACTGGTTGACCAAACCGCGAGGTCAATCGGGCTCGTGGGGCTTGTTTGGGAGGGTGCGAGAGAGTCAACGAAACACACACACACACACACACACACACACACACACACAGAGAGAGAGAGAGAGAGAGAGTGCTTTCGTTCATGGTGTAAACATATTTTCTTATTCAGAACATGTTACAACACACCACAGGGCAAACTTTTATTCAAAGTCCAGCCCTGATATTTGTACATCTTTAGTATGTGACTGATAACTTCACAGCTTGAACTTTGAAAATAACTGGATACGGAAGAGTTTTTGTTTTAACAAAAACGAAACTTTAAGAAAAAAAGGGGTCAGTTTTCTTTCGTTGTTCTTTGTATGGTTTCTCCGTAATTGTGACATTTCTGTTTCACTAGTTGCCTGCAACAATGAAACACCAGCAGAGATTCCAGATGGCAATCTGTGAAAATGTATTTGTAACAAAATCTAATACAATAACAGGAGACAGTGACAAAACCATGCACCCCACAATTTGTTTTATACACAGTGTGTGTGTGTGTGTGTGTGTGTGTGTGTGTGTGTGTGTGTTGGAGGCTAAAGACGCTTTTGAAAAACAAAAATAAGTACGAAACTGCAAAATTGAATACATTAGCTTTACAAGTGGTATTAGTCATGTAAGAAGATAATGTGGAATTGAAAACAATATTATAATTTAAACTATCTGATTGATATCTGTGTTTGTAAACTCTGTCAATCGACACTAATGAAAGATTAAAAACGGTGTACTGATTCAGACTATTTTATTGCTTTTTTTTCTTTTTTTCTTCGCAACCTCTGTAAATTGAAATATAATCAAGAACAATAACTTATTCTTTGTGGAGCAAAACGCACAACTTAAAACCGTTAATAAGCAAAACTATGTGCCTTTATCTCAAGGAAATGTAACAGTCACGTGATCTGCTAGTTTTTGTTCAATCTCTCTCTCCCTCTCTCTCTCTCTGAAATGTTATTTCAGTATTCAGTATTCTCTCTCTCTCTCTCTCTCTCTCTCTGTGTGTGTGTGTGTGTGTGTGTGTCCGATTGAGATATCCTAATAAATTTATAAATCAAACAGGAGAGGACAAAACAGGTCCAAGTTTCAGCACAGATAGGTGACTGAAAAGAGATCAATCTGCATGGAACTAAATTAACGTAATGAACACAAGAGGAGACGTCAAAACGAACATACGAATGGGAGATGTTTGTCACTGTTGTTGTGAGGATATTCATAACTACCAACACGCCGATGCATACTTTATACTATACTTTGATATTGATAAAAAAATAAACATGTTATTTTCATATATGCTTTTAAAAGAAAAACATAGACACAGTCTACAAGGCTACTCCTCACAGTGTAAAATCTTGTTGTTACACTGTCTTCTTTCCACAATGTGTCTTGAGTGGAATTCTTCTCCGTTCGTGGGCTGCAACTCCCACGTTAACTCGTGTGGACACGAGTGGGCTTTCACGTGTATGACCGTTTTTACACCGTCATGTAGGCAGCCATACTCCGTTTTCGGGGCTGTGCATGCTGGGTATGTTGTTGCTTCCATAACCCAACGAACGCTGACATGGATTACAAGATCTTTAACATGAGAATCTGATTTTCTGCTTGCGTAAACACACGAAGGGGGTTCAGGCACTAGCAGGTTTGCACATATGCTGACCTGGGAGATGGGAAAAATCTCTGCCCTTTACCTACCAGGCGCCGTTGTCGAGGTTCGAACCCGAGACCCTCAGATTGAAAGCCAAAGGCTTTAACCACTCAGCTACTGAACCCGTCTAAAAGGAATTAAAAGAAATACAACTGAGAAAATGAAATTTAAGGATAAGAGAACCTGCATCGCTATGTTCGAGAGTGTCCTGTCATGGTGCTGCACTGTATCCTTTTCGCATATGAATGAAGAAATGAGAAGAAACAAATGAACGAACAAACAAGCAAAAAAATAAAATAAAATAAAATAAAATGAAAAGAAAAAAGAATATCCACGTTTTAACCACCCCAAATTTTCACACTTTT
>NC_134893.1:18601836-18614336 GCF_041734735.1 Babylonia areolata | reverse complement strand
TTACTATCTCCGCCCCCCCTCCACCCTTGCCGCCCCTCCACCCCCTCTCCACCCCCTCCTCCGTCCATATCTTCCCTCTCCCTGACAAACCATGACAATGGAACAAGAAGTGTGTCCTCCATTCAGCTTTTATTGGAGTTACAATTTCACATGCAAGATTCTCCTTGTCCAGTCCACCACTCCCATCACAACCCCCAACATCCCCACCACACCCACCACAACACCGGTAACCCTATCATTTCCTATTCACGGCTCTCCCCTCCCAACCTCCCTTGCTTCAACTCTGCCTCCCACTATCGTCCCCTCCCACGACTTTTTGAAGTGAAAAGCGGCCACTGGCACAAGAAGAGCCATAAAGTCAGTAAAGGACCCCCTCCAACTCCACACTACACCCACCCGTACTCCCGCCCACATCAACCCGGTTTTAAATAGCTAGAAGGGAAAGCCCCCTTTTATGAGAAGACAGGCAATGCAAGGCGAAAAGCAGAGAGGACCCTGAGCATAAAATCTGTCGCCCACCCCCACACAGCTCTTTGGCGTGAAGGGTGAAGCGAACCTAAGCTACCGGGGACCCATCTTCCGCCTGATGGCTTCCGTCCAAATAAACCACCAGCCCCCATGACACCCTTCTTCTCTCAGTGTCCTTCTGAAGGGAGAGGCAGGTCAGATCTCTCTCCTCCTCAGCCTTGACCTGACAGAGGTCAGCACCTCGCCTGGACATCTCGCCTATGGCAATATGTTGGCTTCAATATTCCAAGTTCCGTGTTGTTGCTGTCTTTCTTTTTTTTTTTTCCCCCTCTGATCCCTTTTATTTTGTGAAAGGTGAAATTCAGATCAGATTGTGCACGTTCGACCAGTGTCCCATGTTTGGTAGGTTCAGGATATAGAACTGTACACAGGATGCTTCAATCAGCACAGTGGTGTTTTTTTGTTGTTGTTGTTGTTGGTTGTTGTTGGTTTTTTTTGTTTTGTTTTTTTCTCGAAGGGGAAGTAAAACATTGATCCGCACACATGAAAAAACAACCTCAGTGCCTCATCTAGACTCGCGTTTGTTGTATCTGACATTCTTAGTACACCAATGACAGAACTAGGAAAAGAAAGAAAGAAAGAAAGAAAGAAAGAAAGAAAGAGAGAAAGAATGAATATGAAAAGCGATTTCAAAGAAAAATGGTATAGCAGCAGCAGCAACATTGACAGCAGCAGCAGTGACAGTAGTGGTCGTAGTAGCAGTAGCAGTTATTGTTGTCGTTGTAGCTGTAGCAGTAGCAGAATCAGCTGTAAGTCAGTTCTTGTTAGAGTCCCCATTCAGGTTGCAACACAAATAGATAAAGGGATACAGAGAAAACAGAAATCCAGTTACTTAGTTTGCTCCAGTTTGCCCTTCATTGTCCCATTTGCCACACACGCTGTTCTCAAGCACTGTCTGGTAGTGTCTTCAGCTGTGTGTTGTCAGTTTCTTGGTTCGTTTAATTTCAGAAATGTTTCACTGCATTAAACATGTCTTTCTTCAAGCTCTTCGTCATGATTGTGAAAAAAATAAAAGTAATCATTACATTCTTCGTTTGTAAAAAAATAAAAATAAAAAGGGAAGAAAATCTAGGTTTCTCTCTCTCTCTCTCTCTCTCTCTCTCTCTCTCTCTCTCTGTGTGTGTGTGTGTGTGTGTGTGTGTGTGTGTGTGTGTGTGTGTATGTGTGTGTGTGCTCGCGCGCGCGCACAGAATTGAATAATATAAGCAACAACTGAAGATTTCTTGTTAGTTACTCCGTATATTTTTTTTTTCCTGTGTGCGAATCTGAGGGAAAGCGCTTGACAGCATTGTCTTGAAATTGTGTGTCCTTGTGTTATCAAAGATCAAAATGTTGCTGTACTTATTCGTTGTTATGAACAAGTCATCGCCACTGCTGATTGCCCAGCTCCTTGTGAGGTCTCCATTCAACAACGTTCAATTGTCAGAAGATGCCTGGATCATACTGTAAGTCTTAATATGTCAGTCTCATTCTACATAGGGACAGAACTTTGTGTATTATTTTCTCTTGCACAGTTTATATGGTGAACTGTGACGTGTGCCAAGTAAAAAAAAAAAAAAGCCTACTGTTTAAAACCAAATCAATCACGAAGAAATTCCGAAGGGGCAAGGATGGAAGCTGGCACGTGACTGTACACGTGTATAATAGTGGCGTGCCACTTGGCCAGATAATAAACTGACTCCTTATGACACAAAAGTAGTGTTAACATTTAACTTTGAAGATTTTAGCAAGTGGTGAAAATGAAGAAAGATTTTCGAAAATCGTGAAAATAAACTGAAGACAGGAGAAGAAATTCCAAACATGTCGTGCTGCGTATGAAGATTTTTTGCCCCAAGTACGAGCTATTAATTTGAAAAATAGCAGGTAACTAACCCCCCCACCCCCACCCCTCCTCCCAACAACAAAAGAAAAAAATAAATACCCCCCCCCCCCCCTCTTCAAACAACAACAACAACAACAACAACAACAACAAAAAAAGCAAAACCCCGCTCTCTTGTGTGATGTGAGTCGAAATCTGTTCTCTTTTCCATCACGTTTGGAGCCAGAAACGTTACCATACCCCACAACCTCCATACTGAACAGCTGGCAGATTTAGGTGAGGGTGACTGTCGTGATGGTCAGTGATGGTCAAACCGTCCTCGTGTGGAGTGTGGAAGGAGCACAGCGTTGGAAGGACAGTGTAATGAACCGTGGTCAGCCCTCAACGGTGTTTTAACGCTCTCTCTCATGGTCCGCCACCCCCTACACAATACCCCTATGGACCAGTTTCGGCCAAGAGGATAATTTATGCCACCCGACAAGACACGGCTTCCGCATTTTATTCTTCTTCTCTTCAAGCCGGGTAGCGAGTGGCGTCCTCTCTGTGGTTGTTTGGGGGGATGGGGGGGTCAAGTCGGGTTATGAATTGGGAAGGATGGAGGAGACCTTGAAGGCAGTGTGGTCAGAGGTTGTATGGGTTTCTTTGTGCTGGGAATCAGTTGCACAACTATTAGAGCGAAATGTCTTTAAAACGACTCTCACCCTTTGTTCAGTCACTGCATTCACCTGGACTTCCCACTTTGGTTTACCGTAATGTGCAAACTGGTTGGAAGATCGTACGCTGCAATGACCTCATTAAGTTGTGTACTTTTGTCTTACTCAGAGAAAGAGTTACTGTCCTTGTCTCTTGTTTTGATATTCATCTTTCTTTGTCTCATTCAGGTTTCCACTCATACCAAACATTCTAAATTACGGTGTATTTGTTTAGTTTCTTCTGACGGATCCGTGTGGCGTGCTAAAGAAAAGAAAAATATTGCCTCAGTCTTCTACACTTGCTGTTTGTCTTTTCACATTTCTGTGTGACTCCAGTCCTAATTACTCACTGTAGACTACAGATAGATACAGTCATGCCCTGTGCGAGGTATATGGCCGTAGCCACTAAATTTCACTGACTAGATGCCACTGAGTGTATGAAAATTGTAATCTTTCACACATGCGATGCATGTTTGATAACAAAGAGTTGCTTTATTGGTAACATTATATCTAAAAAAAACACTTTACCAAAACACAAATCAACAAATAAAAGTCTAATTTCACAGACAAGGAATATAAGCTCAGTTGGTGCTTTAATGTGACTACAACAGCCGGGATATCTAGTGGAAATATGGATGTAATTAGCAAACGGAAAAATGAGATTGATTGTTACAGGATTTGTATGAAAAGATAATTTGCTTGGGATGCAAGACAAATGGAAATCATCAATACACAAAACAAACACGAAGTTGAAAATATGTGAGAGAAATCTTCTCTAACAGCTGTCGGAGGACGATACCTTCTCCGTCGATTCCAAAGACATCACTTGGAACAGCGTGTCACCCACCAGCAAAGAAGTGAGAAAAGGCAAGGCATCAACAACATCGTGGATGAGGTGAAACAGGGACGCTGGAGGTGTCCTGATAACATGACTAAAATATGACATCCTACATAAGGCGAGCACCAATATACCATGTAAAAGAAAAAAAAAAGAGAGAGAGAAAAGTAGACACATGGGCAGAACTGTTAAACGGAAATAAAAACAGAAGGCAGGAACTGGAACGAAATCTGCAGACTCGCTCAAGACCGAAATAACTGGAGAAGGAAGGATTAAATCATTGGCGCCTTGTGCCCCAGCCGAAGCGAAGAGGATACAAGTATTTATGAACTGAATTGAAAATATTCGCATCCGACCTTCTCTTTGACCTTTTCTTAAGATGGAAACAAACAAGACCAAAGAGCGCGTTTAGTCTAGTTCCCAACGAATAATATTTGTTCACTTTCGTATCGGTCCATATAATTTTGAGACTAAAATGCGTTGTCTAGCTAAAAATGATTACCATGTACTTTATGGACATTTCCTTCTTCCATTGTTGCCGTTTGTGTGTACATGGTCAAAGAAAGGGTCTCAGAACGGATTTCTGACGTTTCAGAACTTTCTGGTGGAGTTTCTAGGTCTATTTCGTTGTGATTTTGATTATGTTTGTAAGTAGGTGGAAAAATTTCGTTAGCTGTAATGGTTTAAATGTGTGTGTTTGTGCCTTCGTCTGGCTTAGAAAAGAGTTGCTTTTGATATGTCTTTCCCCACTCATTTCGATATCCACTCACACCAAACATTCTGAGATTATAAGTGTATTTGTTTCATTTCTTATGACCGTTCTTTCTGACATGTTCAAGGAAAAAAAAAGCGTAGTCCCAGTATCATATAAATGTTTGTTTTTTTACATTCATTTCTCTGTACCTCTGTGGGTACGGAGACTGACGGGATGTGCAAAGGAGCAGAAACTATTGTCTTTGATATTTAGTCAGAAACAAAGACAAAGCTTTATCCTTATTAGAATAAAAGGCACGCAACATTGAACTTGTAAATAATTATCTGTACATATGATTGCACATACACACGAACGCACGCATCTCCCCCCCCCCCCCACACACACACACGCATACATGCATACAGACAAACAGGCATGCATACACACACACATACATACATACATACATGTGCGCCTTACTTTGGAGTTATTTAGCGCGCGCGCGCGCTCACACACGCACACGCACGCACACACGCATGCACGCACACACACACAGACACACATGAAAAGAGCAAAAACGTATTCATTTACATAAAAAACATCATTAAAAAAAAACAAAAAAAAACAAAAAAAGAAACAAACAAACAAAACAAAACAGAAGCACACAGATCGGGCAGTTTGGATGAACTGAACAATAGTGAAGTGGATCACTTACAGCTCAGTACAGTGGGTATCTAAGACTGGGCCCTCTCCATCTCTCTCATGGTCCGCCACCCCCTACACAATACCCCTATGGACCAGTTTCGGACAAGAGGATAATTTATGCCACCCGACAAGACACGGCTTCCGCATTTTATTCTTCTTCTCTTCAAGCCGGGTAGCGAGTGACGTCCTCTCTGTGGTTGTTTGGGGGCGGGGGGGGGGGAGTCAAGTCGGGTTATGAATTGGGAAGGATGGGGGAGACCTTGAAGGCAGTGTGGTCAGAAGTTGTATGGGTTTCTTTGTGCTGGGAATCAGTTGCACAACTATTAGAGCGAAATGTCTTTAAAACGACTCTCACCCTTTGTTCAGTCACTGCCTTCACCTGGACTTCCCACCTTGGTTTACCGTAATGTGCAAACTGGTTGGAAGATCGTACGCTGCAATGGCCTCATTAAGTTGTGTACCTTTGTCTTACTCAGAGAAAGAGTTACTGTCCTTGTCTCTTGTTTTGATATTCATTTTTTTTTTTTTGTCTCATTCAGGTTTCCACTCATACCAAACATTCTAAATTAAGGTGCATTTGTTTAGTTTCTTCTGACGGATCTGTGTGGCATGCTAAAGAAAAGAAAAATATTGCCTCAGTCTTCTACACTTGCTGTTTGTCTTTACACATTTCTGTGTGACTCCAATCCTAATTACTCACTGTAGACTACAGATAGATACAGTCGGCCACTGTGTTAGGTATATGGCCATGGCCACTGAACTCTGCTAGCTCAATAACACTGAGTGTATGAAAACTGTAATATTTCACACGTGCGCTGCACGTTTGATAACAAAGAGCTGTTTTATTGGTAACGTAATATCTAAAAAGTACTTTACCAAAACACAAATCAACTAATAAAAGTTTAATATTTTGCAGACAAGGAACATGAAGTCAGCTGGTGTTTTAATGTGACTACAACAGCCCAGATATCTAGCAGAATTATGGATGTAAGTAGCAAACAAAAACTGTGAAAGGAGAATGAAATTGATTGTTACAGGATTTGTATGAAAAGATAATTAGCTTGGGATGCAGGACAGATGGAAATCATCACTACACAAGACCAACATGAAGTTCAAAATATGCAAGAGAAATCTTCTGTTCGGTACTCCTATTCGTATCAAAAACTTGGAGAACGAGCAAATAAACTGAGCACAGCCGTCAGAGGATGATGCCCTCTCTGTCGATTCCAAAGACATCACTTGGAACAGCGTGTCACCCACCAGCAAAGAAGTGAGGCAAGGCATCAACAACCTCGTGGATGAGGTGAAACAGGGACGCTGGGGGGCTGGGCCATGTTCTGATAACATGACTAAAATCTGACATCCTACATCAGGCGATCACCAATATACCATGTAAAAGAAAAAAAAAGAGAGAGAGAGAAGTAGACACATGGGGAGAACTGTTAAACGGAAATAAAAACAGAAGGCAGGAACTGGAACGAAATCTGCAGACTCGCTCCAGACCGAAATAACGGAGAAGGAAGAATTAAATCGTTGGCGCCTTGTGCCCCAGCCGAAGCGAAGAGCATAAAAGCATTTAAGAACTGAATTGAAAATATTCGCATCCGACCTTCTCTTTGACCTTTTTTTTTAAGATGGAAACAAACAAGACCAAAGAGCGCGTTTAGTCTAGTTCCCAACGAATAATATTTGTTCACTTTCGTATCTATACGGTCCATATAATTTTGAGACTAAAATGCGTTGTCTAGCTAAAAATGATTACCATGTACTTTATGGACATTTCATTCTTCCATTATTAACGTTTGTGCGTACATGGTCAAAGAAAGGGTCTCAGAACGGATTTCTGACGTTTCAGAACTTTCTGGTGGAGTTTCTAGGTCTATTTCGTTGTGATTTTGATTATGTTTGTAAGTAGGTGGAAAAATTTCGTTATCTGTAATGGCTTAAATGTGTGTGTTTGTGCCTTCGTCTGGCTTAGAAAAGAGTTGCTTTTGATATGTCTTTCCCCACTCATTTTGATTTCCACTCACACCAAACATACTGAGATTACAATTGTATTTGTTTCATTTCTTATGACCGTTCTTTCTGACATGTTCCAAGGAAAAAAAAGCGCAGTCCCAGTATCATATAAATGTTTGTTTTTTTTACATTCATTTCTCTGTACCTCTGTGGGTACGGAGACTGACGGGATGTGCAAAGGAGCATAAACTATTGTCTTTGATATTTAGTCAGAAACAAAGACAATGCTTTATCCTTATTAGAATAAAAGGCACGCAACATTGAACTTGTAAATAATTATCTGTACATATGATTGCACATACACACGAATGCACGCATCTCCCCCCCACACCCCCCAACACACACACACACGCATACATGCATACAGACAAACAGGCATGCATACACACACACATACATACATAGATACATGTGCGCCTTACTTTGGAGTTATTTAGCGCGCGCGCGCGCCCTCACACACACACACGCACACGCACGCACACACGCATGCACGCACGCACACACACACAGACACACATGAAAAGAGCAAAAACGTATTCATTTACATAAAAACATCATTAAAAAAACCAAGAAAACAACAACAAAAAACAAACAAACAAACAAAACAAAACAGAAGCACACAGATCGGGCAGTTTGGATGAACTGAACAATAGTGAAGTGGATCACTTACAGCTCAGTACAGTGGGTATCTAAGACTGGGCCCTCTCCATCTCTCTCATGGTCCGCCACCCCCTACACAATACCCCTATGGACCAGTTTCGGACAAGAGGATATTTTATGCCACCCGACAAGACACGGCTTCCGCATTTTATTCTTCTTCTCTTCAAGCCGGGTAGCGAGTGGCGTCCTCTCTGTGGTTGTTTGGGGGCGGGGGGGAGTCAAGTCGGGTTATGAATTGGGAAGGATGGGGGAGACCTTGAAGGCAGTGTGGTCAGAGGTTGTATGGGTTTCTTTGTGCTGGGAATCAGTTGCACAACTATTAGAACGAAATGTCTTTAAAACGACTCTCATCTTTGTTCAGTCGCTGCATTCACCTGGACTTGCCACTGAACTAATACTTTGGTTTACCGTAATGTACGAACTGGTTGGAAGATCGTACGTTGCAATGGCCTCATTAAGTTGTGTACCTTTGTCTTACTCAGAGAAAGAGTTACTGTCCTTGTCTCTTGTTTTGATATTCATCTTTCTTTGTCTCATTCAGGTTTCCACTCACACCAAACATTCTAAATTAAGGTGTATTTGTTTAGTTTCTTCTGACGGATCTGTGTGGCGTGCTAAAGAAAAGAAAAATATTGCCTCAGTCTTCTACACTTGCTGTTTGTCTTTACACATTTCTGTGTGACTCCAATCCTAATTACTCACTGTAGACTACAGATAGATACAGTCGCCCATAGCCTGTGGTATATGGCCATAGCCCTTTACGTTCATTAGCTGGACTCTACTGAGTGTATGAAAATTGTAATCTGTCACACATGCAATGCATGAATGATAACAAAGAGCCGTTTTATTGGTAACATAACATTTAAGAGATGCTTTGTCAAGACACAAAACAGCAAATAAAAGAAAGCAAATCACAGGTAAGGAACGTATGCTCAATTAGTCGTTAAATGTGACGACTAGTCTAGATTTCTAGTCAAATTATGAATGCAATTACGAAGCAAAAACTGAGAATGGAGAATGAATTTGATTATTACAGAATTTGTATAAAAAGATCATTTGCTTGGGTATCAGACAAATGAAAATCGTCAATGCTCTGGAGCAACTCCGAGTTGAAAATATTCGAAAGAAATCTTCTGTTCGGTACTCATGTTCGCTTGGAAAACGAGCAAATAAGCTAAGAACAGGCGTCAGAGGCTCTCTGATGATTCCAAAGACATCACTGGGAACAGCGTGTCACTACCACCCGCAAAGAAGTGAGAAGAGGCAAGCCATCAACAACATCGTTGATGAGGTGAAACAGAAGCTGGAGGTGGCCTGCTATGTTCTCATAACATGACTAAAACCAGACAGTAGGCAAGCACCAATATACCATGTAACAGAAAAAAAGAGAGAGAAGTAGACCAATAGGCACATGGAGAACTGTTAAACGGAAATGAAACAGAAGGCAATAGGAACGAAATCTGCACTTGCTCAAGACCGAAATAACTGGAGAAGGAAGGATTAAATCGTTGGCGCTTTGTGCCCCAGCCGAAGCGTATTTATGAACTGAATTGAAAGTATTCGCATCCGACCTTCTCTTAAGATGGAAACAAACAAGACCAAAGAGCGCGTTTAGTCTAGTTCCCAACGAATAATATTTGTTCACTTTCGTATCGGTCCATATAATTTTGAGACTAAAATGCGTTGTCTAGCTAAAAATGATTACCATGTACTTTATGGACATTTCCTTCTTCCATTGTCGCCGTGTGTGTGTACATGGTCAAAGAAAGGGTCTCAGAACGGATTTCTGACGTTTCAGAACTTTCTGGTGGAGTTTCTAGGGCTATTTCGTTGTGATTTTGATTATGTTTGTAAGTAGGTGGAAAAATTTCGTTAGCTGTAATGGTTTAAATGTGCGTGTTTGTGCCTTCGTCTGGCTTAGAAAAGAGTTGCTTTTGATATGTCTTTCCCCACTCATTTCGATATCCACTCACACCAAACATTCTGAGATTATAAGTGTATTTGTTTCATTTCTTATGACCGTTCTTTCTGACATGTTCAAGGAAAAAAAAAGCGTAGTCCCAGTATCATATAAATGTTTGTTTTTTTACATTCATTTCTCTGTACCTCTGTGGGTACGGAGACTGACGGGATGTGCAAAGGAGCAGAAACTATTGTCTTTGATATTTAGTCAGAAACAAAGACAAAGCTTTATCCTTATTAGAATAAAAGGCACGCAACATTGAACTTGTAAATAATTATCTGTACATATGATTGCACATACACACGAATGCACGCATCTCCCCCCCACACCCCCCCAACACACACACACACGCATACATGCCGAAGCGAAGAAGATAAAAGTATTTATGAACTGAATTGAAAGTATTCGCATCCGACCTTCTCTTTGACCATCCCCACTTGATATTATATCTCTCTCCCTCTCTCTATTATATAAAGATAGAGATGTACGAAGTAGGTAGATAGAGAGAAGAATTCATAACGTTTTCTCGAAGAACTCGGATCCCTTTTTTTTTTTTTTTAAATCAGATTATGGATTACTGATGTGAGAAATGAGAAACAGTTCTTGAATTTTTAAGATGGAAACAAACAAGACCAAAGAGCGCGTTTAGTCTAGTTCCCAACGAATAATATTTGTTCAGTTTCGTATCGGTCTATATAATTTTGAGACTAAAATGCGTTGTCTAGCTAAAAATGATTACCATGTACTTTATGGACATTTTCTTCTTCCATTGTTGCCGTGTGTGTGTACATGGTCAAAGAAAGGGTCAGAACGGATTTCTGACGTTTCAGAACTTTCTGGCGGAGTTTCTAGGTCTATTTCTTTGTGATTCTGATTATGTTTGTAAGTAGGTGGGAAAATTTCGTTAGCTGTAATGGCTTGAATGTGTGTATTTGTGCCTTCGTCTGGCTTAGAAAACAGTTGCTTTTGATATGTCTTTCTACACTCATTTCGATTTCCACTCACACCAAACATACTGAGATTACAATTGTATTTGTTTCATTTCTTATGACCGTTCTTTCTGACATGTTCAAGGAAAAAAAAAGCGTAGTCCCAGTATCATATAAATGTTTGTTTTTTACATTCATTTCTCTGTACCTCTGTGGGTACGGAGACTGACGAGGTGTGCAGAAACTATTGTCTTTGATATTTAGTCAGAAACAAAGACAATGCTTTATCCTTATTAGAATAAAAGGCACGCAACATTGAACCTGTAAATAATTATCTGTACATATGAATGCACATACACACGAACGCACGCACCCCCCACCCCCACACACGCATACATGCATACAGACAGACAGACAGGCATGCATACAAACATACATACATACATACATGTGCGCCTTACTTTGGAGTTATTTAGCGCCCGCGCGCGCTCACACACACACGCATGCACGCACACACACACACACAGACACACATGAAAAGAGCAAAAACTTATTCATTTACATAAAAAAATCATATAGAATTTAAAAACAACAACAACAACAACAACAACAATACCAGCACACGGACCCGGGCAGTTGGGATGAACTGAACAATAGTGAAGTGGATCACTTACAGCTCAGTACAGTGGGTATCTAAGACTCGGCCCTCTCCATCCCCCTTCAGCCACCACCCCCCCCCCCCAACCCCCATCCCCTCCCCAGCGCATCCCCCCTCCCACCCGCCCCCAAATCCCTCCACACTCCATCTTCCCCATGCCACCTTGCCTCTTACGTTCCATCGGTAAACACAGACAGGCCAACAGCAATCAGTCTGTCTCGTCAGTCCTCTTGGAGTTTGAAACGGACGTGTCAATTGGTGAACGGGGCTTTATCTCACAGTTGGCCACTTACAGATGTGTGAACAGAAATTCTCTCTCTCTCTCTCTCTCTCTCTTGAATAACTTGTACCTGATTACCTGTTTGTGTATTGTTTTCTTCCTTTGTCTCACATTCTGCATGTCTTGTAATGTTTTGGAAATAAGTTTACACACCACCTTCATCAGTGAAGGGGTTATGGCCTTTCTTGAATACCCCCCCCCCTCTCTCTCTCTCTCTCTCTCTCTAAGAGTATGATACTCGCACCAAGACAAAAGCATAAAAAAATCCACTTGTCCTCACTTTGAATGTCGATGACAACTCCACTGAACAAGTCCATGAGCACCATGTCTTGGGAGTCATAATAGATGATGAATTGAAATGGCAATCTTACATGAACTGTGTCTGCAAAAGGTTGGCACGCAGTTTTGTTGTTGTTGTTGTTGTTGTTGTTTAACGTAATCAGCTCAAGCCTTACTTAGATGCTCGCAAAATGTTCTTCCACGCCCACTGTCTTTCTCACATTAATTACGCATCTATAGTCTGGAGCTGTGCTGCAGATGTTCATCTTAAGAATCTAAATTCCCTTCAAAAGAGAGCAGCCAAAATAATGTTACCACATCCTTTATTGTCAACTTTGGAAAACCAAGCCAGATAAAACGTTCTTCCATTGCAAAAAAAACACACCAGTATTCACTAAAGCGTTACTTGTGTAGAAAGTGCACAATAACTTGGTAC
>NC_134893.1:18594336-18596836 GCF_041734735.1 Babylonia areolata | reverse complement strand
ACTGTATTGACAGACGAGCGTCTTAGCCATTGTTCCACCCTCCTGCTTCATAAAATAACAAACCTGCTTTTATGAAGTGGTCCTTAACTTTTCATGAGGTTTGTAGTTTACCTCTGATCTCTCTTGTCTTGTTTCATTTTGTGGGTATGGGGGTCATGAGGGCACAGCTTGCACCCGTGAAAAGTGAGGTGTGTGTGTGGGTGGGAGATGGACGAGGGGGTGGGGGGGGAGGTCTGGGGGGTTGAGGGGGGGTAGTGTGAGAGGGAGGAGAGGGAGGGGGGTGGATGGAACAGTCCAGGTAGGGAAGGGGGGGGGGGGGGTATGAAGAATGTGTGAAGGAGGTGGAGGGGGACGGATTAGAAAGAATGGATGGAGATGGTGGTGGTGGGTTGTGGAGGATAGGGTTGGTGGAGGGGTGGTGGGGTGTAGTTGCAGTGGGGAGGAGGGAGTGTGTTGTTTTGTGTGGAAAAAACAAAACAGTCAGTCAACTGGTGACTGAGGGCGTGCAGGGGCCGAGGAGAGGGGTGGGGTATTGGTAGTGTGGGTTGGGGGTGGGGGTGGAGGTAAGGTATGTTTGTTTGTTTCGATTCAAAATACTTTATTGTCTGCTTCAACCAAAACAGATAATTCCTTTTCGGCTCACTTAATATGCCCGTCAGCATGTATCAAAGAGAAAAATGAATAACTGACACATCCTTCACTGATCACCACACACACATCAGTTATCATGTAAAAAGAAAAGAAAAAAAAAATATTTGGGTAATACAGTATTACATTATAAGATAGAGTGAAACAACTGTGGTGTGTGTGTGTGTGTGTGTGTGTGTGTGTATGTGTGTGTGTGTGTGTGTGTGTGTGTGTGTGTGCGTGTATGTGTGCATGCGCGTGCGTGCGTGTGTGTGCGAGTTTGTGCGCGCGCATGTGCGCGCGTGTGTGTATGTTTCAATCATTATAAACGGCAGGAAAATAATCAGTAAGATAATCATAACATTTTAAAAGAAAAATGCTCACCAACAAATTAGATCGAAAAGCGAGTGAGCAACTGCCACACTCTTCCTTGATCACAACGCACATATGGATTATCATGTCAACAGAAAACATTGAGGTAAGAAAACAAATTTACATTTTAAGAAGGTGAAACTTTTCAGTCATATAAAAGGAAATTATTCAGTAAGAAAATTATAACATTTCAAGACACAAACGAAATGAAAATAAACAAATAACAAATAACCCATACACACTTCCCTTCCAGCTATGCAGACAACATCAATCATCATATGAAAAGAAAATCAAGACAAATTTAACTTCAAGACATGGAATCACAGTTGAAAAGTCTAAAACCGCCACCAAGACTACAAACATGTAAAAACCCCTTTCATACCTCTATGCAGCAAAACAAATCACCTAGCGCGCGCGCGCACACACACACACACACACACACACACACACACGTCTCTGTCCCTCCTTCCCCTATAACCCTTCCCCTACCCTAACTTCTTTCTTTACATACGCATATATGCATACATATGGAAGAAAGACAACAGCCATCAGAACAAAAACAAAACAAACAAACAACAACAACAACAACAACAAAACAAACAAACAAACAAACAAACAAAAAGCACAGGCAATCGAATAAAAACATTATTTGAGCGATCATTTATCACAGCAACACCAAGAGGAGCAAATGACCTTTTGTACGTATTTGCCTTTACAAGAGGGATTTTACTTCGTCTGCCAGAAGGAAGTTTCTGATAGACAGAGTTAACTGGATGAGTGGAATCATTTAAAAAAAAAATTGGAGAGCATTTCTGTTGAGAGCGGATTTGTATCGGGTGTTCAGTTGTTGCTGGGGCTTGGTTATGATTTTGCTGGCCAGGTTTTCAATTCGTCCTAATTTAGATTTTAAACGTGACAGTCAGATTACCAAACCAAGCCACAGTGTTGAAAGCTATGGCACTTTCTATCAGACTTCTGTACACCAACTCAAGGATGTTTGGACCAACATTATAATTTCGCAGTAAAAAGTCTCTGGTGCGCTTTCTTGCCAGTGGCATCAACATGTTCATTGAATGTGGGATTGTGGTCAACTATAGTCCCTAGATATTTAACCCTCTCCATACGAACGGCGAAAGAGAAAACGTTAACAGCATTTCACCCCAATTACCACCATCAAAATATTGCACGTGGAAGGCTCTTATACTGAAGAGGTGAATGTTGACAAAGAATACCACAATTCTGACGACGGAAGCTAAAGATTGGGTCTTTGAGACACCCACTGGACATCCGAGGGGTCTGTGTAGAGGAGAAGAGAGGACTGGCCGTACTGAGTGAGTTAAAACTGTCCACTATTTCCACATATTTCTGATTTATTATAACTGGATTTTGTATGTGTGTGTGTGTCCCTTTCACTACCTGAAATAAGTTCTTTTGTTTTCTCCACGTTAAGTTCCAGAACGTTTTCCTTTAAAAAAGAGATTATGGCACTAATTTATTATAT
>NC_134893.1:18584336-18589336 GCF_041734735.1 Babylonia areolata | reverse complement strand
TTCTGCAGACAATAGATGCGAGACTGGCACTTTTGCAGATAAAATTTGTATCACAAGTAAAATTCAGCTTATAATAAAGAAAAGTTCCCAGGTATTTGTATTCATGCACTCTTTCAACCTTCATATC
Organism: Babylonia areolata; assembly: GCF_041734735.1. NCBI lineage: Eukaryota > Metazoa > Mollusca > Gastropoda > Neogastropoda > Buccinidae > Babylonia > Babylonia areolata. The sequence continues at coordinate 18,589,209 of NC_134893.1, read as the reverse complement.
ATTAATAAACAGGTTAGGGATTGGGGAGGCCTTTTTGCTGAAATCAATTATCATTTCCTTTGTTTTCTGTACATTAAGATCTAAGAAGTTTTCTTTACACCTGGAGGAAAATATCTTAACTTGCTCAAAATAAATAGCACCAGAATCTGACAGATCTTCTATCTAGGGCTGAGGCATCAGAATAATTAATTATAGGAGTTGTGTCTCAGCCAGTCCAGTCACTTGTATAGAGTGTGAAAAGAACAGGAACAGGACAGTACCTTGAGGGGCACCAGTGAAAGTTATTTTCACAGAAGACAGAGCTTGTCCAAAACGGACCGACTGAGCTCTCTGAACAAAAAAACTGTTTACCCATAAAAAGATGTTCGCACTGATGTTAAATGAGAAGCTTACGTACCATGAGATGCAGCTGAATGGTGCTAAATGCCGATGAAAAGTCAATAAAATTTAAAAAGATACGAACACACGAATTTGGGTTTTCCAGGTGAGTGTATGCATGCTGCAACAGAGTAAGTGTGGCATCAGCTGTATTCCGGCTGGATCTATATGCAAACTGGTATTGATCATGGTAGAGAGTTGTGTGTGTTAGAATGCGTTTCAGGATGGGGACAGGGGGGTGGTAGATTTTACGGCTTCAGGGGTTGGTGAGGGTCACTCGTTGCTGTAGAGGTTGTGGGAGGGCGTGCGTGCGCGCGCGCGCACACACACGTTCACACACGCACGCACAAACACATTAACACACACACACACACACACACACACACACACACACACACACACACACACAAAGTTTTAACTTTCATGTGTTGGGAAGAAGAATGGGGGAGGGTGTGAGTGGACATGCCTGACTGGACTGTCCACAGTCCACTCTCGGCCAGTGGTATTCGAGGTCACTCACACCATGGCAGCGGTTTCTCAGGTTTCTGGGGGACAAGAATTCCGAAGGTAGCACGTACGACGACAAAACAACACCAACGGAGGAATGTTAGTGGAACGCAAGAACGCAAGGATTTTATTGTATAGACCATATGACCAGTTACAACTGATCGTGCTGACGATGTCAAAGTAAACAGTTGTTGTAGTATACTATGAACATAATCAGTTTCAGTTTCACTTTCTCAAGGAGGCGTCACTGCGTTCGGACAAATCCATACACGCTACACCACATCTGTTGAGCAGATGCCTGACCAGCAGCATAACCCAACGCGCTTAGTCAGGCCTTGAGTGCATGCTTACATATTTGTGTACCTATGAAAGTGGATTTCATTTTACGTAATTTCGCCAGAGGACAACACTCTCGTTGCCATGGGTTCTTTTTCAGTGCGCCAAGTGCGTGCTGCACACGGGACCTCGGTTTATCGTCTCATCCGAAAGACCAGACGCTCAGTTTGATTTTCCAGTCAAACTTAGGAGAAAGGGCGAGAGCGGGATTCGAACCCACACCCTCACGGACTCTCTGTATTGGCAGCTGAGCGTCTTAACCATTCTGCCACCTTCCTCCTACTATGTCAAATAAATCTTCAGAGGAAAAATTCAAGGTATGGGAAAAAAAAACATTAACGACGTCGGTTTGCATGATAAATGTATCTACCAAGGTCATGGAGGTAATGCTCGTTTTGCAGCAAACCAGTCATCGAAGTATAAAGCGTGTATTTTTTTTAGGATATATACTTCTGTCGTAAATCGTTCAGTTCTGTGCAGTGGAAACAAAAATGCATGAAAGCATGAGTAGTTTGCTTACAAACAGCTACGCCATGTCAGTGTTCCATGCTTTTCTTTTGATTGGCAACAAGCAAAGCCGTGGTTTATGCGCGATTTCTACTGAACAACAACAAAATCCAAATTGACAAATGGGAGGGAGGGAGGAGATAACAACACTGATATGAATCTGAAACACATATTTTTTTTTCGCACCATCTGGTACCAGTGTTTTTCGAATCCAAGTTGTGTGCTGCAAACGAAACGATTCTATCTTCAACAGCCCACATCCATCTTTATTTCATTGTTTTAAGATCATTATTTAGATCCGTGTCAATGTTTCAAACTTCCTCTATGTTTGTCGCGATTTTCCGGCTTTACTAACTTGTAACAAAAATGTCAAAAACAAATGCTGGTTAAATATTCACACTCACTATGTTTTTAACACTCACTGAAAAATACGTACGCGCGAACACACACACACACTTTACCTTCACTCGCACACACAAACATGATGTACACGCAAACGTTCATAAACCGCACACATACACAGATAGATATATAAAAAACAGTAACGCTAAAATTTTGCAATACGACTGTAGCAGAGTACAAAACTGAAACCTATCTTTTAAATATGTCAGATACAAAACACAGACAAGCTTTAACGAAACTGAGAATAAGCGCGCATGACCTAAAGATTGAGAAAAGTAGATATTTAAATATTCCACAAGAAGACAGATTGTGCAACAAGTGTAACATCCTGGAAGACGAAATCCATCTTCTTGATCATTGTATTAAATATAAAACCTTAAGGCAACAATTTAAAAAAAAAATATTCAAAATTCGATTAACACAGGGAATATTCCCAGTCAGGTGATGCTAACAGATGATGAATATATACAAACAAGATTAGGAAAATTTGTTTATGAATGCTGCTGCAATTTACTGCATTAACTGATTGATTAATTGTGTGTTTTTCATTCATTCATTCATTCATTCATTTACTATTACACTTGTGTCTTATAAACCTTACGGTTTCATGACAATAAAATCGATTCTATTCTACACACACACACACACACACGCACACGTACACATGCGAGCATGCACAAAACACACAAACGCGCACACATATTCTTGTGTGCATATGCATTTTGTCTGTTGCTGTTCCTTTTCATCTGCTTGTTTCTTCTCTCTCTCTATCTCTGTCTCTGTCTGTCTCCCCTATATATTTTTTTTTTCATTTTTTTTTCATTGATAGCTTGATGTAAAAAAGCAATTGTTGCTTATTCAATTTACCATCATGAAATAAATCTTGACTTAGCACACCAATGAAAAACGTGCAATCTTTATTTTCACCCCACCCCCACCACCCCGCCCTCAACACATACACACGCAATACACATACACACAGAGATTCAGATGGTTTAACTAATGTGCTTTGGCCAAATGCATACACTCACATTAGGCAAGGGGGCGTGCTGTTGCTGAGAGAGAGAGAGAGAGAGAGAGAGAGAGAGAGAGAGAGAGAGACAAAGACAAAGACAAAGACAGAAACAGAGAGACAGACAGACACACACACACACACACACACACACACAGACCATAATCCCAACCATGGTAATGACCACACATGGTCTTTCCTAGTGATCTCACGACTACTACAGGGGGGCGGAGGAGGGGGGGGGGTATTTATGGTGGTAGTGGTGGTAGTAGGGCTACGTAATTCTATCGACACGGCCATAGAGAGAGAGAGGGGGGGTCAGGGTGACCTGTCTACACGTGGCTGCCTCGCTGTTGGCCTGCATTCACTCTGAGGTCAGGACTGGCTATCTGCCCTCATAGCAGTTTGACCTGTACTGACTGTCGGACAGCCCCCCCGCCGCCCCCTCCTCCTCCCCCTTCCTCCCTCCCTCACTCCCTCCCCGTTCCTCCCCCCCCCACCCCCAGCCCCCCCCCCCACCACCCCCAACCCCAACCCTCCAAACCCCTTTGACAAGACCACGAGCTTTGGGCGATGCAGAGAACTATGATCCCTACCCCGTCTAGATTTAGACCCCCCCCCCCCCTCCCTACTCCTGCTCCCCATCCCCCGGGTTATTTTGATACTGTGCCATCGTACTTTTGATAAAATAGTAGTTTTGTCATTATTTCCAGTTGAAGTCGTCAGCTACAAAACGCTGTACCATTTGTGCAAATGCACTGGCAGGTGGAGATTTTTGGATAATCATTAGTATCATCATGTCGTCTTTCTCTCTCTCTCTCTCTCTCTCTCTCTCTCTCTCTCTCTCTCTCTCTCTCTCTCTCTCTCTAGTCTTTGAATGATTCTGCCTACAAAACACAGCACAGCACAGCACAACATAACGCAGCTCAACACGATACATCAAGACACCGTTGACACGACACAACACAACAGAAGTCAAGGAACAAAGCAAAAGGACAATGTACGTATCACATATTATAGAGAAATCAGTCCAGATATAAGAAATGTTAATCCCTATCACATTTCACTTCTTTTATTGCAAATGCTCACTGTAAAAACAGTGAGATCTAAGCAAAAAGGACAATATTCTTATCACGAATAGAAGAATCATTCCAGACATAATAAGAAATATTAATCCCTATCACATTTCAACTTTCTTTTTATTGCAAATGCTCACTGTAAACTGAGATCCAAGCCAAAAGGGCAATAAATCAGTCCAGATACAAGAAACGTTAATACCTACCATAGTTCGACTGTCTTATTGCAAATGTTCACTGTAAACAGTGAGATCCAAGCAAAAAGGATTCAAAAATGGAGGAATCAGTCCAGATATAAGAAACGTTCATCCCTACCACATTTCAAATTTCTAACTGCAAATGTTCACTGTAGACAGTGAGATCCCTTTGCTGGGTTAACTGGGCCAAAACCAACAAGATTATTGAATTGTTCTGTTCTCGTCCGTTCTGTTTTTATTCGAGAACCGGAATCGGAAATGAAGCTCATGACTGAAGAATTTAACGAAACCACTTGTAGGCAGACAGAAAACGAATGTGGGTGGCGCTGTACTGCGGTGACAGAACGTACCCGGCGGGCATTGTTTTGTTTTGTTTAGTTACTGAGTTTCAGTTTCAGTTTCAGTAGCTCAAGGAGGTGTCACTGCGTTCGGACAAATCCATATACGCTACGCCACAT
>NC_134893.1:18549336-18571836 GCF_041734735.1 Babylonia areolata | reverse complement strand
TGTCCACAGGGTTAAATGGGAAATTGATGGAACCAACATCATATCAGTTTTCGGTACATAATTATGGTTATTAATTTTAGTCTGTTGTACCGGACCAGGGCGAAGTCTCACCGGGAACACTTTGCTGCTCTCTGCCGTGGGTAACGCGGGGCAGTCATCTCTGATGGCTGTCTGTGCCGCAGGTGCCTTGAATAAGAAAAGTATATATCTCAGTGACTTCACCTCACCGCTGAAGCTGACGCTGTTGTGTGTGTAAGTAGGAAGGAGAGACAGACAGACAGGGAGTGGTGTGTGTGTGTGTGCGCGTGAAAGAGAGAGAGAGAGAGAGAGAGAGAGAGAGAGTGTGTGTGTGTGTATGTGTGTGTGAGACAGACAGACAGATAGACAGACAGGCAGAAAAATTCGGAAAGAAAACAGGTTGGAATGCGGATGGAGAGGGATAGTGAGGAGTAAATAGAAAGTGAAACGGACGGGTAGGGAGGCACTCACAGAGACAAACAGACAGGCACAAATGAAAACTCAGTATTTGATTTGCGAAAACGACCGGCCTGTCTGCAAACAGGCAGGAACTGATCTTATTCCACAAAACGATATGTCAAAATAACCGCGTTGATCATTTATTCTGTTGCTTAAATTTACTTTTGTTCAAGTGAGCGATTATGTTCCATCTGCTAACAATGGCACCAGCATAAATCAACCTGTTGGTCAACGTATCGCCTAGTGGACAGCTACAACTAATTCTGTTCCACGTGTTCAAAACACTTGTCAAAGATGGTAAGACTTTTATGCCTGCAAGAGTTGAATCACGAAATTTGCACCAGGATCATCATCAATGGATGTAACAGAAACTAACAGATGCGAGTATTGTGTGAATGAGATGGAATTCATTGAACATTTCTTCTTTCCTTGCCCATTAGCTAACGCATTTTGGAGATATATTGGAACTATTATTTATTGAAAGCTAGTTTGGTAGTAAAACTATTTGAAACAGACATTTTGTTTGGAGTGTAAAATGATAGATTCACCAAACAGCATTTAGAATCAATCAACCACGTTTTGCTTATCGATAAAGTGTGTGGAAGTATAGCTCAAAAAACCAAAACATTCCCATCACTTCATATCATTTTTGAAAAGCACCTATACTGAAGAAAACGTCTGTTCCCTTCTCTGACATTGTAAATCCTGGTTATATGTTTTGTTTTTGTTTTCTTGACAACGCACGCGAATGGTATTTGGAGTTTGGGTGAATGTTCTTTTTTTTAATTTTTGCAGCATATTTATTGTATTTCAGTTTCAGTTTCTCAAGGAGGCATCACTGCGTTCAGACAAATCGATACTGATATGCTACACCACATCTGCGTGTCAGATGTCTGATAACAGCATTACCTAACGCGCTTGTTAGGCCTTGAGTGCATGCTTACATATTTGTGTACCTATCAGAGTGGATTTCTTTTTACATAACACTACCAGAGGAAAACACTCTCGTTGCCATGGGTTCTTTTTCAGTGCGTCAAGTGTGTGCTGCACACGGGACCGTAGTTTATCGTCTCATCCGAAAGACTAAACGCTCAGTTTGATTTTCCAGTCAAACGTGGGAGGAAGAGTGACAGCGGTATTCGAACCCACTCCCTCAAGGTCTCTGTATTGGCTGGCAGCTGAGCGTCTTGTTATATATTGTGTACCACTTACTTATTGGAAGACCCACAAAAAGATAACATCCCCCCTTCTTTAATGAATACTTAAATCAAGGAAAGAGATAACTGGGGAGTGAGAACTGAGAGAGAGAGAGACAAACATACAAACAGATGAAAGCAAATTAGAGCAATGACAAAAACAGACAAACACTCAACCAACACTAAACGCTTCAACTCAAAGATAATTATCGTCCATTACTATAGAAGCAAACAAACGATGAACTGTGTGTAGATGGAAACATATATGTGAAGAAAAAAAAAAAAGAGGGAAATCATCTCCATTGTGATGTTGCTCAGAAACAACCATCCTGGCATATAATGTCAGAAAATAAAGACTGGCATTAGCATTTGATGGTAAATAATGTTAAGTAGCAGAATGGTTGAGACGCTTATCTACTAATACAGTGTCCGTGAGGGTCTGGGTTCGAATCCCGCTCTCGCCCTTTCTCTCGTTTGACTGGAAAATCAAACTGTGCGTCTGCTCATTCAGATGAGACGGTAAACCGAGGTTCCGTGTGCATCACGCACTTGGCACACTGTAAAAAAAACCCATGACAACAAAAGTGTAGTCTTGCAAAATTCTGTGAAAGAAATCCACTCCGATAGGCACACAGATATACATGCATGCACTCAAGGCCTGACATGTGCGTTAGGTTATGCTGCTGTCAGGCATCAGCCTAGCCAAAAAAAGTGTAGTCTCGCAAAATTATGTGAAATAAATCCACTCTGATAGGTACACAGATATACATGCATGCACTCAAGGCCTGATAAGCGCATTGGATTATGCTGCTGTCAGGCATCTGCCTTTCAGATGTGGGGTGTATTGTATATTATGGATTTATTCGAACACAGTGAAACTAAAATTGTTAAAAAAGCTGAATCTACATTTCACGATTAAAAAACTGCAAACAAGCTATTTTGGCGAATTGAGACGGTTTGTGACTATTTCACAGAAAAAAAAAAAAAAAAAAAAAAGATCGGCAAACATAATTATCCCTACAGCCGGTATTTCACTTCTCTTAATGTAAGAAATTGACAGACGTGGTTTATCTGCTATATCCCCCACCTCCTCACACATCCCACTGTGCCAGTTTTACATGTATCAAAGGTCACCACGCTCTCAAACAATGCAAATCCATCAGCCATTGAGGACTCAAAAGGCAGCGCCAAAGAGAATCGCCCTGTGGGTTGTCTCGTTAAAGCCGGGGAGAGCGAGTGATAACCGATGACCAAGTGTTTGCTCTCTGGCGACACCCGGGCGCTGCCGTCTGACAGAGAGGTCAGGCCGGGTGGACCTCGATGACCCGGCTGCTGTTATCCCCATTGAGCTGACAAGCATCTCTGGAAGTTTTATGCAACTTTTGAGATATAAATCAGCGTGTTAACCCCGTGTTTGTGTTATGTCGTTGTGGCTGTTGTCTGGGAATCCAGAAAGGATGTCAGGGAGTCATGAATTTTAGCTCAGTAAGCACGTTTTGCACGTGTGGTCAGCTCAGCTTAACTGTTATAACCCAAAACATTATCAGATGAACGAGTAGAGTGACACATGGGGAAATGGAAATTGCTATGTATGATGCATGTATGTTTGTGCATGGAAAGTATTATGTATACTAGCTGCCTTCACTTGGATCTCCGGTGTTTTCGTATGAATGTATGTTTGCATCCATGCAAGCATGCATGTATGTATGAATGTACGTGTGCATGCATGCATATTAATATTATGCATGTATGTATTTTTATGCATGCATGCATGCATGCATCTTGCATGTATGTATGTATGGATGGATGTATGCATGGATGTATGTATGCATGCGTATCTTGTATGTATGTATGTATGTATATATATATATATATATATATATATATATATATATATATGTGTGTGTGTGTGTGTGTGTGTGTGTGTATTTTTATGGATGTATGTGTGTCAGTTTCTGTTTCGCATAATTCGAACGTACTAAAGACACTCAGCATTTTTTCCCCTTTCGTCTCGGTTAAACAGCATCAAATATGTCTGTCTGGTTATTCAGCAACCTTAACCAGTACCTGATACACTTTGTTGCACGATTTATATACAGTGGATAACGTCCTAATTCGCCGTATGCAAACTTGTTTGGTACTCTAAGTGGTATGTTCAAAAATCGTTTACATGCAAAGGAATGAACCTTCTCAATAGTATCAAGTCTGTTAAGACCCACATCTCAGAAGCGTACAAAAGAATGGGTAGTACCTGAGCATCAAATATTTTGAGAGAGAGAGATTTTTCTTCTTCTTCTTCTTCTCATATTATTCCTTCTCCTTTTTTTCTCTATTTCTGCACACACACACACACACACACACACACACACACACACACACACACACACACACACACACGCCCAAAAGATTTTTCAGTAAAAAACGTCAAACTGTAGATCGAGCGAGCACATCGTACCATCATCATCGTCATCGTCATCGTCATGTGATGTGAACGGAAACAAAAACCCTTTCTCCATCTCCCACCCTTCAACAGCATCCCTACCTCCCCCACCCCGCCACCCTCACCCCCACCCCTACCCCTGCTCCTTGTACTCTCCTCTGTTGTCTCCTTCACTACCCCCTCCTGACCTGAATCCCTGCCGTCTTTACCTGAGATATCGGCATCCTTCATCTGACTGCCCCCTACTGAACGGGTGTGTTTGTCATCTAAATGGGATAAGATCCAAGGTACAGGCCAGAATGCCAGTCATCATTCTTTCTCTGGGTTTCTTTCCCTTTTGGCCTGCTTTATTTTTGGTGGGCAAAACCAATTACATCACTTTAAAAGTACTATAAGTTTATACCACAATGATCTTGTTTCTTTAATTTAGCATCTTTTCACTTTGGGTGATAGCAGACATGATGATATGATCTCACCAGATGTTTGACAGCCAAAGGGGTGATAACTCTGTGAAGAGTCATCAGGGACGCCGCACAGAGGACCCGTTGACCAGCTCGATATCGGTAGTGACCCATTTTGACCAGCAAGGGTGACACAATATGTTTGGTATGGCAAAACCATATTTTCGAACGTTCTAGCTTTTCTATATTTTGTGGATATGTGAAAGGACAATGTTCGCAGTGTGCAATACACTTGGAATTATTTTTAATCGAATTTTTTCTAGGTTTGGCTGTCATTTTTTTTATGGTCAGAATTTGATCAGACTACAAGTTATAAGGCCCCCGTCTCCCCGTGCGTGTGGCATGTCGCAGGCCTCACCACAATGTGTGTCATTCAGCCGCCGTCTGTCATTAGTCAGCTGTCACAACACACCACTTCTATAGGGTTTGGTTCCGAAGTAGCCCCGCCGGCCGTTCATCGCTCATAAAAACAAGTGATTAAATCGTACCTTTTGTTGGTCAAGCTTTCTCTCACAGATTACTATCGTATGAAGTAAAGTCGCCTCCACACAGCTTGACGCTGACTGTGCAATAAAATCTTCATTTCATTTTGTAAAAAGAACAAACAAATTTAAAGTTAATCAGAAACAAAAACACTCTATCACCCCCACCCCCCCACCCCCCCACCCCCTACACCCACCCCAAATCCGCCCTCAACCCGTGTGGGAAAAGGTGAGGTATATTGTGCTCTTCTTTTGTTTTCTTCTTTGTTTTGATTAAAGGACCCCACTGAACTATTTTCTTTCCAGACTGGCATGGCTCCCATTGTTGATTCAGACAACATCCACCGTGACCCCCCCCCCCCCCCCCCCCACTCCCCCCGTCCATTGTCTTTTTTATTCCTTTTTTTTTTGAAGAGTTAGGTGCCAGTGGCATTTGTTTTCACTGTTCTGAAGGTCTCATTGAACTATTTTCCTTTCCAGTTGGCATCACTCCTATAAACAGTTCAGGCAATAACTGCCGTAACCTCCCCCCTACCCACCCCCGCCCGTTCCCCCCCCTCCCCCCGAGCCCTCCACCCATTTATGTTTTTTTACCATTGAGGTCAGTCTGTCCACGTGCGAGGAGTTATGTCGCACGTGTTATAATATATCAGACGGTGGGACCAAGCCAAGTCCCCAGTAAGTCAGCGTCGCCACCAAGGCTGGGTTCCGAAGCTGTGCCGTTCATCAAAACAAGCGACAAAACTTGACATCTGATGATCCAGCTTTTTCTCATGTAATAGTTCACTACAAAGCCAGTCACCTTCGTCCACCTTATTACGCAGTGACTGGGCAGAAACATTTTCATTTCAATGTATTGAAAAATGAAAAAGAATAGAGAAAAAGAGGAAGCTGGTTCTTTTTTTTTTCATTAAAAAAATGTAGACAGGAAAAGGGTTTATCAAGACTCGGGCGCATATTATGTGTGTGTGTCTGTCTCTTCTAAGATGCCGTATAGTACGTGTATAACCGGGTGGGGAAAGGTAGTGAATTTTCTTTCTCTCTTTTTCTATTCCTTTCTTTCTCTCTTTTTCATATATTTTTTTTCAATGCTTTGAAAGTCTCATTGAACTATTTTCCATCCTGACTGGCATCGCTCCCATATTCATTTCAGACAATATCCAGCGTGACACCCCAACCCTTACTTAAAAAAAAACACAATAGGTCTCTACTGTCCACGAGCACGAGGCATGGCATGTTTTCGCTGCTCTAAGCTGGCAGAGGTCCCTTTGAACTATTTCCAGCATGGCCACTCCATACACAGCAATGTCGTTCAAACACAAGTGATAAATCTGACATTTGATGACCTGGCTTTTTTTTCTTTCTCACAGTTCACTGTAAACTCTACCCAACTTACTGACTTAACGCTGACTATGCAGGTTTTCTGGGGGTTTTGTTGTTTGTTTGTTGGTTGTTGTTTTTCTTGTGTTTTTTTATGGGTTTTTTGTTTGTTTGTTTTTTTACGGATACGGATGATTTATTCATCTACAGGCCATGACCTCTAATGAAGGGCCATGTGAACAATTCATAATACATATATATAGTATGAAGGTGCAGTGATTCTTTTTTTTTTCTTTTTTTTGGGGGGGGAAATGAGATGAGTTCGAGAAAATTATCAATACAATAAGGGTTCAACATCTTTATCTGTGTATTTTTCCCCCAGACAGGAAAAAGAATTTATGAAGACTTGGGCACAAGTACATATGTGTCGTCATTGTGTGGGGTGCCGTTTAAGACATCTATACTTGGGTGGGAAAAGGTGTCTGCGGGAGGAGGGGTGTGGTTGTTGTTTGAACTTTCAGTTTTCCCTGCTCCAAAGGTCCCATTGAACTATTTTCTTTCCCGCCTGTAAATATTTCAGATGATGTAGAATAGAATAGAATATGTCTTTATTGCCAAGTTTACCGGGATCACAAGGAATATTTGGGGGTGTGGGTGTGGGTGGGGGGGGGGAGGGGGATAGTACAGGAATCAAACATAAATCAAAAATCATACACAAACACACATACAGTAGAAATTAGGATGCATACACGTGCATATCAATACAAAAACTTGTGCATACTCACACATGCACGTGCGCACACACACACACACACGTTTGAACAGAAGCTGCATATTACATGTGGATGGGGCTGATGACCAGATCTTCAGGCTAATGACTAGATCTTCAGGTAGATGGTTGTTGATTGCACAATTCTATTTATCATGCTGGATTTGTTCGAGGGACAGGGCATTGACTGCTTTGGGGGAAAAGCTATTGGTGAAGCGATTGGTTTTCGTCCTTATATATAGGTTGTGACCCACGCCACCACCACCCCACAACCCCCCTACGCCCCGCCCACTGTTACTTTTAACAGTGATGGTCACTCGTGTCCACGTGGAGGGGACGTGTCGCACGTGTTATCACCATACTGTGTGACTCAATCGCTTCTCTACTGCAAAGTCAGCGTCGCCACAGCACGGCTTGGTCCCGAAGCAGCGTCATTCATAAACAAGCGATAAGTCTGGCCTCTGATGGTCGGTCCGCTTTTCTCTCACAGATCGTTTTGATCGTGATAAACTAAGTGACCTCCGTCCAGCTTAACGCTGACTGTGCAGTGGTTTCCAACTTTACGAATGACACCCCCGCGCCCCCAACCTCCCACCCCCGCCCCACCCCTCCACACACACACAGTGGTTTCTAACTTCACGAATGACACCTCCCCTCCCCCCGCCCATCCCCTCTGATGGTCCAGTTTTCTCCCACAGACCGTATTGATCAAGATAAAGTAAGTGATCTCATTTCAGCTTAATGCTGACTATGCAGTGGTTTCCAATTTCACGATTGATCCCCTCTTGTGATGGTCTAGCTTTCTCCCACAGGTCGTATTGATCATGATAGTAATTATTATCTTCTTTCCAGCTTAACTTTGACTGTGCAGTAATATCCCACTTCTCGAATGAAAAATAAGAATAATATGGGGGGGGGGGCGGGGGGGGGGGGGATCGGAGGGGAGGGAGGAGGGCGGAGGGGGGTCGATTCTAGTTTGAACAACAAAGAAGGCAGTTTTCACTGCCTTAAAGCAGATCCCATTGGTAATTTTTTTTTTCCACGAGGCTTTTTACATAATGGACAACCAGAGTTCACGTTGTTGTTGTGGTTTGTGGTTCTTTTTTGTTATTTTTATTACAGTTGTTTTTCGAGTCTTTAGGGATACGTACTGTTGGGGTTGGGGAAAGGTATATATATATATATATATATATATATATATATAAAACTGGGTAACTTTTGAAGTCTTAATTTGATGGAAGGATGCAAGGGCTTGAAGGTGTGTATACCGGGTGTGTTTGTCTCACGAAGAGCAATGGTACTTGTTTGTAGTTTAATGATATTAACATTCTAGAGTGTAACGACAAAAGAATTATAATTTATGTACTGTAACTCAAAAGCTTACACCTTTGGAGAGTATTTTGATTTTTGCAGTTCAAAGTGAGAGAGCGAGGATTGGAAACACTGAAATGTGTGAGCTGTTGCACTTGCAATGTGCAGAAATTGTGTGTGTGTGTGTGTGTGTGTGTGTGTGTGTGTGTGGTGTGTGTGTGTGTTTGTATAGCGTGGTGGTGGTGTAGGTGGTGGACTGGCGGTGATTTCTCCTGGAATAGAAGCTGGCCGGCGAGTCTTGTCCACTCTGTCGGTCGTGTTCCCTACTCAGCACCTGGTTTCCTGATGAAGGCGTGGTGGTTGTGAGTGAATGTGTGTGTCAATGTTAACAGTGGACAGGAAGGGGGTCAACCATAGACATATAGACATGTAAATATATATATATATATATATATATATATATATATATAGAGAGAGAGAGAGAGAGAGAGAGAGAGAGAGAGAGAGATGTATGTATGAATGTATATCTCAGTGGGGTCAACGCACTTGACCCTGTCTACTTGGTGTGAGGGCAGCGTGATTCATTGTCAAGGTGAGCGTGGTAAGTGACCTGCACGTGTTCCCCTCAGGTCAGCTGGTCAGTTGGTGCTGACCACTCCATGGACTTTTTTTTTTTTTTTTTAAGTTCGTGTGTCTGTACAGAGCTGAACGCACAGAGAGCCTTAGAGTGAGATCGAGAGTGGGTGGGATGGGAACGATAAGGTGTGAGCAAGGTTTGTTTACAGGTCAGAGGTGGGGAGAGAGAGAGAAAGAGAGAGGGGAAGACAAGAGACAGTTTCAAATGGAGGCGTCACTGCGTTCGGAAAAATCCATGTACGCTACACCACATCAGCCGATGAATGAGCACGATATAAGCCCAGTCTTGTTGGCCAAGTTTTCCTTTCTCTTTATTGAATACTGTGTTTTGTTTTGTTTCTTGATATGAAAATGTTTAAACCACATCTGCTAAGCAGATGCCTGACCAGCTGCATAACCCATCTCGCTTTAGTCAGGCCTTGAGTGCATGCATATACATTTTGGTTTTGTGTACCTAACTGAGTAGATTTCGACTACATAATTTTTGCCAGAGGACAACGCTTTTGTTACCGTGGGTTCTTTATCAATGCGCCAAGTGCGTGCATGCACGAGACCTCGGTTTATCGTCTCATCAGATTGACTAGACGCTCAGTTGCTCAGTTTGATTTTTCTATCAAACTTGGAAGAAAGTGCGAGAGCGGGAATCGAACCCAGACCCTCACGGACATTGTATTAGTAGAAAAGCGTCTTAACCATTCTGCCCCCTCAGTTCCTCCCGACAGAGGAAGAGACAGAGAAAGAGGGGTGGGCGGATCAGACAGACAGACAGACAGACAGACAGACCAACTGGCAGGCAGTCAGACTGACAGACACACAGTCTTGACCAGGAGAAAGCACCTGTAATTTAATCACCTGTAGTAAGCGTTTTGTCTTGCACTAGTTGCAGACAGACAGACAAACGGATAGACAGACTTCGTGCATGTGCCTGTGCTTTCATTTTTAGCCACAGTGACCTCACGTGACATACCTGACTTCCCAGTTGGCTGGGCCGTCCATTGAAAGAGGACGGGCGGTCATGGTCGATGACAACTGGACAGAAAAAAAAAGGGGGGGGGGGGGGGGGGGGGGGGGGGGGGGGGGGAAGAGGGGGGAAAAAAGAATGGAAGGGATGTGAGCGTGGATAGATTGAACTGTGTAGGTGGTGACGGCGAGCACACTCTACATGCACACACACACACACACACACACACACACACACACACAGGGGGGGAGGGCGGGGAGGGGTGACTACAGAGTGCTGAACAGTGGAAGAGGAAGGAAGAGGGCAAGGGGGGGGGGAGGGTTGACAACAGAGTGCTGAACGGTGGAAGAGGGAGGAAGAGGGCAGGGGGGGGGGGTGACTACAGAGTGCTGAACGGTGGAAGAGGGAGGAAGAGGGCAAGGGGGTGGTGGTGGTGAGGGAAGTGGTGACTACAGTGTGCTGAACGGTGGAAGAGGAAGGAAGAGGGCAAGTTGGGGGGGGGGGGGGGGTGAGGGGAGGCGTGACTACAGAGTGCTGAATTGTGGAAGAGGGATGAAGAGGGTATGGGGGCAAGGGAGGTGGTGAGGGAGGGATCACTGCAGAGAACTGAACGGTGGAAGAGGGAAGGAGGGGAGAGGGGAGGAGAGAGGGAGGATGAGTCAAAATTTTGTGCAAACTAATTCCTTTCTGAGAGTGTGGTGGACTGTCCGAACCCCACTCACTTCTTCTGTCCCTCCACCACCGTCACCGATCCCTCAGATTCCGAATCCTTTGGGGCGCCTTTGCAGCTTTGTCAACCACCTTTCTCCAGTCCTCGCGTCTCTCGGCCGCTCTCAGGGTGTCTCTCAGCTCCATGCCTGTCCACTCTCGGATGTTGTCCTCCCATCTCTTCCTCTGCCTCTTCTTCTTCCTCCCCTCACTGTGCCTTGTAAGATTGTTTTAGCAAGACCAGAGGAGCGTGTGACATGACCAAACCACTTCAGTTTTCGTTGTCTGGCGAGTGTTTGAAGGTCAGTATAGGGCGCGATTTCATTGCGAATGCGTCTCTTGACCTCCACCACCACTATAATTTAATTCACCTATTGGAGCTTTGTAGCTCTACTCAGCACTGTGTGTGTGTGTGTGTGTGTGTGGTTGTTGTTGTTGTTTTTTCTTCTTCTTCTTTTGTGTGTGTGTGTGTGTGTGTGTGTGTGTGTGTGTGTGTGTGTGTGTGTGTGTCTGTCAGTGTCTTTGTGTGTGCCTGTGTGTCTATGTCTTTGTGTGTGTGTGTGTGTGTGTGTGTGTGTGTGTGTGTGTGTGTGTGTGTTTATGTCTGCGTGGTTCTGTATGCGCGCGCGCGCGTGCGTGGGCGGTGTGAGTGACCACTCACAGAGATGCCGACGAGTTGAGCTAAATGACGTAATTAATTGGCTTCGCGCCCCTTAATGATTGGTCTTGGTGGCATTGAGATGTATCTAATTGAACATGTTTGTTTCCAGGCCAGTGGGTGTGATCGATAAATGGAAAAAGAGAGAGCTGGGAGAAAAACAAACTTGGTCATCCAGGAAGGGGTCTGACCGGGCGTGGGCTTAGAATGAATTACTTGCTTAATTAATTAATCTGATTTGTGTATGGCGTGTTAAATGAGGTTGTGTGATCACGGCACCACACAAACCACACAGTGCTGATCTGTTTCCCTCGGGAATTAAGAATGTGAAATATCTTGTTACCCCCCACCCCCCCCACCCCCCCCCCCTCTCTGTCTCTCTCTCTCTCTCTCTCTCTCTCTCTCTCTCTCTCTCTCTCTCTCTCTCTCTCTCTCTCTCTCTCTCCCTCCCTCCCTCCCTCTCTCTCTCTCATAGATTTTTTTTTCTGATGGCATTTATACAAAAACAATATTCATTTAACCATAAATTATATGTTGCTTCCACTGACTTTGAAAAAGCTTTAATTCTATAACTTTGAATAGAAGCATATTATTGCATGTTATTGAGTTGAGAGGGAAATTACTTCAGTTTAAGATGAGTATGTATGATTGTGTGAAGATTAGAGTTAGGTGTGGAGGAGGGTGACTGACTATATACAGTGCACAAGCGGTGTAAAACAAGGTGACGTTTGCAGTCCTATTTTGTTTTCTCTCTTTATTAATGAATTGACCCATGAAGTTGTGAATAATGGTAGACATGGTGCACAATTCTCTACTGATCATTTACAGTTGTTTATTCTGAAACAGTAATTGGTCTTCAAACATAACTTAATAGTCTACATAGAGCATCTACAGCCCTGCAGTTAAATGCGAATACATCCAAAAGTAACATCATTGTATTTAGAAAGGGTGGGTATTTGGGAGCTAGAGAACATTGGGTTTATGAAGTAGCTATGCCTTTTGTGAATATATATATATATATACAGTAAAAGTCAGTCTTGTTGAAAAATAAAGACATATATATAGGTATATATATATATATATATATATATATATATATATATATACCTATATCTATGTCTTTATTTTTCAACAAGACTGACTTTTACTGTCGCTTGTAAAGATCTTGCAAGCAGAGGGAAGCGTGCGGCTTTGTGCATTATGCAAAAGTTATTCAGTTTAGGTAATCATTCTTTTGAAGTGTTTATTAGATTATTCGACTCTAAAGCTCAACCTATTACTCAATACGGTGCAGAAATATGGGGTCTCGATAATGCTGCAATGTATTGTGAGAAAGTCCGTTTGTTTATGTTAGAGAAATTTCTGAATGTATCAAATAAAAACTCCAAATGATTTGATATATGATGAAACAAATAGGTACCCAATACATCTGCTGAACTCATCTGTGAGGTGCATAAGATACTGGCTGAAATGAACATGATTAGATGAATCAGGATTACCCCCCAAAAGTTTATGATATGTTGTGTGATTTGAATGTAAGGGGCAAGATTAATTGGGTAACAAAAGTGAGAGTTAAACTCTATGAAATAGGTATGGGATTTATTTGGCTTAACCAAGGGGTGGGGGATATCTCACGATTTATTCGTAGTCTCCGTACCAAATTGATTGTAGATGGCAAGAATGGAATGCTCATGTGCAAGAAAGTTATAGATTCCTGTGTATTATCTCTTTACATTGTGTCCCAACGTATTTATCCATGCATTTGGCAAAATATTTGAAATATGTCATGACAAGATTTAGGTTTGGGCTTTCAGATATTGCAGTTCAACATTTTCGATACAGACAGCATAGTGACCACGATCTTATTTGTCCATTGTGCACAAATACAGAAGAAAACGAATTACATTTCATGTTTTGCAGTCCAAAGTTATGTGAATTAAGGTATAATTTCATACCCCAGACATATGACTCTCAGCCTTCTATGTTCAACTGAGCGAGTTTTGCTTTTGATGTCACGTCGAGAAGTCAGACAGTTTGCAACTTCTTTATACGAAGCCGGTCTTCAAAACCGGTCATTTAGTTGTTCCTGATTATCAGTTTATGTATTGTTTTGTTTTATTGTATCATATACTGTATCTCGAAAAAGTTTACACACCACCCCTTCATATGGGGCTAAGGCCTTTTTGAATAAACCATCCGAATCTCTCTCTCTCTCTCTCTCTCTCTCTCTCTCTCTCCTTTACTCCCACTCTCTCGTGTCTCATTTCACACACTGACATAGTGTCTGCAAAACAAAACGAAAAAAGAAAGAAAAGCCTCGCAGTTCACTCATGGTACTATGCGCTTGTCGCGTGCAGTGACAGCTGGGTTCCGGCGGCGGCTGGCTGACTGACTGACTGGCCGGCAAACACAACCACACACACACACACACACACACAGAGGCGATCCTGAAATGCAGGTCAGTTTGACCTCGACGGACTGGTAGTACCTCCTTCGCATCCTCTCTCGTTTTCTCTTGTCTCTCTTGCAACCGCATCCGTCTTCACAGCCTTTCTGTCGTTTGTCCGCCTCTCTCTCCTATCTCTCCTCTCTCTCCGTCTGTCAGCGGCGCTGTTGTTGTTCTCTCAGGTTCAAGCCTATTACAGAAAGCGAGCTCTTCTGTCTTTCCAAGCTGGAAATCTGCAAAGTGCAACTTCCCCTTTGCCGCTGCTGCTGTTGTTGTTGTTGCTGCTGCTGCTCTGTATGTGTGTGTGTGTGTGTGTGTGTGTGTGTGTGTGTGTGTGTGTGTGTGTGTGTGTGTGTGTGTGTGTGTGTGTGTGTGTGTGTGTGTGTGTGTGTGTGTGTGTGTGTGATGCGCATGTGTCTGCGTACGTACGTATGTGTGTGTGTGTGTGTGTGTGTGTGTGTGTGTGTGTGTGTGCGCGTGCCTCTCCTCCTCCTCCAAAGTCATCCTCCTCCTCTTCTTCCTCCTCCTCCTCCTTCTTCATCTTCTGCTTGTGTTGTTTTTGCAGCAGTTGATTTCCACTTCTGAAAAGAGAGAGCTGGAGGTCTTGAACATCAGCTTGAACATCCAGGAAGTCGTAGCCTCAGAAATATGGGCATAGAGGCAGACCGTGCAGTGTAAAAAGGCCTTTCCTCCAAGTTCGAAGAGACGCAGGTCAAGTGTTTCGGGGCAGAAGACAGCAGAGAAAGGCCCTAATATTGTCTAACAGACCGAAAGGAAGGAACTGCTTTCAAAACAAAATGTTCCCTCCCGTTCATGAAAGCGTGTTTTTTTTGTTTTGTTTTTTTTTTTTTTGGTTTTTTTTTAATGACATTTTTCAACTTTCATTATATAGTCTAATAATAGTGTAGCAGACGTCAGAACACTTTCCTGATTTCCCTTCTTTTCGAAACTTTCACTCAAAGTTGTTTCTGCAACTATGACAATACCAAAGGAAAACTGATTGCTTTGAGTATCAGACTCCAAAGCTTTACACAAAACTCATATCTACATTGTGTCCGGTTTCTGTATTAAGCGGATTATTATACACACATTCACACATACACCTCAGTGTGCGCGCGCACGTACTCACGCACATGCAATGAATGTTTTGTGTATGTGTGTGAGAAATACGACCAGAATTGTTATTAATGTTTGTTCTGTATTATACGTTCTTTACGCCAAGGGTGAGTCGTTTCTCTTGTGATTTATTAGAACGTTCCCTTGCTGCCTGCAGTCCACGCCTTCCATTGGACACGCGTATTATTCATACACACCATCTCCCACATTTTCACACACATACAAGAGCACACTGAAACAATGGGACAGAGAGACACACAGATACGAACGGAGACAGACAGAAAGAAACACAGACAGAGGCAAACTGTGGCTCATAAAAATATTATTTACATTAATTTTATTTTGTATAAACAGAAATACTTACATACATTCAGGAACAGAATCATGGTGGTTTGTCATTATGTAAGTAGTACACATGTGTACGACCTATCCACCTGAACAAATGTTCTGAACTGAACTGGAAAAAGAAAGAAAAAACAACTACAACAAAACAACAACAACAACAACAACAACAAAACAACAACAACAACAAAAAGAATCAAACAAAAGAACAAAACCAAACAAAACATGGAGGCATAGCACACCCCAACGAGACACAATAAGAGAGCTGTGTTTTATTGTATTTTATTAGACTGTTACTCTTTGTCACAACATATTTCTCTGTGTGAAAACCTGGCTGCTCACCCCATGGAGAACGCGTAGTTATAGCGCAGCGCTATCTTTTTTCTTTTATTTATTTATATATTTATTTATTGGTTTCAGCAAGTGTAATTGTTTTCCTTTCAAAGTGGACTTGCCAGGGACAACTCTTTTGTTGCCGTGGGTTCTTTCTCGTGCGTTAAATGCATGTCACACACCGGGCGACCTCGAGTTATCGTCGTCTCCGGCACATGATCCGAATGACTAGTGTCCATTACATCGTTCAAAGTCGAGTGGATGGGCAGAAAGTACTGGTAAGTGTGAGATTTTATCCAAGCGCGCTCAGATTCTCTCGCTTCCTTGGTGGGCTCGTTACCACCTTGCCACCACTCCACACTATGTAACTGTAAGTCATACACTTGAGTTTCCACATAAACAAGATAGAGAAACGACTGACAGGCATACTAACATGCGGATGGACAGACTAATAGACCATGCAGAGGAAGAAGAAGAAAGAGACACAGACAGAGACAGCGACACTGAGAGACGCAGAGAGAGATCATTGAATCATTGAAAAATGTATATATATATGAAACGGGACACGAAAAGGGAGAAGTTTGAAAATAAACTGTTGAAGTAGGTATAAACGTACGGGAGGAAAAGAAAGAAAGACAGATTTAATCGTCTGGCAGAAAAAAACAACCCCAAAACATTTTTTTTTCAAAGTATTGTCCATTCGTTCTCTCATATTTATTTTTCATAAAGAAAGAACGAAAAAAAAATAACGAACACACACACACACAACATTATTTACGACAGGAACAAACAAAATCATACTGAGATCACATCTACAAAAAACAAAGGAGGGTGGTGATATATATATATATATATATATATATATATATATAACAGTCCGCTGAGTCCAAGACCTGCGACCCAAAAAGCATGAAAGGAATTAACAGAGACATACAGGCTTCACAATTTGCGGGAAATGGTGCCAGCCTTGCGGATAATTCTCCACGTTATATCATAGAAATCAACAAAATCACATGCTCAAGTGATGCAGCTTTACAACCTCATTTGGAGCGAGAAACAGCAGAGTATTAAGGATACATGACGAAACTTTATTGCACTGGGAAAAAGGGGGAAATATCACACAAAGGAAAAAAAAAACAAATGAACTTTTTTGTCATCGACACAAATAATTAATTAGAGATCAATGTTAAAAAGTTAACGTGTGGAGATTTAATGTTCATTAAGACATACTGAGAGAGAGAGAGAGAGAGAGAGAGAGAGAGAGAGAGAGAGAGAGAGAGAGAGAGAGAGAGAGAGAGAGAGAGAGAGATACATTGTCTGCCAGTCTGCACTTTATGAGCAGTTTACAGTTCAGCTGACTGTCCATTGTTCAGTTCTGTACATTGTAACTGGATTACAGGAACCATTTTCGTGATGAATCTAAGTAACCATCACCACCGCCACCACACTTTCTTATTTGGGAATTTTTATTAAAAAAAAAAAAAGAAAAAAAAAAAAAAAATCATGTAATTCCACCCAGATCAATCCGGATGATGTTGGGAGTGATGACATAAATATACACAAAACACATATGCGCGAAACACATGCGCACACCACCGCAGGCAACCCGAACACCAAATTCACGAACAGAGCGATGATGGGAGACAATGCGGGGATTTCGTGTAGGAACGAACGACAACTCTGTCCCCGCCCGTGAGCGGCAGCGAGGCGACGTTTTTGTCCGGGTCGTCCAGTGTAAGGGAGGCTACTGTGCGATCATCCGTGACTTCGCCGTCGCTGAGTTGTCTCTCTTCAATGTCGGGGTCTGTCTCCTTAACGAAGACCCCTTCGTTCCGAAAGGACATGGCTGAAGGATGTGGCTGGTAAAGACTGACAGACTGACTGCCTGAAACAGAGGAAGGGGAAGGTAGGGGAGAAAATCAATAGCCGTCACTGGGATAAGTAAGAGAGGAAAAGAAAAGAAAAGAAGGAAGGAAGGGAAGGAAGAAAGAAAAGAAAAGAAAGAAAACCTTGTAAGCGTATGGAATGTCACGCTACTGTCTGCTGTGCTGTGCTCACTGTGTGTGTACAAAAATACAAAATACAAAAAAATATTTAATTCAGTTTTTACAGGTCATCAGACCCATATGAACAACGGGGTAGACAATAGGAACCATGTGACATTCTAAGTGATTTGATATTCAAGCACGCACAATACATACAAGTATGCTTTTTTGCAAAATTATTGGGAGGAACATTGCAGTTATACAGATCTGATCTTTAGATATTCGTTAATGTAAATTCCTAATTTGATGATCCTATCATCTGACAAGTTTGAACACAACAACTGGACTTTGAAATTTAAAGGGAATATGTAATGATAAAGGGGGATATATTTTTTTTACGCAAGGATTCATATCTTGGACAGACAAGCAAAAAATGGCATAAGTCTTCAGTTGAATGGGTTCAATAATGATGTGTGTGTGTGTGTGTGTGTGTGTGTGTGTGTGTGTGTGTGTGTGTGTGTGTGTGTGTGTGTGTGTGATGTCTGTGGGTGGGTGTGTGGTTGTGTGGATTTCTGTAAAGGAAGTGGGGAAAGAAAGGTAGGGGGAAAGTGGGTAGAAATGGGACGGGGATGGTGGGACTGCATAAGGAAAATGACGTGTGTGTGTGTGTGTGTGTGTGTGTGTGTGTGTGTGTGTGTGTGTGTGTGTGTGTGTGTGTGTGTGTGTGTGTGTGTGTGTGTGTGTGTGTGTGTGCATGATTTTGCTTTTGGGAGATGTGCAATCTGATTTTCAAAACAACGTGGCAGTGTCAATGAAGGTTGGCGCTAAACCTGTGCAGTATCAGTATCAGTAGCTCGAGGAGGCGTCACTGCGTTCGGTCAAATCCATATACGCTACACCACATCTGCCAAGCAGATGCCTGACCAGCAGCGTAACCCAACGCGCTTAGTCAGGCCTTGAGAAAAAAAGGCGTTTGCATAAAATGATGTGCAATCCATGTGTTATGGCACTTAAATCTATCTTCAGGAAGCTTCAAAACAGGAGACAGACGCATACAGACGCACGGACAGAGACCCAGAAACACACACACACTGAATCGCACACACACACACACACACACACACACACACACACATGAATAGATGAGGTCGTATTCGAACACTCGCATACACATATATGGAGTGATGGCCTAGAGGTAACGCGTCCGCCTAGGAAGCGAGAGAATCTCAGCTCGCTGGTTCGAATCACGGTTCAGCCGCCGATATTTTCTCCCCCTCCACTAGACCTTGAGTGGTGGTCTGGACGCTAGTCATTCGGATGAGACGATAAACCGAGGTCCCGTGTGCAGCATGCACTTAGCGCACGTAAAAGAACCCACGGCAACAAAAGGGTTGTTCCTGGCAAAATTCTGTAGAAAAATCCACATCGATAAAACTGCATGCAGGAAAAAATACAAAAAAATGGATGGCGCTGTAGTGTAGCGACGCACTCTCCCTGGGGAGAGCAGCCCGAATCTCATACAGAGATTTCTGTTGTGATAAAAAGAAATACAAATACAAATATGCGTCTTATCGCATATACGCACACGCCATTGACGTGCAGACATGCACGCACATACAGACGCACACACACACATTCACACAGCATGCATGGATACACACACACACACACACACACACACACACACACACACGCACGCACGGGAGAAGCTGGGTTCGACAAGGGGAAGTGGTATCGCGTTGAATACGAAGAAAAATGGTACGAAATAGGAGAAGATAAAAAAAGGAAGTAGGAAAAGAAAAAGAGCTAGATAATGACGAGAGAACAGGAGGAGGAGTGAAATTCAAGAGAGAGAATGAAAATGATTAGAGGACTAAGGGAGAGAAAGGATATACATACAGATTGAGGGGAGGTAACACAATACTAGCAAAATTGCACAGTTCGGAAGGAGTTATCGCCTTTTCCTCACCGTCTTCGGGATTTGTCAATTGCCATCATAACAATAAAATACCGATGAAAAAAAAATAAAATAAAATAAAATGGAACAAAATAAAATAAAATAAGATAGAATAGAGTAAAATAAAATAAAATAAAACCGACACGAACGCACGCACCGATATAATCGTTTTACATATATAAATAGATAAAGTAAACAAACAAACAGATAAATAAAGCACACACACACACACACACACACACACTGTGCAGTGTGGGGCGTGGACGGGCGGTGATGGAAGGGGCTCACTGCAACGCCACCCAGTTTTTGACTCACTTGTGTAAACAAAGTGAGTCTATGTTTTAACCCGGTGTTCGGTTGTCTGTGTGTGTGTGTGTGTCTGTGTGTCCGTGGTAAACTTTAACATTGACATTTTCTCTGCAAATAATTTTGGCAGTTGACACCAAATTAGGCATGAAAATAGGAAAAAATCAGTTCTTTCCAGTCATCTTGTTTAAAACAATATTGCACTCCTGGGATGGGCACAAACAAATAGAAAAGAAGCCAAATTATATGCAAACTGCATTTACTGTTACATTTTTTTTTTTTTTTTTTTTTGTATTCTCTAAACTTGGCACTTTGATCTGATATTCTGACCCAACAACAAGAGCAGTCATTATTATCATTTTTTGTTCAAACAGGAATTTCCTTTGCTAAGCATGGAAGTTTTATTTATTTTGCAAACGTTTTGGTGCAGATGGTAAAAAAAGGGAAATTACTCTGTAATTAATGTTAGGGGACTTAATTTGCTTTAAGCTGATCTTTCTCATCTTAAACATTACATTTTGAAATTATACTCAATACATAAAAAGCTTGGATTAAAAAAAAAAAGTATATCACAAGTGAGTCTCGAAGGCCTTGCCTCTCTTGTTGTTGTTGTTGTTTTCGTGTGTCTGCAACGTCTATTACCACATCAAATTAAATAGTTTTTTCCACATTATTTTGTCAGAGAGAACCCTTTTTGTAGTTTCCGTACGTGAGTTCTTTTTACGTGCACTAATGGCATGCTGCTTACACCGAGGACCCAGATTTATCGTTTCGTCCGAAAGACTAGCACCCGTACCACAACTGACAACTGAATAACATGCTGCAATGATATGTCCAGTTAGTTGTGTTGGAATTTAAGAGTAGTCATTGTGCATAATTGTTATTGCTGTTGTCATTGCTGTTGTTGTTGTTGTTGTTGTTGTGTGTGCCAATATGCCATAGTCGTTGAAATACCATCGCAATGATATGGATAGATAGACAGATAAACAAATAAATGAATAAACAAGCAAATAGATAGAGAGATAGGTAGATAAGCATATATAAAGATAAATGAATAAATACAGGAATGGAAAACTGATTAGATAAACTCGTAAATGAATAACCACACGAATAAATGAAGAGCAGAATAAGAACGTTAATAGCGAAATCTTACCGCAAGTATACAAGCATACACGCAGACACACAGTGTGTCTGTGTGTGTGTGTGTGTGTGTGTGTGTGTGTGGCTGTGTGTGTTAATGATGATGGAAAATGATGGCAGCAAAAAACAACAAAGAAACAAACATGCGTTCACAAATCCCCAAGGGACCTGTTACAATGCCGGAGGCAGTCACAAACTGTCAGGCAGGTCATGGACGACTCAATTAAGGTCAATTAATCAAATAAACTGAATTCAAGAAGAGTAAGAAGAGAGGAACAGCAGCAGCAACAACAAAGACAGCAGCAACAAGATACATACATATATACAGACAGACAGACAGACACACAGACAGACACACACACACACACACACACACACACACACACACACACACACACACACACACACACACACACACACACACACACACACACGAGTTTTGGAACATCTTGCGTGTGTGTCTTTTAGATTTTTTTTTTTTTTTTACAAATTATATGGACATGTCATCAGTCGTTAATTGATGAACTGCACCATTACAAATCTAGGAAAAAGAAGAAACAAATTAAACGAAATTGGTTTGGAGAAAACAGATAGAGAGATTCAGCGCATTTAGAAGATACATACATAATGTATGAGGAGACTGATCGATGTGATTCCCTGGTTCTCTCTCTGTCTCTGTTTTCTCTGTTTCTCTGTCTCTGCCTCTTTGCGTATTTCTTTGTCTCTGCCTCTCTGTCTCGGTCTCTCTGTCTCTTTGTCTTTGTCTATGTCTCTGTCTGCCTGTGTCCTCTCCTCTGTCTGGGAGAGAGAAAGAAAGAACATGAACAACCGTCCGTAGCCAAGTAAGCGGGAGTGGGGGAAAAAACAACACTAAAACAAAAACAAAAACAGAAAAAAAAACCCAACAACAACCGAAGAAGACAAAAGAAGAGATAGAGTTTGCTCAAAAACGCCCCTCCCCATCCCACCACCCCGCCCCATCAAAAAAAAAAAAAAAAGAAAAAAAGAAAAAAAGACTCAAGCAGAAAACAAAACGAAACAAAACAAAAACAAACAAATAAAACAAAAGCAAATAAACAGTAAACAAATATAAGCAATTACAATTGTATATAAAAAAAAGAATAAACAAAGGAACGATAAAAAAAAAAGCATTCCATCACAAACGGCAACAATTCATAATGACACACTGCTGATTACATCATAAAAGAAGAACACCCCACCAAACACCCTGAAGGAAAAAAAAATTAAATCATTGAAGACCACCTCCGCACACACACCTCTCGAGATCCCAATTATGATAAACACCAAAACTGATAGATCTCGAACTTTGGTTCCTCTTTCTCCACATCTATATAAACCCGGACTTCAACGTGATAAAGTAACAGCTTGCAGTTAAAGGACTAGTCTTTCTACAACTGGAAGGTTTCAACACTTAACTTCTTCTTCTTCTTCTGCT
>NC_134893.1:18519336-18539336 GCF_041734735.1 Babylonia areolata | reverse complement strand
ATCATCATCATCGTCGTCGTCGTAATCATCATCATCGACGTCAACAACAACAATAATAACGTATACAAACATTTTTTTTTTAATTTAAAAAAGGAAAAAAAAAGGCATGATCACCATCAAAGGCCTTTGTGGGGAAAAAAAACAAACAACAACATCACATCCATTTTTCCATATACATGAACAAATCATTCAACGCAGGTGGGTTATTATCTCGTCTTTTATGTTACTCTGGAATCTCACCCTCCCTCCCTCCCTCCCGCTCTCCCTCCGTTCTCTCCTTTGGCTTGAACACTGTATAATTTTGTGAGCTTTGAATCAAGATACCAGAAAGAAAAAAAAGGGGGGGGATGATAACACGGTCAACAAGTGAGGAGGAATTCGCCACCAATGTTGCACATGTTTCAGTTTCAGTTTCAAGGAGGTACCGAAGCGTGCAGACTGACCCATATACGCTACACCACATCTACGTGAACATGTTGAAGACGGACATATTTATATGCTCTATATATCATGCGCAAAATGATGACCAACATAAATATACTGGCTTTTTTTTTCTTTCTTAAACTGTAAGACATGCTTCTTCTCATCAGTGTCATTTTCTTTCATTTCACCAAAAATCATGCACGAGCAAGAAGATAAAAGGAAATTAGAAACCATGTATAAAAATAAAAGCACAAATGATGCACACAGCACGTGTTACAATTGAAAAAAAAACCAAAAAACAAAACAACAAAACCCCAAAACAAAAGTTTCAGTTTCAATAGCTCAAGGAGGCGTCACTGCGTTCGGACAAATCCATATACGCTACACCACATATGCTAAGCAGATGCCTGACCAGCAGCGTAACCAAACGCGCTTAAAAAAAAACACCCCAAAACAGAAAACAAATCAACAACAACAACACAAAATCAAAAGTGCACACATCGAAATGCTTCTCCGATGCAATACAAGTAACACAAATATGGAAATTGATGTTTTGCCTGCAAGAAAGAAAAAACTCTCTTGCACGTCAGCTAGTCAGCCAGTCTTCCAGAAAAAAAAAAAAGCAAGTCAGTCAATCTGCCAGCGAGCCAGCTGACCAGTCTGGCAAACACTGAAATGCACATGCACTCTTAGCAAGTGTCGGAGTGCAAATAGTGCATACACAGGAATTAAGAGTGAAATGAATATTTCTCCATGCGAATAAATAATCAAACAGGCAAGCAAGTAAGCGAGAAAGTAGGCAAACAACTATGTAACAAGTAAGTATACTGTTATTTTGCGGAGACGTCACTAAAAAAAAAACTTAAACCGCACACACACACACACACACACACACACACACACACACACACACACACACACACACACACACACACACACACACACACACACACACACACACACTTACACACACACTAGCGGGCGACCACCAAAAGCAGAGAAACCCAAACCCCAAGAACATAAATGATTTATCATTTTTAGTGGACACGAACGAATGAACAACGAACGCACGAGCAAGAGTATCAAAGAAAACCCAAACCCTGCAAACAGTTAAGCAGACAAACAAGCAAAAAACACACACTGACAAACAAACAAGAGACCACCCAGTAAAGTGCCCACCATCGCAAAACACCGAACAGTTACCTCATTATCTCCCTTATCCCCCAACAGAAAAAAACAAACTCCTTATTTGCTTCCCCTGATTACCGATTCTGAAGAATCCTTAATTGCCACCCCTGCCTGCCTGTGGTGGTGAAGAATCCTTTAAAATCCCTTGGATCTGAAGGATACCGATCCCGGTCACCCCCTGAACATTATCAAGCCATGGAAAAGGACCAAGAAAGTTCAGTAGCAAAGCGCCAAGCTTTTCAACGTTTTCGTGTCGTTTCAAACTTTCACAATGTATGAAACAACGCATCTAACGATAGCGCAGACTTCATTTTCTTCGCCCTTCCTGTTTTCTTTTCTTCTGTTAAATTAAATGGTTCTGCAAGCATAAAATAAACATTCAAAAAAACCCAAAGTGTTAATACAGTAGATGGAGAATAGTTCAACATACACAGTGACACGCACATGATGACAGGTTCTGTAATTATGTTTCACACACTGTAAAATCTATAGTTTATACACTGGCATTACGTCGTTTTTGGCTGCCACACCCGAATAAAGGAATTCGACGCATTCACACAATTTTTCAAACCCGAAAAAGTACATGCGATTTTTTACACACACACACACACACACACACACACACACACACACACACACACACACACCTAGCTTTAAACATAACCACATATTCGTCATTCTGCCTTTTGTTTCCCTATTGTGTCAGGTGTACGTTTCATCAGTGCTCCTAGACCCCCATTTGTACTTTTTTAATATGCTGATAGGTACACAAATACACATGCACTCAAGGCTTGATAAGCGAGTTGGCATCCTCTGCCTAGCAGATGTAGTGTAGCGTATAACATGGATTTGTCAGAATACAGTGACGCATCCTTGAGGAACTGATTGCTTGCTCAATCGTACACATGTATCAGTTAAACAGTTGTCCAAAATGTACTTCCACACATGGTTAGCAGCATTCGAACTTGACGGCAATGTCAACAGGTACTTCTATAAAATACTCTGTAACATGTAACTCTCGAACGGCCCCTAGCAAGCAGAGTGAATTTCTTAAACCCGCGACACCGTGTAAGAATTTATCATAAGAATTAAGGAATTTCCCTTCGTCCCCCTGTTTGCATGGGTCACACATATCAAGTGCTCTGTCAGTACACGGCTCTCTCAGTTGATCCCGTCAAGAAAAGGGACCAGGAGACAGAAGAGAATAAGGATCCTTGATGGAATCGAACGTTATCGATATAGCATTATCGTTCAAGCTCTACGTTGTCGCGTGAATCGAACCTTGGGTAGAACAAGATTCTGTGATATTCTCCCCCCCCTCTCTCTCCCCCCCCCCCTCTCTCTCTCTCTCGCATTCACACACAAACACCACCATCACTACAGCAAAAAATATACGTACAAGAATAACACATACACCACCACCCATACCATGTAACAACAACACACACCACACACATAAAATATGCCACAACCACAACACATACTAACAACACACACATACCATATAACCACCACACCAAACCAACAACAACAACAACAACAACAACAACAACAACACACACACACACACACACACACACACACACACACGCATGCGTAAACAGTGATTTATCCCCCTACCCTCGTCTAATATTACTTACAATGAAAGAAACCCGTTAAACTGAAGAACACACACACACACACACACACACACACACACACACCAAATATTCACACACACACTTTGAGCACAGAAGAATGAACAGCCTTCCGACCGAAGTGTTCGCTGTGAATGGGACCATCCTACAGGGCATTGCAGGAGCGAGGCAGACAGACAGGCAGGCAGAGGGAGGGATCAGGGAGAGCGACACACACACACCACACACACACACACACACACACACACATACAACACACACATACAACACAACACAACACACACACACACACACACACACACACACACACACATACAACACGCACACACACACACACACACACACACACACACACACACACACTCACACACACATACAACACACACACACACACACACACACACACACACACACACACACACACACACACGGAAAGCGACACGGACACACACACACACACACACACACACACACACACACACACACACACACACACACATACATACAACACACACACACACACACACACACACACACACACACACACACACACACACACACACACACACACACACTGAACGGAATCTTCCCTGGCTCGTCACCCGTGAATTCAGCCCATCATCCAGCAAGCAAGTCAGTTATTAGTTAGTCTCTTCAGGACGATAGATAACACCACCACACAAGTAGTAGTACAAGATCGCTTTCACTTTGGAACGGTCTTCATCGGGTTTTTTTGTGTTTTTGGTGTGTTTTTTGGGTTGTTTTTGTTTTTATCTCACTTCTTGAGCGTCACAGTGTAAAGATGCAATAAATGATTACAGAACCAGACAGTACACAGTTCATTTCAAATCCGGACGCCACAACCATATATTTCTTCTTTTTTTTTTCTTTCCTCCTACATCTAGTCTTTATTTTTACTTCCAATGGCAAGTTTCTTGTGCAAGACCAATGTTCACGATTGTCGTCGTCGTCGTTGTTGTTGTTGTTGTTGTTGTAAGTGTTATTTATCCAAATATGTACTTTTTACATAAGTTATGTCCCTCGCAAACATTATCTTCGACCTACCATGAGAACCAAACAACCAAACCTACCAACCGAACAAACACAAAACACCAGCTAATCGCATCCATTTCCTTCTCTCTCTCTCTCTCTCTCTCTCTCTCTCTCTCTCTCTCTCTCTCTCTCTCTCTCTCTCTCTCTCTTTTATGTTATATGATATTACGTTTGTTTTATTATATTTTTGTATTACTTCATTTTCATCACCCCCAATTCCCCACCGACCAAACCATGGATCAATCACACAACTTCTACCTGTTCTTTTTTCTTCTCTTTCTTTCTTTCTCTTTCTTAAAAAAAGAAGAAGAAAATCTATTTTTCTCTTCCTCCTACTCAAAGCCTTGCCGCCTTTTCCCATCCCAGCCGACCACCACCCGCACCCACCCACCCACCCACCCACCAATCACACCCTCTTCCTTTTCTCTTGTCTTTTCTCTCTTTCTTTCTTCTTTCCTTAAAAAAGCCTTTTTCTTCAGCTTTATTGTTCTTCTTTCTTACTGTTCCCCTTATCTTTTCTTTCTTTCTTTCTTTCTTTCTTTCTTCTTTTCTTCTTTTTCAAACTTTTATTTTTAATTCTTCTTCGTTTTAATCTGACTCTTTCTTTTTCTTGTCCTCCTTCTCCTCCCCTCTTCTTCTTCCTCTGCCACCCTTCTTCCACGTCCTTCTCCCCTTCATCACCCTCCTCCACCTAGTCTCCCTCCTCCTCCCTCTCTTACCCCAACCTCTTCCCTCTCTTCCTCCCCTCTTCCCCCTCCTCTTTCCCCCTCTTCCCCCACCTCCTCCCTCTCTTCCTCCCCTCTTCCCCCTCCTCTTCTCCCTCTTCCCCCTCCTCTTCCCCCCTCTTCCCCCACCTCTTCCCTTTCTTCCCCCACCTCTTCCTCCCCTCTTCCTCCTCCTCTTCCCCTTCTTCCCCCACCTCTTCCCTCTCTTCCTCCACCTCTTACCCCGCCTCCTCCACATATCTTCCCTCCTCCTCCTCTCCTCTTCCTCCTCCTCTTCCCCCTTCTTCCTCCCCCTCTTCCCCCTCGTCCTCCTCCTCCAGCTCTTGCGTTCTCTTCCCCCACCTCTCCCCCCACCTCTTCCCCCACCTCTTCCCTCACCTCTCTCCCCCCCACTCCCCCCTACGTACTCTCCCTCTTTCCCCTCCTTCCTCCCTCTTCCCCCTCCACCCTCACCCGCCCCCACACCCCTCACCACCCTTTGCTCAGCCATTGTCCGGCACGATGGCGGGCCAGAAGATGACCAGGAAGACGGCGGTCATGGTGGAGACGATGCCCAGCACGCTGCACATCATGGACACCTTGCCCTTGACCCTGGCCAGCGAGACGTTGCCCTTCTGGAAGTCCTGGTTGGCCTTGACGGACAGCAGCACGGCCAGCAAACCGAAGGGGATGTTGAAGCAGACCAGCACCACCACGGCCAGGCCCATGTAGTTGCGGGGCTCCCTTGGAGCGTGGGCCGCCAGGGTGGTCCCATCAGGCTGGGTGGTCACCACCTGCGTGTTTTTTTTTGGGGGGTGTGTGGTGGGGGTGGGGGTGGTTGGTTGGTGGGTGGGTGGGCGAGTGGATGGAAGGGTGGTGGTTGGATGTGGGTGGTTGTGGTTGGTGGGTGGGTGGGTGGGTGGGTGCAGTGGGTTTGGTGGGTCGAGTTTGGTGGGTGGGGTGTTGGGTGGTGGGAAAGAGGTGGGGGAGTTGGTTGATGGTGGGTGGGTGGTGTTAGTGTGAGTGTGTGGGGGGATGGAGGTGAGGGCGGGGGGGGGGGGGGGTGTTGAGGGTGCGGAGGTCAGGGAGGGGGGGGAGGGGTTTTGGTTGGGGATGGGTGGTGTTAGTGTGAAATGTGTGTGGGGGCGGGGTGGGGGAGGTCGGGGAGTGGAGGTGTTGGTGTGAGTGTGTGGTGAGGGGTAGGGGGGTTGGGGGAAGGTAGGGGAGGGGTTGTGGTGGTGGTGAGGGGGTGGGGGTGTTTTTTGTTTGTTTGTTTGTTGTTGTTGTTTTTTTGTGGGGTGGGGGGGTGGGGGGGGGGGGCGTGAGGGGGGTGTTAGTGTTGGTGTTAGTGAGTAGGGGGGTGTTCGGTCGGGGTGGGTGGGGATGATTGGGGAGGGGTAGAGGGTGTTTGGAAGTCGTGTGGGAGTGAGGGAATGTTTAGGGAGAGAAGAGTAAGAAAACAAACAAAAAAAGAGTAAGAAAGATCATGTTGGTGATGATGATGATGATGATGATGATGATGATTATCGTCGTCGTTGTCGACGTGGTCGTTACCATCACCACCACCACCACCACCACCATCATCATCATTATCGTCGTCATAGCTATCGTTGTTGTCGCCGTCATGGTTATCACATCTTAGTCACATCATCATCATTGTAGCCGCCGTCGTCGTCGTCATCATGTCTTCGTCATATCCTCCTCCTCCTCATCATCATCATCATTGTCGTCGTCGTCGTCGTCAATGTTGTTGAACTCGTCATGATCCTCGTCATCATAAACATCTCATCATCGCCATCGTCACATCATCGTCCACCTACTCCTACCCCGCCTCCACCTTGCCCCCTGAACTTTGCCCCCCTGACACCCACCTTGCCCCCTGACACTCACCCTGCCCCCCTGACACCCACCTTGCCCCCTGACACTCATCCTGCCCCCCTGACACCCACCTTGCCCCCTGACACTCATCCCGCCCCCCTGACACCCACCTTGCCCCCTGACACTCATCCTGCCCCCCTGACACCCACCTTGCCCCCTGACACTCATCCTGCCCCCCTGACACCCACCTTGCCCCCTGACACTCATCCTGCCCCCCTGACACCCACCTTGCCCCCTGACACTCATCCTGCCCCCCTGACACTCATCCTGCCCCCCTGACACCCAACGTGCCCCCTGACACTCATCCTGCCCCCTGACACTCATCCTGCCCCCCTGACACCCACCTTGCCCCCTGACACTCATCCTGCCCCCATGACAACTTGGCCCACCACCCCTACCCTCCTGCCCCAGACACCCACCTTGCACCAGTCCTCCTCATGGTTCCTGTCGTAGTAGGTGGTGGTGGCGGTGGCGGCGGAAGAGGTGTTGCTCTTCCGGAACGACGACATCTCCAGGTCCGTGCCCGTCTGTCCCGAGTAGCAGATCATCGTGAACCTCTACTGCTGCTGCTGCTGCTGCTGCCAATGCTGCTACTGCTGCCACTGTTGCTGGGTGCTGTCGATAGTGAAGAAGTCGCTAGCAAGACATTATCTTTGGCTGATCGCAGTATCCAATGACTTGGTAGTTGAAGAAGTCTGGACTATCCAATGTCAGCGACGACAAGACACATTTGCAGTAGCAAAGACTGTAGATTCTTGATTTAACACTGAATGTGTTCCGATGTGAAAAATGCCATGGTGGAATTAAAACGCAGTTCAACGTTGGACGCCTATTGTAGGTTAGTTGACACCAGAACGCGGGAAACAATTATCCAACTATTTCTGCGCTGGCAGTTGTTGCTATGGATAAACGTTGAAATATCAACCGAAACTGACACTCAAATGTTCACGGCACTTTGATGACTACTAAGATGAATTAAGAAGCAAATACAGTTCGCCGAATCATTGGTATATTGTTTGTGATAAACGTATTTCCCTACTACCTCCAACATTGTAGACAAACGAACAAACACATTTTAAGTTTCTGAAACGAATACGATATTCTTGTTTCAACAGCTGCATTTTCGTTAGTGTGACATGTTGGAATATTTGCATTATGCCATCAGTGATAACACACACACATCCAAAAAAGTACCCCCGTTAGGTATCCTGAAACCATGCATATTCCAGTTCGTAAAACAGTCTTGAAGATAATATCGTGCAGTTTCAATAAAGAAAGTCAGTTCATACTACGAAATCACATTTCGGTGCTCATGACATCCATTCAAGCTCCCGATGATAAATAGAAATACTAGCAGGAACGCACATTCCACGAATGATTACAAGCTGAATGTTATCCACAACCTGCTCATGTTTGAATTACGATCAGTACCGATACAGAAGAAAAGCACATCAGCTGCGAAGTCGAATCTGTTCATGAAAATAAAATCACATCAAATTGCACAATTCACTTCACTGCGGTTCATGTCAGCAATGAATGAATGTTCAGAGAACAGTTGTTCTTACTGCGATAAATTCCGAACATTAATGAACACACACGCTTTTCTCATAAAACTCCAACAACACAAGATTTTCACTGACTCAATTCTGGTACTATGATAATATCTTAGAAGGGTTTTTTATGTTGTCGCAGACACTTGTTGATTTAAACGCAGACAGAAAATGTAGAAACGTCAATCGATCAGTCGGAAATAAGCGCATGACGCCTTATAGAGAACGCAAGATTCCATGGACACAACCAATGAAACTACACAACAGATAATAAAAAGAAAACCGCGGCTAACCTCTCCTCAAAAAGACTGTAAAATCTGTATGATAAGAATGTTCTCTAAAATTTAGGAAGTGTCCTTTTTTCATATAATTACGAACAGAAGAGTGTTACTTTATTCTGTTGCATCTTACGTTTTTAACTACCACAGCGTTGTTTCAGTGAGAACAAACACTGCAGTTATTCAAAGCCCCGAATATCAGTTTGCGATCATTATTAACCAATCTGCGAACGAGGTTTTAAATAGAAACAGCAGTAAGCAATCCAGAATCACAAACACCTCATTCCAAAAAGACACTGTCACAAGCATCGGAAATGAGTTTCTTTTTTCTTTCTCTTTTTTTTTTCTTTCCAAAGAGTTATGTGGATTCTTTCAATACCATATACATGCTACAACTCAACCAAGAATGATGATTCTGGCTGTGAGGAAAAATCCATAAAACGCTTTTTAACAGCGACTGCGTATGAGCAGTTTTCACTTCCACCAAAATGCAAACAAAAGAACACAGATTTTTTTTTTCTTTTTCCGCGAATCCAGTTCCGCCTATCTTCCTTTCGCTGAGCACAAATGTATTAATTTTGTTTCGCGTGTCGGAAAGCGAAAAATGCTTTTATTTTTTCTCAGTTCTCCTCAACTTCAGTAAAGCAGCACATCCATTCTGTCCACTGACGAACCAAGAAACAGAACAAAACAACCTCTTTACCAAACTAACACCAGTTGCTTCCCGTCTGTCTGTCCATTCATCAATGCTTCAGGAGAATAAGAACAACACATACATACCACACAGTCGATGCTACAAATACACAAGGTATGGAGTTTATAACACACACGAAAAAAGAAGCACGACAGGTTTCGGACAGGTTATGGAGTTACCGACGCACAAAGTGACTGGTGAGGCAGTTTTCGGTTCCACGGTGGACCGCTGCTATTCTGTGTTACGAGTTTCTGTAACATTTACCAGACGGTTGGTAGTGCCGAATCGTCGATGCTGGCAAACATACACGGGCAGATTGTTACGACGATTCCTGGTTTGTTCCGCCGTTCTCCTGTCAACACTGCTGGTCAAATGTGCCGTGTGTGTGTGGCCTTGGTACCAGACCACCAGTCAAATGTCGGTAGCAGCTGGCACATCGATCTGGAAAGTAAAACACAAGAAGTTGTGAAGGATGAAGTATTGTTAGGATTTCACACAAGAACTATTAGAAATTCAAGGGAAAAAATAAGCGAATAGGAAAGGGCGGTTGGTGAGTGAATACACGAATAAAATTGTCACAGAGAAGAACAGTGAAAGAATCGATTGGAGGAGAGAGAGAGAGAGAGAGAGAGAGAGAGAGAGAGAGAGAGAGAGAGAGAGAGAGAGAGAGAGAGAGAGATGGACAGACAGACAGACAGAGGGATGGGGAAAGGAGGGATGGAGGGAGAATGTGTGTGTGTGTGTGTGTGTGTGTGTGTGTGTGTGTGTGTGTGTGAGAGAGAGAGAGAGAGAGAGAGAGAGAGAGAGAGAGAGAGAGAGAGAGAGAGAGAGATTCACACATACAGATATATAGACAAATAGATAGACACAGAGAAGCAGTTCAGTTCATTTCAGTTAACTACTCACTGCGTTCGGACAAACACATATACGTTACACCATACCTACGAAGCAGATGCCTGACCAGCAGCGTAACCTAACGCGCTTTGTCAGACCTTGTGGGAAGATGCAGAGAGAGAGAGAAAGAGAGAAAAGAGGGAGAGTAACACTGAGAGAGGGATGGATGGATGAAACTGGTGAATAATTCATTCATTCAAAGGTCATTGCCTTCCAGAAGGGTGTCAGAAATCTCAACCAGATAACAGGTCAGTTAGCCTACGTCAGAAATACAGAGAGAGAGAGAGAGAGAGAGAGAGAGAGGGGGGGGGGGGAGAGAAGACAGAGAGAGAAAGAGATAGAGAGGGGAGAGAGAGGGGGAGAGAGGGTGGTCAGACAGACAGACAGACTGACAGACAGACAAATAGAGAGTGAAAGAGAGACAAATACACTCTGACAGACAGATATACAAACAGAAAGAGAAACACACACACACACACACACACACACACACATTTTAATGATACTGATATAGTCAGTCACTGGTATAATAACGAACCCGTACCATTTCGACTATCAAAATTCATATATTAATGTTTCAAAGAGCACGTCACGTTTTAATTACAACACCTTACATTTAGTTTAGTTCTTTTTTTCTTTTTTAACTCTTTATTGTTGTGTCTATAACCTTTTATTTACGGTTTTCATGATTTCATAAATATGATTCTAACTGTAAGAGGTAGACTAAAATAATCTTGGTAAAAGTCGATTTACATGGGATAAAAGAGGCGACGTATCATGCCACAGGCTCTTCTTCAGGCAAAAAAAAAAAAAAAATCTAATTCTGATTCTGATTCAGAGAGAGAGAGAGAGAGAGAGAGAGAGAGAGAGAGAGGTCTGAATGGTTTATTGCTTAGGGCCTTTCTGCCCGTGACAACAGGGGTAAAGGAGGAAGGGGGGCGGGGGGGGGGGGACTTCCGTGTTCACGTCCATTATAAAGAACAACGTCAATATATGAAAAGCAAACAAAGGTAGGGAAATAGAGAAAAGAGAGAGAGAGAGGTTGATAGAGAGAGAGAGGGAGGGAGAGTGGAGAGAGACAGAGACAGGGACAGAGAGAGAAGAAGAAAAAGACAGATGGAGAGAGAGAGAGAGAGAGAGAGAGAGAGAATACTCCGCAGTCCAATCACTTTGTGAACGTATCAGCTCTATGTTCGTGGCCATAGTGAATTGAACAGAAATGGAAATGAAGGCGCTGACTTGATTATTAAAAAAAAAACGAAAAAAAAGAAGAAGAAAAAAAGGGAGTGACACTGACAAATTGCCACAATATTCCCCTCACACGCAATCACATTCCCATGGGTAGTTGCTGCGTTCCAGTTTTGGCGCCACGGTATCATAATCAGAAATGTAAAGCAACAAAAGCAACAACGAAAGCAACACCCACGCCTCCAGCCTTCCACACTCCCTCTCTCCAACCACCCACACCCCCTCTTTCCAACCACCCACACGTCACCCTCCTATCCCCCCACCCAAAACGGATTGTGAAAAAAGATGATTACTTCTTTTTGTGGCTTTACGTGAAAAGCGGACTGTATGCAATCTATGTTGAGGAAGCCTCTACTATAGTATTTTTCTTTTTAGAAATAGTATTCGAATGCAATATAAGCACAAGATTATATAAAGATAATTATGACTATTGATTAATCATTTCTATCCCGCGTGCAAGTTGAGTCAGATTTTCTAAGACGAAGACATAAGCTGAATCGAACTAGCCTACCATATATGCAATATATCATTCGTTTACAGTTGGGCCAAGGGCAAAGTGAGAGCTGTATTGTCAATAGTTTCACCATTTTGTGAAGGACCATGACTCAAACTAGGAGGCAAGATTGCACTGAATTTTAGTGCTGCAGCCTTGGGGGCCAGCTGGCCTTTGGGAACCATCCCGACTTTGACCGTCCTAAAACTCTTTTGGTCGAAAGAGTGAGGATGTAACTCGGGCAAGACATTTTCCACTATAATCAAATTCTAGCATAAATAGTCGGTACAGCAGTTGCCTCCTCTGCTGTTCTGATGATCATAGTCGGACATGACTGACTATCAAAGATCATTCGTGTTATCAGGCTTTTCAAAGGCAAAGGATTCAAATCTTTGATTAAATTGCCTTTTGTGTACTGTGCATCACATGAAAGAGAGAGGGGCAGAGACAGAGACAGAGAGAGACAGAGACTGATAGAGGTAGACACCCCTTTCCCCCTTCTCCTCGCACAATGTGTGCGTGTTTGTCTTCAGTTTCAAAAAGGACACCGCGTCTCATATTTCTCCGATAAAACATTATGCAAAACGACACTCCCAGAGGTTACGACATTCCCAGAGTTATGTCCATGCTAAATTTCACGACAACGCCCCCCTCCCCAACCCCCCAACCCTAACAAAACAAAACAAAACAAAAACAAAAAAGCGGACATGACAGACAGAGAATACAGTGTGCATGACTGTTCAGTCAGAAAATCTATTTTCGCGAACTGATTTTTATTTTTTTATTTTTATTTTTTTT
Organism: Babylonia areolata; assembly: GCF_041734735.1. Taxonomy (NCBI): domain Eukaryota; kingdom Metazoa; phylum Mollusca; class Gastropoda; order Neogastropoda; family Buccinidae; genus Babylonia; species Babylonia areolata. The sequence continues at coordinate 18,526,498 of NC_134893.1, read as the reverse complement.
TTATTTTTTTTTTTTAAATATATTGAAGATGAAAGGGACAGGACGGAAATGACGTGACGGCTGTAAAAGGATGATGGCCGTGATGTTGTTATTGTTGATGATGACGATGATGATGATGATGTTGGTGACGATGATCAACTTCATGAAGGAATAAATGAATGAATGAATGAATTTTATTTCTGAGGGCAAGAAGACCCCTAGAAATGTGTAAATGTTAACTAATTCATAGAAAGACGAGAAAAGAAACAACATTATAACAAGCATCATATTTATAAGAAACAACACATTATATATATATATATATATATATATATATATATATATATATATATATATATATATAAACAAAATGCGGAGCGAGCGAGCAAGCGAGCGAGCGAGAGAGAGAGAGAGAGAGAGAGAGAGAGAGAGAGAGAGAGAGAGAGAGAGAGAGAGAGAGAGAGAGAGAGAGAGAGGAGATCATATTTATAGATATGATGGGATAAAGAGACAGAATGAGACATGTGGTGAAATACAGTAATATCATATGACATAACATAATATGGTATTCTTAGCAGAAATTGCTAATGTTTCCATCAGGTATTCATGATACCTTTCCTTGAACACAGTAAAACTTGTATGAACATTAAGATGGTGTTCTAGAGGCAACCGCCACAGTAAGTGAGACTCGATTTAAATGAATCAATTTTAGCCATGATCTTGTTGTTGTTACGTATTGTACTTGTAAGGGATCGCTGTTTTAGATACGAAGGAGCAAAACCAGACATCTTAAACATAAAAAGCGCCTTATAATGAATGAGTTTCCATTTCAATGGCAGAATACCCAAATCTTTGTAATCAAAACAATTAATGACGAAGATTTCTGATGTATCATATTTAACTCTCTCCATACGAACGGCGAAAGAGACGACGTTAACAGCGTTTCACCCCAATTACCATCATCAAAATATTGCAAGCGGAAGGCTCTTATACCGAAGACGTGAATGTTGACAAAGAATACCACAATTCTGACGACGGAAGCTAAAGGTTTGGACATCCGAGGGGTCTGTGTAGAGGAGAAGAGAGGACTGGCCGTATTGAGTGAGTTAAGGCTATTCTATGTTGACTCATAAGTTGTTTTAAAACATCTTCACTGGCAGAATCCCATATTGTTGAGGCATAATTTACATGTGGTTTGATATAAGCATGAAAAAATAATTTACGGCAATGCTTGTTTAAGAAATGCTTGATTCTGAAAAGTTGATGAATCTTTTTGGATAAAGTTTTACAAGTCATCGTAACATGTTGAGACCATGACAGGTTATTGTCAATAATGAGACCAAGTACTTTGTGACTTCTTCAATCATTACGCCATTGATATACAATGGAGAACGAGTGGGCAGAAGGTTTTGGCGCTTTTGTCTTGAGGCAATGACAATGTATTTCGTCTATTTCGGGTGTAAGCACATATGATTAAATTCAGACCATGTTACTATTCTATGATGCTTCGTGTGTATCGTTGTGTCATCTGCAAATAAATCACAAGAGGGTTCAACAAATAGGGGTAAATCGTTAATGTACATTGAAAATAAAACAGGTCCTAGAACAGAACCTTGGGGAACACCGTAACTTATAGGTAAAAGCTGGGATTTCACACTATCAGCTGAAACCCTTTGCTTTCTGTCAGACAAAAACGAAGACATTAGCTGTAAAGTATTGTGAGATAACCCATATGCTTTTAGTGTTCTGACAAGAAGAGTGTGATCAATGACATCAAATGCCTTTGCAAAATCTACAAAGAGAACACCTGCTATTTTTTTGTTGTTAATATTAGTAAGCCACTGATCGACGAGGTTGGTTAGTGCTGTATGACAGGAGTGGTTGGGCCTAAATCCGAATTGATCTGGGTGAAACAGATTAAATGCACTGAAATGGTTGAGCATGTTTCTTTAAATGATTCTCTAATGTTTTAGATAACATAGATAAAATATAAATTGGCCTACAGTTAGAGAGATCCGAACGATTACCATTCTTGAATATGGGTACAACTTTCGCATCTTTAAATTCTTTTGGGACCTGATTTTTTTTTTATATATATATACATATTAGAGAGAGAGCGAGAGAGAGAGAGAGAGAGAGACAGACAGACAGACAGACAGACACACACACACACACACACACACACACACACACACACACACACACACACACACACACACATAGACACACAGACACACAGACAGAGAGACACAACAAAAACCACCACCAAAACAAAAAAAGAACAACACTGCACGATGTGAATGCCTTCAGTAAAGCCACCCAACTCCAAACACTCTCAGCGCAGGAAGGGGAGGGGAGGAAGGAAGGAGGGAAGGAAGGAGGAAGGGAAGGAGGGAGGAGAAGGTCGAAGGTGAGTGGATGGAATGTGTGACAATTGCGAAAGATGTGTCATCACACCGCCCACATAATCGCATGATTCTTGCCCCCACCAACGATGAAAAACATCACATCCAAAACCAACAAAACAAAACAAAACAAAACAAAAGCAAAAGAAAAAAAAAAAAACCGAGCAAAATAACCGTTCTCTATGTGTGTACTGTTGCGGGCAAAGCATTATTCCCGAATAAAGGAACGTGCCTAATTTGATATCCCGAGAAAAAGAATAAAACCCAAAAAAACTAACCTGCAAACACCCTAACCTCACCCCGACCTCCCGTAAAATAGTCTTAGCAACAGGCAACAAGGCCCAGTATTGAACGGATTAGCAAGTCTAAATGGAGGACACAACTGGACGGACAATCCACCAGAATGTAATACAAAAACAACGGTTTGAGGTGGGTCTTTTTTTTTGGGGGGGGGGGGGGGGGGGGTTGTTTGTTTCTTTCGTTTTTTGTGTTTTTTTATTCTTTTTGTCCCCTCTCAAAATCCTCCCCACCACCCCCTCCTGGTGTGATAACAAGAAATTGAACTTCACCGTGCACCGAGTTTTGTCTCTTACTGGAAGCAACTAGGAACCATAATTTCTATATTTATGTGGATGCGTGCGCATGCTTGGCAAACGATTTTTTTTCTTCTTCTTCTTCTTCTTCTTTTCTCTTGCTTTAGAAAAAGCTGTTGCAACAAGCGAAACGAAGACAGCAAAACAACAACAACAACAACAACAACAACACACACACACACACATACACACACACACACACACACACACACACACACACACACACACACACACACACACACACACACACACACACACACGTACAGAGAGAGAGAGAGAGAGAGAGAGGGTAGGGAGAGAGAGAGAGACAGAGAGAGACAGCGACAGAGAGCGAGAGAGAGAAATAACACAAACAACAACAACAACCGGAAGCCAAGGTGAAAACAAAACAAACAACTTGAAAACAAATACACGAAGAAAGTAACCGACAGAACCCCTACCCTACCCCTCTCCCCCCAATACTCACAGAACACAAAAAATAAGTAAATAATCAAAATGATAACAATGAAAAGAAAAGAAATAAAATATTATTAAAAAAAAGTTGCCTGGGATACGAACCGTTGACAAATGGGATTGGAAAAATAATCCACGAAACCTTCATTACAAAAAGACGTTCATAAACGAAAACGAAAGCTTCCAATTGAAAGAGTGTAAAGGTAGTGTGAATGCTAGTCATTCGGATGAGATGATAAACAGAGATCCCGAGGCAACAAAAGCGTTGTCCCTGGCAACATTTTGTAGATAATCTACATCGACAGGGAAGCAACTACACTCCACTTTAAGGCAGAAAGGAGATAAAGAAGACAAAGGGGATGGCGTTACCCTGTGGGAACGTGTACTACGTGGGGACATCGGCCCGAATTCCACACACAGAGAAATCTGTGACAAAGAGTAATACAATACAATGCAATACAATACAATAAAATATAATGCAGTACAATACAATAAAATGTAATGCAGTACAATACAATAAAATATAATGCAGTACAATACAATACAACACAATACAATACAATGCTGTGACAAAGAGTAATACAATACAATGCAATACAATACAATAAAATATAATGCAGTACAATACAATACAACACAATACAATACAATGCTGTGACAAAGAGTAATGCAATACAATACAATGCCATACAAAACAATACAATACAATAATACGGAAGAAAAAGATGGGCGAGGGTGTGCAGTTATCTACCTGGAGTGGAGTGATGGCCTAGAGGTAACGCGTCGCCTAGGAAGCGAGAGAATCTGAGCGCGCTGGTTCGAATCACGGTTCAGCCGCCGACATTTTCTCCCCCTCCACTAGACCTTGAGTGGTGGTCTGGACGCTAGTCATTCGGATGAGACGATAAATCGAGGTCCCGTGTGCAGCATGCACTTAGTGCACGTTAAAGAACCCACGGCAACAAAAGGGTTGTCCCTGGCAAAATTATGTAGAAAAATCCACATCCATAGGAAAAACAAATAAAACTGCATGCAGGAAAAAATACAAAAAAATGGGTGGCGCTGTAGTGTAGCGACGCGCTCTCCCTGGGGAGAGCAGCCCGAATTTCACACAGAGAAATCTGTTGTGATAAAAAGAAATACAAATACAAATACAATTACCTTTCTTGGGTGATGGATGGAAGGTACTGCCATTCTAAGGAGCGCAGCACTCTGTAACTTGTAGTCCGCAAGTTTTAGACTTACTTTACACGTCTTTCTGAGTCACGAAGAGCGGAAACTATCTTGAATTAGATAATTATGTTATGTCTTGCAGTTCATTTTAGCATTGTATTGTTCTATATTACCGCTAACAATTACAGTTCTTTCAAAACAGACTCTGAAACAGCTGTTGAACACGTATTATCCAATTTTCACTTACGAATGAGGCTCTTTTTCACACAAAATAATAAAATCAACACTGGATTAGTATAGTGAAATTGATCAACTTTTCTTCTGTCTGAAAAAGAAAAGTTCTATCAAGTACTAGATCAGTCTTCATTTTACAGTCTGCTATACACAGACCAGTATCAAGCTTTGCATTTGTGTCAATCACACCCACGCTGTTCACTCTGCCAAATCAAACATTTCTTGTGGCATCTCATTGCATAGCATTGCATTGTACAATACAACACAGCATTGTATTGTATTGTATTGTATCTTTTAGCATTGTATTGTATTTCTTGCTTGTCACAACAAATTTCGAAATTTGGGCTGCTTCCACCGGGAAGAGCGCGTTGCTGGTTGTTTTTTTTTTGTTTGTTTTTTTTTGTTTGTGTGTGTGTGTGTGTGTGTGTGTGTGTGTTTTATTTTACTGTCTGTATGTGCATTTGTTTTGTTGATTTTTCTACAGAATTTTGCCGGAGACAAACACTTTTGTTGGACTTTTTTTTTTGTTTTACGTGCGCTAATTGTATGCTGCACATGGAGCCTCGGATTATCGCGTCACCCGACTGATTAGTACCAAGTCCAACGCTTACAATTTTTTTTAATGTGGAATAAGGGTGATTATTATAAGTCCATGTCAGAATAATTATGGTCACACTCAAATCCGTGGACACTCGTTTCTTAGTTGGGGCAGATTACCCACTGGGCCACCACCGCTCTATATTCCGTTTTCATAAACAGAATTTCCCTTCTTTATTTCTTTCTTCTGCACTTGCAAAATTTGAACACCGGTGCAACAGCCACAAAATACCCCCCCCCCCCTCCCTCCGCCTCTGCTGAGATTTTTACCCATGGGTTATTCTGGGCAAACCTCGAATGGCACCTCGGGGTTATTTGTGGCAAGTGGAGATCGATCCCAACTAGTTGGAAATTAACCCCTTTGTACCGGTTCAATTAATCAAGCTAATAAAAACGGAAGGTGGCGGAGGGGGGGGGGGATGCCATTCTGGGCAAGCCGTTACTGATCCCAGCCTCTTCTCCATCATAATTCCATGGAAACAACCGTCAGGGGATTTTAATTTGATAGCCTGTATTGAATCTCACTGGACCAAATTTACCTCCAGGGTAGTATTTCAAGCAAATTAGAAATACTCCCAAATCTATTTCGAGGCGGTCGTGGCAGTTTTAAAATCTAACTGGGGATGGGGAAGTAGGAGATGGGAGTATTAGTTCTGACTCGTCCTTGGATGACGATCACCCCACGGGATCATTCTTGGCTAGTTTCAACAGACCCGGGGTTAATCTGGGTTAGTCAGATTTGACCCTCGGGGTAAAAAGCCAAAAGGGGGGTGCTGCGAATAGGCTGCTTCACCGGTGTTATAAATAGCGACACGATTATCGCACAGGTTCCCTCCCCTTGTCTTGCCCTGCACTGTCATTCTTGATGCCTGACGCTTCACTTCTTCCTCGGCCTCAGAATATTCCAGCCCAATGATTTTGGAATCAATCCAATATCCGAAGACTGGCGAGTGATCTGTGAGACTAAAATGGAACTGACGCAGATATAATGATGTCAGAAAAGGCAAAAATAATATTTTTTCTCCTCATCATATAACACTCTGAAGAAACAGACCCTTCTTTGTTATCAAAACGTCAACCGGGAGAGTCTGTTTATCATTTCGGTCATGTTGTTCTTCGTGTTCACACCCCCCCTCGACCAGAACCCCCCCGATCCCCCGACCCTCCACAAGCCCACTCTCCACCCCACCTCCCCGCACCCTTGCACCCCACCGCCCCCACTCTTAGTACCACCACCATTCATTTTGTCGGAACAACAGAGGGTATGTCGGTCTTGAAATAGTGTATGTGTTTTAATTACGGTCGTATGTTATGTTCTATAATTATGTCTATTTATCTTTCTGTCCCTCTTCTTTCTGTCTTTTAGTGTACACACATGCATGCACGCACATACATCCGTACAGGCAAGAATGCGCGCGCACACACACACACACACACACACACACACACACACACACACACACACACACACACACACACACACACACACACACACACACACACACACACACACACACACACACACACACAGAAAACGTCCACACAGAAAACGTCCGCATGCACGCACGTACACACAACTGGATACATAATTATTTACAGCACATGTCATGTGTCTGTGTACAAACCTTTCTCTCCCTGTCTGTCTGTCGGTCGGTCTGTCTGTCTGTTCGACGGTCTTTGTCTCCGTCGATTTGTCTGCTGGCTGTCTACTAGTCTGCGTGTCTGTGT
>NC_134893.1:18514336-18516836 GCF_041734735.1 Babylonia areolata | reverse complement strand
GTCATTCAGTCACATTTCAGGCACGAACACAAATGCACTCAGACAGATATGTAAAATTTTACCGTTCTTGTTATTTTACCCCGCCATATAGGCAGCCGAACTCCGTTTTCGGGGATGTGTATGCTGGGTATGTTCTTGTTTCCATATCCCACCGGACGTTGATATGGATTAGACGATCTTTACCATGCTTATTTGAGTTTATTAAAATTAATTTGCTTGCTTATTTATCTATCATTATTGTCTGTTATCTACACATTGTTTTTATTTATCTATCTATATGCTTACTTATTTTTAATTCTAGTTTATGTTTAGATTTGTTTACTTTCTCAAGGTCTGACTAAGCGCGTTCGGTTACGCTGCTGGTCAGACATATTGTTTAGCAGATGTGGTGCAACGTATATGGATTTGTCCGAATGCTGTGACGTCTCCTTGAACAACTGAATTAAACTGAATCTTCTGCGTGCGTATACACACTCATGATAATTACGATGAGAATAAGCAGTGCTCGATGTAAAAAAATCACAATTTCAGTTTAATGTAAAACATCTCCCAGGCCGCAAAACACGGCGCTTCTCTCTCTTCTCTTTTTTTCCAGCCTGTCTGTCTGCCTGTCTGTTTGTTCGGTTAGTCAGTTAGTCAGTCAGTCAGTCAGTCCCTCCGAATATCCGTCTTTTTATATGTAAACGCGCACAAAAGTAACATTAATTCCCTTCCAAGCAAGTGGCGTTTCACATGGCCATATTCAAATCTTTGCCAACATCGCATCTAATCAACAAAACAATCTTCTTTCTTTCTTCCTTTTTTCTTTTCCTTCTCCTCTCCCTTCCTTTCTTTTTTTTCTAACGTTTGTATTTGTATTCGTCTGTTCTGCTGCCTGTTTCGTTTTTTGGCTGTGTCAGCCTTCTCTCTAACCTTAGCCCTTTTCCAACACTCTTTCATTCACTCTCTCTCTCTCTCTCTCTCTCTCTCTCTCTCTCTCTCTCTCTCTCTACCACACATCCCTTCTCTCTCTCCCCCTGTCGCAGTGTCTCTGTCTCTCCCAAGCTCTTTCGATCCATTATTCGACGGCATTCTCGTTTCATTCTCCACGCAAAGACATTCAAGAGAAGCGGACGACCAGACAAACAAACAAACAAACAAACATCATTCTCCGTTATATATACCCCTCCACAGCCCTTCCTCCTCCCCCACCCCCCTCACCAGCCTGGAATCACCCGCTGCCCCCTTTTACCTCTCCTAACTTCCTATCGCCCTGTCACAGCCCAGCCCTTTGCTCTATGTTCCCAAGAAGCAAACAAGTGGCATGCTTGTGCATGCTCATCAGTAATGGAGAGGAAAGGGCAAAGTCTCTTGATGCAAAACTGTGTTCTGTGTTGTGTCTCCCTCCCTCCCTCTCTCTCTTTCTATCTCCCTCTCTCCCTCCATGCCTCCCTCCCTCTTTCTTTCTTTCTTTCTGTTTTAGCTCTTTTTTCAACTGTTTGTCTGCGTAAGTTTAGTGAACGGACGTTGAATTGATGCATAACAAACATACACACACACACACACACACACACACACACACACACACACACACACACACACACACCGCCGTTTAAAATCGCTGAATACACGTTACATTAATGAATAAACAACAACCACAGCTACAGCAACAACAACAACAACACACACACACACACACACACACACACACACACACACACACACACACACACACACACACACACACACACACCGTCTAAAATCAATGAAGCGAATACACGTTACATTAATGAACACACACACACACACACACACACACACACACACACACACACACACACACACACACACACACACACACACACACGGAGTCGGTTTACTTTTTATGTATCTATATGTATCGATCTGTCTATAAATTACGTTATCCCTTCCTTCCTTCCGCGTAATGTCGGGGCGGCGTTGGTTTGAGTGTGTGTGTTTGTTTTAATGTTGTTGTTTGTATGTTGTTCTTGTTGCTGCTTTTTTGTTGTTGTCGTTTTATGGGGTGGGGGTAGAGAGATGGGGGTGATGAAGGTGACTATTCTATTTCTTTTAGTTTTTGTGTACTCTTCTTTGGTTATGTTTGGTTTCATCTTTCATCATGAAGTTGTTGTTTTTTTATGAGAGAGAAACTGAAACTGAAACTGGAAATGTTTTAATGCCATTGACATTACAGTCCTATTGGCATGGGACACATCATAATAATCGTTTAACAACATAAAAACAAAAACAAAACAAAACAAAAAAAACACAATAAGAATACATGAATCAACGTCACAGCAAAAACCCTGCAAAGAAAATCACAAGGTCTGTTGAAAAACAACAACACCACCACCAACAACAACAACAACAACAACAATAATAATAATAATAATAATAATAATAATAATAATAATAATAATAATAATAATAATAATAAAAGCACTTTTGTATGCCTTTACAAGTTAGAGCAATAGTATCTTTACATTATCTGAAAAAAGGA
>NC_134893.1:18499336-18509336 GCF_041734735.1 Babylonia areolata | reverse complement strand
GAAGAAGACGAAGACAGAAATCGTACCTCATGATTTTCCCGGTCAGAGGACCAATTTCTTTACTGGGTGAGAAATTGCCATTTAATTTTCATGGTGCGCATGTTCATTTTATACTGTTGTTTACGAGTCTGTGATTGCACAAATTAATTTCAGTGTGAATTGATAAAGTGTTGTTGATTGATTAACTGACTGATGGACACGACAAGAACTTCCCCCCTGAAGCACCAGAAGAAATGTCAAGATTTCACCACACTTCTTCCGACAGACAGGACTCTCCCCTTTTGGAACGCCACATGACGGGCGCAATAGCCGAGTGGTTAAAGCGTTGGACTGTCAATCTGAGGGTCTCGGGTTCGTATCACGGTGACGGCGCCTGGTGGGTGAAGGGTGGAGATTTTTACGATCTCCCAGGTCAACATATGTGCAGACATTCTAGTGCCTGAACCCCCTTCGTGTGTATACGCAAGCAGAAGATCAAATACGCACGTTAAAGATCCTGTAATCCATGTCAGCGTTCGGTGGGTTATGGAAACAAGAATATACCCAGCATGCACACCCCCGAAAACGGAGTATGGCTCCCTACATGGGGGTGGGTGGGGGGGGGGTAAAAACGGTCATACACGCAAAAGCCCACTCGTGTGCATACGAGTGAACGTGGGAGTTGCAGCCCACGAACGCAGAAGAAGAAGAAGGAACTCCACATGGGACCTTAATTTTGAACAGACATCCAGGACTACCACCTCGATCAACCAGAAAACGTCACCGAAACAAAATGCAAGTCATAAACAACTTGGACTTTGGAGCGCCAGCGTTTTTGGTCGTTAACCTCAACACTACAACTTACTTGCCATAATGGCAAAAATCCAGTACAATTAGATATGCATATGATTTAACTTCACCGTTTTTTGTTGTTGTTTTTTTGTTTGTTTGTTTCTTTGTGTTTTTTTGTTGTTGTTTTTCAATACTTCTTGTTATTTACTTTCTCAACCAGTTCTCACTCCCTGTATTACTTCTTGTTAAAACCGTCTTTTTTTCATATTCTATTCATCTCAAGGCCTTAAAGCAAGGATCGTTTAGAAGTAATTTCAACCGAGCAAGACGTATGGAATCAATCTACCGATTTGCTAGTTATCACAGTGTTTGAACGAACGAAGGAAGGAAGGAACGAACACACACACACACACACACACACACACACACACACACACACACACACACACACACACACACACACACACACACACACACACACACACTAACACACACACACACACACACACACACACACACACACACACACACACACACACACACACACACACACACACACACAGCCGTTTCAGGATCCAATCGACATTTACTGGAGAGGTCTCTCAAAGCACGGGAGATAAACACTACTCAAGAAACGGAGAAACATGGTACGAATGTCTTCTCACATAAAGTTTTCCGTCAAAGGGAATGAAAAGGAGGGATTTCTTCGTGAAGAACAGAATACGGATGGGTGAAAGTATTCTGAGCACAGTGTCACAAATGGTTGAGTTGAGACGGTGTGCCATAAATCTTCCTTCAGCTTGGAACTCTGGAACTTCATCATCATCATCATCGTCTTCTTCCTTCTGCTTCTTCTTCTTCTTCTTCTTCTTCTGTTTTATGTAATGAAGGGAGGTAATTTTCTTTCAGGGTATATTTCCGACACCACCGTTTATGACAGTGAATTGACTGTTCCCTCAACAAAGTAACATGTCGAAAACAAAGAAGCCGAGAAGAAGAAGAAGAAGAAGAAGAAGAAGAAGATGCTGCAGATGAGAGGATAAAAGAAATGGATGAACGTAAAGGAAAAAAGAAAAGAAGTAGTCCTTAGCTTGGGGAATCGACCCCCAAATTTCACAGTCAGAGAATCCAGATCTGTACTGAATGAGCCGCTATCGCTTCCATTCTAACAGAAACCACTATAACAAAGAGAGTATGTTTTGTATTTTAGGTTTTCAAGTTAGTTTTCATCTTTTGTTGTTGTTGTTGTTTTAATACAATCTGCCTGTCAGTCTCACTAGAAATCGCGTGTATATCGTTGTGCATATCTGTCTCCGAGTTCATTCTTCGATTAAACAACGAGCAGAGAAGTTGTCAAGTATCAAAACTTATTTTATATGCGATCAAAAGGAGAAACCGTCTACTCAGACATAATCAAGCAAGAGTATGATATTGTTTGATGCTGTTCAAGTATCATTATACCCCTTTCCGTGCCCACCCCCCGAGTTTTCTGGTTTTGAATTTTGGTCTATGGCGTTCGTTCCTACGTTCGGGCGTTCGTTCTCTCTCTGTCTCTGTCTCCCTCTCTCTATCTCTCTCTTATTTACACGGAAACTGTCGAAGAAAAGAATCTGTTTTAAAACGAAGAGAACATAACAGAAAAAAAGTAAAATTGAAGAATACAGAACAGAGGGACACTCAACAAACACCACTTTGCAGTATCTGAAACCGTTCACACACACACACACACTATCTCTCTCATTTGATTGTCCGACCTTGCTTGTTGTTCGTTCTCAACTGAAAGCAAGATGATGGATCGTAGAGCAGAACAACTCAATTGCATGATGACAATGCTTGTGAGCGCGCGTTGAAGACTGCATAACGAAGGGTGGCGATTTCCATTACCAGTAGAGAGGGGGGGTGAGGGGGTGTGGGGGGGGGGAGGGGGGGGGGGGGTTACTTTTCCGACACCGCCAGATACGGAAGTGAACTGGCCGCCTTTTCCTCCCCATTCGCGAGTCTCCTGAATTGTTAAACCCTGGACGAAATGATGTTAGTCGGAAGGATGGAACATTTTCTTTCATGTCAATGACTCGATTGATAATCATCGCCTTGAGCTTGCTTCGTTGTCGCTAGATCTACATTGTACTTTTTTTTTCATATTTAAAGTAAATAAATAAATAAATAAAGACATTAAAAAATATGACAAAAACAAACAGACAAAGAAGTAAATGAATAGATAAATAAATCTTAAAAAAAAAAAATTAAAAAAATAGACACCCTAACGCAAATATGAAAATGTGTCTCTTTGAATGACTAAAAGCAAAATCAATCAAAATAAAGTAAAATGTAAAAAAGAAAATAAGAGATGCAGAGAGAGAGAGAGAGAGAGAGAGAGAGAGAGAGAGAGAGAGAGAGAGAGAGAGAGAGAGAGAGAGAGAGAGAGAGAGAGATGCCACACACTGCATACTTTCATCAGAATTGACTGAAGGGCAAAACCAATATCATTTATAAGTAAAACTTACCAGATTACCAAACGGCACCGCAGGAACAGTCTGTGCTTGCATCGACAATGGTCTCTATCTCTTTCTCTCGCTTAACCATCTGTCAATATGTGTGTGTGTGTGTGTGTGTGTGTGTGTGTGTGTGTGTGTGTGTGTGTGTGTGTGTGTGTGTGTGTGTGTGTGTGTGTGTGTGTGTGCGTGATCATCCTTCATCATGCATGTCCTTCCGCACGAAAAGATCTGTTCTCTTTCCTTTCTTCCTCTTGCTTCATAAATATATCGGTGCACTATTTGTCAACAGATATAGATTAGCAAGGACAGATTGGAAGAATAGGCCAGGCTAAAATCTTAATCCTTGATTGAAACTCTCCCTGTCTCTCCATTCCTTTTACACCAGATGCTCTCCCAAACCTCAACACCCTACTGATAACTCTCTCTCTCTCTCTCTCTCTCTCTCTCTCTGTTTGACGCTGTGGTATACCCGTACATTATACATGTATTAAGTATTCAGTATAACTACATTTATATGCGTACATGTTTGTGTGTCTCTTAGAACAACGGCAGATGTGTAAGTCGGCCAAAGTGCTAATATCTTCACCGTTGGAAAATAAAGATTCATTCATTCATTCATTAATTCATTCTCTCTCTCTCTCCCCCTCTCTCTCTCTGTATGTCTTTCTCTCTGTCTCTCTGTCCCTGCTTCTGTTTCTCTGTCTTTCTGTCTCCCTGTCTGTCTGTCTTTCTCATAAGAAACAGGACAGTTGTTTTGTTTTTTTTCTAATTGACACAGCAAGGCTGTTCCGCATCGCCGCCTTCATTGTGTCAATGATATTAGAAATCTGCCAAGTATAGTGCAAACGGGATGGATTGGGTATTTTAATACGCTAAAGAAAACCAACGTCAGGCATCACCGGAGAGCCCTCACATGGAACCCCAAAGGGAGAAAGAGAAGAGACTGACCGAGAAACACTAAGCAAAGAGATCCCCAGGCCACACAAGGAGATGGGCCTTTCCTGGAGCACAGACAAAGACACAGGACACTGGACTGTGGAGGTCTCTTCTTGACGGTCTGTACCACAGGAGGTATAAATTATAAGGCCTAAGAAAATGAAGTGCAGTATGGCAATTACGTGTTTGCTAAAAATTAGTCTCTGCACGTACGTAAGCATTTTATTTCTTTTGTGAACTTCGTAATCGAAGGTGTTTTTCTTGTTTTTTTTGCTGTTGTTTTTTTTTTCTGTTCGGTAATGCTTGAATCTGTCAGGATCTGATTACGTGTGTGTGTGTGTGTGTGTGTGTGTGTGTGTGTGTGTGTGTGTGTGTGTGTGTGTGTGTGTGTGTGTGTGTGTGTGTGTGTGTGTGTCTGTGTACCTCGCGTCAGTGAGTGCCTGTTCGTGTATGTTTAAAAGTGTGTGTGCGAGCGTATGTGCATGCGTGGGTGTGCCTGTGAGTGCTTGCATGTGTGTGCGCGTGCGTGCATGCGTGCGTGTGCGTGCGTGCGTCTGCGTGTGTGCATGCATGCATGCATGTGTGTGTGTGTGTGTGTGTGTGTGTGTGTGTGTGTGCGCGCGCGAGCGCGCGCGAAATTTCTGATTGATCAGCCACGCAAAAACCCTTGGCGTAATGTGGTGAGATGGTGATCCATAATAATACTCCCTCCCTTCTCCCACTCCAGACCACTCCGTCCCACCCTCTCTTCGCTCCTTCTCCCTCTCCCCATTCCCCTTCCTCTCCACCTTGCAGCTGGTCTTGTTCTGAAGGGAACCGGAACTGGGTCCCCTCATCCGGGTCTTTTGCTCGCGTCATTATACCACCCAATCAGTTTCCTTCATTGGAGTCTCTCGTGCTGTGTGTCAAAGCTCTGATCGACTTTTCTGGTCACTTCTTCTGTTGGTCGATGAAGGCTTCCTTCCCCCTCCCCCGCCCCGCCCCCTTCCTGATCCCCCTCCACTCCCCACCCCTGCCTTCGCGAAACCTTCCCTCCCCTCAAATATATCTTCTTTGTCTGTGTCTTCGTGTATATCATTTTTATGTGTGTCGTCTCAGTGTCGCGGAAGCTGCTGTTTTTTGTTGGTTTTTTTTTGTTTGTTTTTTGTTGTTTTTTTTCTCAATTTTCTCTGCCTCTCTTCTCCTTCTTCTTCTCTGTGTCTCCGTCTCTCACTCTCTCTCTCTCTGTCTCCGTCTCTCTCTCTCTCTCTCTCTGTCTGTCTGTCTCCGTCTCTCTCTCTCTATCTCTCTCTTTCTGTGTTTGTCTCCGTCTCCCTCTTTCTGATGTCTCTTTCTCTCTTTTTCTCTCTCACCCTCTCTCCTGTCCTTTCTCTTTATATGTTTGTATGCATGTCTGTGTGTCTGTCTGTTTGACGACCCTCAACAAGTCTCATAAACAGAGCGAAACAGAACAGATCAGTGCAGAACATAACAGAACAGAACGGAACGAAACTGAATAGAAAATAACAGAACAGATTAGAACGGAATAGAAAATAAATAGTCACCTTTCAATCAGAAAACTGAAATCATGGTCAGACAATAGTTCTTTCTCAATTTGCTCTCTCTCTGTCTCTGTCTCTGTCTCTCTGTCACTGTCTATGTCTCTGTCTATGTCTCACTCTGTCTCTCTCTCTCTCTTCAAGGTCTTTCTGACCTACCCGTTCCTAGAGGGGAAATCATTAGCCAAATGTTACTTTCTCATAGTCTCTCCCCTTAATACCTCTTCTGCTTCCGTCTTTTCCCCACCCCCCACCCCCCAACCCCCCCTGCCCCGCACTTCACACCACCAACTCCCCTCCCCCCCTTCCCCCCGCAACACACACACACACACACACACACACACACCTACTCCTTCCCTTCCCTCCCCACCTGCACAATATCGATGCTAACAACAACTGGTCCCACTCATCTCGCAGTAGACCCCTTTTTTCCCCTTACCCCCCCCCCCCCCCCCTCCCCCCCCCGCCCCCCGCCCCCGCCCTCTCTCTCTCTCCCCGCCATAAAGGGAGGGAACTGGGTCCAACGTCCACGGGGTTTCTGGGCAGGCACGTCATTACACGATCCATTCGTTTCTGTTACATTGGCTGTCTCCCTGTACCCCCCTTAACCCCCCACACCCCCCTCCCCACCCACATCCATCCATCCAATGCTGTGACAAAGCTAACTGTTCCTTCTCTGTGACCCTTGCTGGACGGATAGTAGTGTGTGTGTGTGTGTGTTGGGAGGGGGGGTGGGGTGTTGTTGTTTCTTTCAGAGTCTGGTTGGCTGGCTGGTTGGTTAATGTGTCTGTCTCTGCTTCTTCTCTCCTCCCCCCCCCCCCACCCACCTCCTCCTCCCTACCCCCCCGGGTTCCGCTACTGTTTTTGTCTGTCTGTCTCTCTTGTTGCTGTTGACGAAGCGAACTGTTCCCAGCGACACTTGCTGGACGGCTACATGTTTCTGGCTGGTTGGCTGGCTTTGCTTTAGAATCTGGTTTGGCTGGCTGCTTGGCTAATGTGTCTGTCTCTGCTTCTCCTCCCCCCCCCCCCCACCCCACCCCACCCCACCCCACCCCCCTCCTCCTCCTCCTCCCTACCCCCCCGGGTTCCGCTACTGTTTTTGTTTGTCTGTCTCTCTTGTTGCTGTTGACGAAGCGAACTGTTCCCAGCGACACTTGCTGGACGGCTACATGCTTCTGGCTGGTTGGCTGGCTTTGCTTTAGAATCTGGTTTGGCTGGCTGCTTGGCTAATGTGTCTGTCTCTGCTTCTTCTCTCCTCCCCCCCTACCCCCCTACCCCCCTCCTCCTCCCTACCCCCCCGGGTTCCGCTACTGTTTTTGTGTCTGTCTCTCTTGTTGCTGTTGACGAAGCGAACTGTTCCCAGCGACACTTGCTGGACGGTTACATGTTTCTGGCTGGTTGGCTGGCTTTGCTTTAGAATCTGGTTTGGCTGGCTGCTTGGCTAATGTGTCTGGCTCTGCTTCGTGTCTCTTTCTCCCTAGTTGTTTCCCTGACTGTCTTTCTCTCTGCGTTTTTTGACTCACTTGTGTAAACAAAGTGAGTATGTTTTAACCCGGTGTTCGGTTGTCTGTGTGTGTGTGTGTCTGTGTGTCCGTGGTAAACTTTAACATTGACATTTTCTCTGCAAAGACTTTGTCAGTTGACACCAAATTAGGCATACAAATAGGAAAAATTCAGTTCTTTCTAGTCATCTTGTTTAAAACAATATTGCACCTCTGGGATGGGCACCAAAAAAAAATGAAGCCTAATTATATGCAAACTGCATTTACTGTTATATTTATATTTTTTGTATTCTCTAAACTTGGCACTTTGATCTGATATTCTGACCCAACAACAAGAGCAGTCATTATTATCATTTTTTGTTCAAACAGGAACTTCTTTTGCTAAGCATGGAAATTTTATTTATTTTGCAAACGTTTTTGGTGCAGATAGTAAAAAAAAAGGAAATTACTCTGTAATTAATGCTAGGGGACTTAATTTGCTTTGCACTGATCTTTCTCATCTTAAACATTACGTTTTGAAATTATACTCAATACATAAAAAGCTTGGATTTAAAAAAAAAAAATTTAAGTGTATCACAAGTGAGTCTTGAAGGCTTTGCCTCTCTTGTTCCTGTTGTTTTATGTTTGGCTGTTGACTAGATGGTTGCTAGATGGTTTGAGTTTTCTGGAGTTTGACTGGTGCCAGGCTGGCAGGGTTGGCTGTTTTGTTGGCTGACTGGTTAGCTGTCTAATGTATCTGTCAGTCTTTGCCTCTCTCAGTCTGTGCTTCTTGTTTCTTTTTTGTTGTTCTTTTTTTTTCTTCTTTCTTTTCGGTCCGTCTTCCTGTTTCACTGTGACAAAGCTAATTGTTCCCGGTGCCTCTTGCTGGACGTTTTAAAGGTTTCTGGATTCTGGTTGTATTTGATTTGTTGGTTGGCTGGCTGGCCGGCTGCATATATGTCTGTCTGTCTGTCTGTCTGGTTTCTCTCTCTCTCTCTCTCTCTCTCTCTCTCTCTCTCTCTCTCTCTCTCTCTCTCTCTCTCTCTCTCTCTCTCAAAATTGATTTTCCATGCGATCAAAAGGAGAAATCATATACTCAGACCTAATTAAGTAGAATTAATGTCAAGCCCGTGAACATTATGATATTGTGTCATCTATTCAAGTGTTACAATACCCCTTCCCATGCCCACCCCCAGTCCCCTGGTTTTGAATTGTGGTCCATGGCCAAAGTTCATTAAAACATTTTCGTTCGTTCGTTCGTTCGTTCATTCATTCGTTCTCTCTCTCTCTCTCTCTCTCTCTCTCTCTCTCTCTCTCTCTCTCTCTCTCTCTCTGTCTGTCTTTGTCATTGAGTGAGCGTATGGATGTATTTGGCTGACTTTCTCGTTTGGCTCTCTCTTTCAAACCAATTCTCTCTGTCACTGGCTCTGCCGTAGTCTCTGTCTCTGTATCCTTCTCTGTATCTCTTTCTGTATCTCTTTGTATCTATGTCTCTGTCTCTGTCTCTCTCTATTTATCTATCTTTCCCTCTCTTTTTTCTGTGGTCAACTGTTTATCTGTCACTCTCTCCATGGCTATTTTTTTCACACACTCACTCACACACACAGTGACTGCCCGTCTCCCCCCCCCCCCCCCCAACACACACACATACACACACAAACGCGCAGACACATGTGACCAAAACTTCCACACACTTCTCGCCCACCCAAATACACCTTTTCTCCGTTCCACCCGTTGTTTTTCCTCTCCCTCCCTCCACACTTTCTATCACCCACCACCCTTCCCACATCTCTTCCTTCTCCCTGTCTATCTGTCTGTCAGTCTGTCTGTATGTTTCTGTCTCCCTCTCTGTCTCTGTCTCCCTCTCTGTCTCTGTCTGTCTGTCTGTCTGACTCTCTCTCTCTCTCTCTCTCTGTCTCTCGATCTCGCTCTCAATTTTAATCAAAGACAGATTTATTGGCAATAAAGAGGAAACCTTTATTTTTTTCATGCTGGCTAAAAGAGAACGTCAGTTCCTCAACATCACACGGCTATGCTGCTGTGAGTGAGTGAGTGCCCTTTTGTGATCCCAGAAATCGATGTCTGTCTGGAAGTAAGGGGAAATTGTTTGCCGGATAATGACTGGCTGGCATCGCTTTTACACACACACACACACACACACACACACACACACACACACACACACACACACACACACACACACACACACACACACACACACACACACACACACACACACACACACACACACACACACACACACACACACACACACACACACACACACACACTTCTTTTCTCCTCCTTGTCTTCGCTTTCCCTCTCTTCTTCAAGGAAAAGAGGAAAAAGCGAAAACAAGTTTTCTTGGTTAGAGGGAGGTAACGTTTCTTTCATGACTGGCTACAAGAGAGCGTTAGTTCCCTAAGAACACACATCCATGCTGCTGTAAGTGCCCTTTCTGATCTCAGGAATCGATTTTCGGATGTAATGGGAAATTGTTAGCCAGATAATGACTGACTGGAATCGGTTTTACCAAAAAGCACGTGCATGCGCCCATTATCATATGCACACAGACACACAGAGACAGACAGACAGACAGACAGACAGACACACACACACACACACACACACACATACAGATATGTGGACATAAACATGCGCACACGCACTCACACTGCACACGCCCACTCCGCCCCCCCCCCCCCACCCCCGAGCCCCCCAACACACACACACACACACACACACACACACACACACACATCCTTACTCCTGCTTTTCC
>NC_134893.1:18476836-18481836 GCF_041734735.1 Babylonia areolata | reverse complement strand
CTTTGTCAGTTGACACCAAATTTAACATAAAAATAGGAAAAAATTCAGTTCTTTCCAGTCATCTTGTTTAAAACAATATTGCACCTCTGGGATGGGCACCAAAAAATATAAAAAAAGAAGCCTAATTATATGCAAACTGCATTTACTGTTATATTTATATTTTTTGTATTCTCTAAACTTGGCACTTTGACCTCTTATTCTGACACAACAACAAGAGGAGTCATTATTATCATTTTTTGTTCAAACAGGAACTTCTTTTGCTGAGCATGGAATTTTTATTTATTTTGCAAACGTTTTGGTGCAGATAGTAAAGAAGGGAAATTACTCTGTAATTAATGCTAGGGGACTTAATTTATCACAAGTGAGTCTTAAAGGCCTTGTCTCTATTGTTTTCTTTTCTTTCATCTATTTCTCCAACACATCGGGCCACGAGGATGTGAAATGTCCATCTAAGACATTGTGTCCATGACTACCAGTATGCTATGCTGGCTGCTTCTAAACTGGTTTCAGTAAGCATCGGGTATATTGTCTGACTGTCTGTATGTCTGTCTGTCTGTCTGTCAGATACACAGATATACGGATAGATATGCAAACAAATAAACAGACAGACCAACAGAGAGAATAAAATTCACCATGTACCTTCATTCGTGGATCGTACAGATTCTTGTTCACTTGTGATCTTTGTTTTTTTTTCTGACCCAGTCTAATATCATCATCTTAGATGAACAGACTATAAATAGATAAACGATATAACGAATAAACGATATGACCCAGCCACCGTGACTCCAGGGGACTCTGAAGCCACACACACACACACACACACACACGCACGCACACACACACACACACACACACACACACACACGCACGCACGCACGCACACACACACACACACACACACACACGCACACACACGCACGCACACACATACACACACACACGCACGCACACACACACACACACACACACACACACACACACACACACACACACACACACACACACACCAACATCAAAGTTTGTCCCGCAGAGAGAGAGAGAGAGAGAGAGAGAGAGAGAGAGAGAGAGAGAGAGAGAGAGAGAGAGAGAGAGAGAGAGAGAGAGAGACAGAGAGAGAGACAGACAGACAGACAGACAGACAGACAGACAGAATGGAGGGGGTAACTATTTGCATGAAGATGAAAAAGCAGGCAGGCAGTATGCATCAATATGAATATACCCCTGTTCCCTAAAGGGACCTTTATTTTAGCTTTTACTTTTCTCCACGTTCTCGCTTCGAATGCTTCCCCAGAACTAAACTTGAACAGCAATTCAAAATAACACAAAACAAAACAACACTACAAGAAAAAAAATCTCTTGAAAAGCAACTGCCGTGGCAAAGGTTGAATGCCCCCCAAAATTCATGTTGGAAACTTTAAGCTGTCCGATGTTTGTGTGTGTGTGTGTGTGTGTGTGTGTGTGTGTGTGTGTGTGTGTGTGTGTGTGTGTGTGTGCGCGTGCGCGCGTGTGTGTTTGCATGTGTGTGCGCACAAGCGATTGTACGTCTCTTTCCCTCTATCTCTCTTATTTGTCTCTCTGAATATAACGCTACAGTAAGATAGTGAAACAAGTCATTTTCAGGAAATCCATGAAAGTTTTAGTTTTTGTGTGCGCTCATTTCTGTGGCCATCAGAGATTTCATGAATGTCTGACGACCTACCTATTTGTCTGTCTCTCAGTTATTTTTCTCTCATCGTCGCCTCTGTTCTTTGGTCTTTCTACATGTCTGTCTGTCTGTCTGTCTGTCTGTCTGTCTGTCTGTCTGTCAAAAAAACTCCAAACCCTCGCTGCTCTCTATTTTATTTTTCTTTGTATCTTTCCCGATCTCCTTCCGACATCACACCTCTCTCTCTCCCTCTCTCTCTCTCTCCTCTCACCCTCTCTCTCTCTCTCTCCTCTCTCTCTCCTCTCACCCTCTCTCCTTCTTTCACTCGCTCTCTCTCCCCCCCCCCCACACACACACTCTCTCTCTCTCTCTGTGACCGAAGTATTGATCCAGAATTATCAGCCGCTTTGGCAATTTCCTGCAGACTCTGTATGACCCCTTTCCTGTTCAGTCTCACGTCTGGAACAAGAACAATCTGCTTCACAGAGTAGAGGAGGTGGGGGAAGAAGGGCGTGGGGGGGTGGAGAGGGGGAGGTAGCGCAGGAGGAAGGTGGGAAGCGGGGGGGGGGGGGGGGAGGGGGGGGGGGGAGATACACCTACGCATGGTTTATTTTATTTTTTTGCGAGACGTGTCTCTGAAAACAAACCTTTGTCTGTCTGTCCGTCTTTCTCTTATACATACACAGACCCACAAACACAGATACACACCCACCCACACACACACATGCGCGCGCGCGCGCACACACACACACACACACACACACACACACACACACACACACACACACACACGCATACACAAACGACGCGCGCGCATACACACAAACGTACGCACGTACACATAAACACACACACACACACACACACACACACACACACACACACACACGGATCCTGCAGTCTCCGAAACCACGTCAAACAATACAACACACACGCATCAACGCTGGGTTTGCACGAAGGAGGGCGGGGGGTGGGAGGGGGGGAGGGGTGGAAGGGGGGGATTCCATCGCCAGAAAATAATCTAGTAAATAAATAGATAAATATCTAAATAAACGAATAAAGAAAGAAATATATAAATGAATAAATAAATTGACTTACCAATAAAGCGCCAGACTGTGACCTGAGCCTGCTAAGCACGCGGAACTGACTGATGAATTGGTTCCAACAGTGATATCACACACAGACACAGACACAGACACGCTGAGAGACAAACACAGACACACAGACGCAGACAAAGACACACACAGAGACAAACACACACACACACACACACACACACACACACACACGCGCGCGCGCGCGCGCGCGCGCGCACACAACGGCAGCCAATACAACTCAGTTGGGCTATACTAGTTCCTGATAATTTGACAGTTCAGTCACGTTATACAAGGTTTACGAAGCGTTCCTGCTGTTACCGTTTTCTGGGGGAGGGGGGGGGGAGGGGGACGCAGGGGGGGGGGGGGGGGGGAGGAATGGATGGGTGAGGAGAGGGAAGGAAGGAGAGGGGAGGTGGAAGTAAGGGTGCTGTCCGGTTGTCATTGTCAGCGTTGGCATCGACAGTCACGTCACTCCTGCTTATCTCTCTCCCACTCCACCTCCACATAACTCACAAGTATCTTCTCTCTCATTCTACACGTCATCACGAATGTATATCGACTGCATTCACTTCGTCAGAGACTGAGCAAAAAGGGGGTGGTTTCTCATTCTGCATACAACGACAACAAGAAACTCCCAAATATACAACAGCAGTTATGTAACGTTATGTGGAAAACAGTGGGCAAATCAGAAAGTGGAACGGTCGTTTGTGTGCATTTTTGTTTATATTTTATAATGCAGGAACAGTATATATATTTCTCTTCTTATCACAACAGTTTTCTCTATGTGAAATTTGGGCTGTTCTCTCCCCAGGGAGAGCGCGTCGCTACACTACAGCGCCACCCATTTTTCTGTATTTTTTCCTGCGTGCAGTGTTATTTGTTTTTCTTATCGAAGTTGATTTTTCTACAAAATTTTGCCAGGAACAACCCCTTTGTTGCCGTGGGTTCTTTCACGTGCGCTAAAGTGCATGCTGCACACGGGTCCTCGGTTTATCGTCTCATCCGAATGACTGGCGTCCAGACCACCACTCAAGGTCTAGTGGAGGGAGAGAAAATATCGGCGGCTGCGCCGTGTTTCGAACCAGCCCGCTCAGATTCTCGCGCTTCCTAGGCGGACGCGTTACCTCTAGGCCATCACCCCATTTGTGTGTGCGTGTGCGTTGTTAAGACACCATAGTATAATTGGTTAGGCAATGAGACCCAGCCACCATAATTCAAGACCGCCTTTCGGCCTGGTTTAGTGGTGTCTAGGGAAAGGCGCTGAAATCCGGTTTTTCTTCTCTCTGTCAAGGTGTAAATGGTATACCCGACTTCGCGCACTCGCAGACTTTCAAGGCGACAGGACAGGAGAGGAATGGGCCTCTTGTGTGACTGCCCCGATGGTCGTAAAAGTTATGGAACCTTTCGGCTTTAAGTAATACCAAAAAATGCTTAGTACGAAAGCACCAATCCCGAATATTACTCCATCATTTTGCTCTGTTCAAGCATTCTTCAGGAGAAACGGCCAGAAATTGAATGCCGGAAATTCAAAGCTTGAAACATTCGAATGTAAACTATCTCACAACATGCTGTTATACAAAACAAGAAAGGCAAGGCCTTCAGAAACTGACCTGTGATACACTTAAAAAAAAATCCAAGCTATTTATGTATTGAGTATAATGCATTTACTGTTATATTTATATTTTTTGTATTCTCTAAACTTGGCACTTTGATCTGATATTCGACCCAACAAAAGATCGGTCATTATTATCATTTTTTGTTCAAACAGGAACTTCTTTTGCTAAGCATGGAAGTTTTATTTATTGCAAACGTTTTGGTGTAGACAGTAAAATAAGGGAAATTACTCTGCTGGGGGAACTTAGTTTGCTTTAAACTGATCTTTCTCATCTTAAACATTGCATTTTGAAATTATACTCAATACATAAAAAGCTTGGATTTTTTTTTAAAAGTGCATCACAAGTGAGTCTTGAAGGCCTTGCCTCTCTTGTTTCAAAATGTAATGTTTAAGATGAGAAAGATCAGTTTAAAGCAAATTAACTCCACTAGCATTACAGAGTAATTTCCCTTGTTTACTATCTGCAACAAAACGTTTGCAAATAAATAAAACTTCCATGCTTAGCAAAAGAAGTTCCTGTTTGAACAAAAAATGATAATAATGACTGCTCTAGCTGTTGGGTCAGAATATCAGATCAAAGTGCCAAGTTTAGAGAATACAAAAAAAATATATATAACAGTAAATGCAGTTTGCATATAATTAG
>NC_134893.1:18464336-18466836 GCF_041734735.1 Babylonia areolata | reverse complement strand
AACAGGCAGGCATGAAAGAGATCAGAGGCAGGCTTAGAGAAATTTAATGGTGAAGCAGGTGAGTCAGACAAACAGGCAACGGAAGGAGACGATGGTGACTGAGCAGTGGAGGACAGTGGGAAGGCAGAGAAAGGTCCGGGAGTTGAGACAGGTGTGGAAGGGGTAGAAAGCAGAACAGAGCCAATCACGGGAGATACACCACATTTTGGAAAAGTGTCAGAGAGGACAGTGTCACAGGAAGTAAAAGAGTCATCTTGAACATGAATGTTGAGGTTGTCAGTGACAGTCACAGCAACAGCAGGGCTGACATCAGAGTCAGGACGATCAGTGCAGGGGACAGAGGTCCACAAACGGAGAAGTCTGCCCGCTCTGGTTCCTCTTTTTGTCTTTGCTCTGCTGATGCCCAGGCCGATGATGCGCTGCATCGTGTCATTGTGTAGTCGGAATTGTTTATGCCATGATATATTTGACAGCAACGCGTTGATGAAATTGACGTTTACCACGGTGACAATAGCAGTGCGAGAGCAGAGGTCGGACGGTAAGAGAGGGCAGGGCACGTGGAAAACGGAGAGTGCGTTTGACAGGACGAAGATGGTCGCTGATGCGATAAAGAGGGTACGGTGAGTAGCATTCATTTATGTCAGTTTGAAAATTGAAACACTGACAAGACGAATATCATTTATCAAATTGTTCCAAAAAGCAAATAGATATGATAAAACCGTTCCGACCAAAGATGTCCCGGAAAAACGACGCACACACACATACAAAAAATGTCCAGATTAAAACAAGGAAACCACAGATTCAACACACACACACACACACACACACACACACACACACACACACACACACACACACACAAATACATACAGACAGACACACAAACCAGATAAGACAGGACATAACAGAAATCAGGAAAACAAATTCCAAACTGCGGATCGCAACACTTGTTTCTCTGAAGTGCACTGTGGTATCTACACAATAGTACGAAATGAAGTGAACTACTCTGTAGCTTTCAAGGAGATTCTCCATAGAGCGGGGATGAGGGGCAGGAAGCGGAGGAGGGGAAGTGTGGTGCGGCAGTGGGGGTTGGGGGAAAGAAAAAAAACACCCTCACAAGTTCAATACTTTTTTTTCTTTTTCTTTTTTTTATAAGAAGGGTAAAACATTTTTCAGTCGTGTGCCAGTGGCGGACCTGTCGGATTCTAAACAACACGACTCTTTCAGGAATCAGTGTTGCCGGAAAAGGAACGCTAAGAGTTAGATGGATTCTGTTGCGTTTCATTTAGTTTCGTTTCTTTAACGTATTATTCTGCTAGTGATCGACAATAACACACACACACACACACAAAAGAAAAAAAAGAAAAGAAAGAAGAAACAACATAAAATCGATACCTTCTAAAAGAAGGGTAAAACCCTATCTTCCAATCGCGTGCCACTGGCGGAAGTATCGGATTCCAAACAGAAGGAGTGATTTAGGAATCATTGTTACTAGATTCTTCGAGCGAGTGAGATTACTTTTGTTTTGTTTTGTTTCGTTCCGTTTTGCTTCGTTTTGTTTCGTTTTGTTTTGTTTTGTTTTGTTTTATGTATCGTCCTGCATGTGATAGATTTGCTTTCAGAAACAAGTCTTGCATTTCCAGATTCTTCCGGCGCTACGAGTTAGATGGCTTTGTTTAGTTTTTGTTTCGTTTCGTATTATATTTACTATCTCTTTTTTTTTAAGTCATCATACTGGTTTTGTTTATGACCGATCTGCTTTCAGGAACAAGTATGAGGTTTCTTATTTAGGAATTTATTTTTATTTGTTTGTTCTCTGTCCGTCGCTCTCTTGGTCTCTGTGCCTGTGTGCCTGTCTCTGTCTCTGTTTGTCTTAGGGAACAGGGAGGTGTTGGTGGTGGTGGTGGTGGTGGTGGTGGTGTGTGTGTGTGTGTGTGTGTGTGTGTGTGTAAATGTGGGGGTGTGGGGGGTGGAGGGATTTGGATGTTGCTAGGTGGGTGGGTTGCGTATGTGTGCATGTATACCTTTATTATTGCCCAACTACTGTCGTCATTTTAGTGTTATGCTATCTCTCTCTCTGCTCGCACGCATGTGCGTTAAACGTGTGTGTGTGTGTGTGTGTGTGTGTGTGTGTGTGTGTGTGTGTGTGTGTGTGTGTGTGTGTGTGTGTGTGTGTGTGTGTGTGTGTGTGTGTGTGTGTGTGTGTGTTTCTGTGTCAGTTTCTGTGTGTATGTGCTTGCATGCGTTCGTGTTCAATATGAAATTCGATTCGGAAACCACCTGTGCATGTATAACACAACAGGAATTGTATTTCGCAAAGGACACACACAAGTAAACAATTGACCAAACAGAACATAAAATGCCCAGCAGGCAACAGCAAAAGACAGCGGAAACGCATTTTGCTCTGACATTTCCCCACACAAGTCGTTACAAAAGAAGGAACAGAAAAAAAAAGCAAATACATATTAAGAGAAGGAAAGGTCACAAACATTACCACCAT
>NC_134893.1:18446836-18459336 GCF_041734735.1 Babylonia areolata | reverse complement strand
CAGGGGAGTGAGGGGTGGGGGGTCGGGGGGGGGAGAGAAAGATTGAGTTCTAATGAACACAAGTTTTTCTTCTCTATTGATTTTTCTTTTCTTCTTTCTTTTTTTTTTTTTTTTTTTTTTTGAGAGAGAGAGAGAGAAGGGGGGGGGGGGGGCGGGGCAGGCAGACAGACAGACAAGAGACGGAGATAGACACAGAGAGAGGGAGAGAGAGACAGACAGACAGACAGACAGGGAGAGACAGGGACAGACAGACAGACAGACGGGGACAGAGAAGGACACACACTGAGGAAGAAAACTTTATTGCGAAACAAAATAGAACAAATATGTTTATACAAGGAATGTTCGCTGGACACCTGATCTTAAAGGGACAAAGACAGAGACAGAGAAAGAAAACGAAAGGTCGAAATGTAATCTTTACTTGCGAAGAGAGAGAGAGGGAGCGAGAGAGAGAAAGAGCGACAGACCGACCGACCGACAGACAGACAGAGACAGAACAGAGACTGAGAGATAGAGAAAGAGAGAGAGACCAACAGACAGACAGACAGACAGAGACAGAACAGAGACTGAGAGATAGAGAAAGAGAGAGAGACCAACAGACAGACAGACAGAGACTGAGAGACAGAGAAAGAGAGAGAGACCAACAGACAGACAGACAGAGACAGAACAGAGACTGAGAGACAGAGAAAGAGAGAGAGACCAACAGACAGACAGACAGAGACAGAACAGAGACTGAGAGACAGAGAAAGAGAGAGAGAGAGACCAACAGACAGACAGACAGACAGAGACAGAACAGAGACTGAGAGATAGAGAAAGAGAGAGAGACCAACAGACAGACAGACAGAGACAGAACAGAGACTGAGAGATAGAGAAAGAGAGAGAGACCAACAGACAGACAGACAGACAGAGACAGAACAGAGACTGAGAGATAGAGAAGCCGATGGGGACGGAAAATAACACAGAGATAAAGACAAATGAGAAAGGGAGCTAGAGACAAACATGCAGGCAGGCAAGCAAACAAACAGAAAGAATGAATTCATGACAGACAGCCAGACAGACAGACAGACAAACAGGTGTATTTGTATCTCGGGAACAGATCAGGAACGGTTTTTTTTTTTTTTTTTTTTTTTTTTTTTTAACTGACAGACAGACAGACAAGGAAAAGAGAGGGGCAGATACAGAGAAAACAAAGGTCGAAATTGAATCTTTATTTTGTGGATGAAAAAGGCACATTAATACAAATGATGTTCTCTGGTCACCTGATCTCATATTGCCACAGGAATAAAAATAGAGACAATATAAAATTAAGAAAATGTAAAAATAAAATAAAATAATAATAATAAAATAAATAAATGAATTAAAAAAAAAAAAAAAAAAACGAAAAAGAAGAATCGAATCCCCATTTTCAGTTGATTGCTTTTCGTTTTGTTTTTAAGGAAAGACACATAAAGAGAGAAAGAGAGATGGATGGATGGATGGATGAATGGATGAATGGATTATTCATTTATGAAAGGATATGAGAAAAATAAACGTTTGAAAGGAAAACCAACAACAAAAATCCCATCATAGACAACTCATCATGCCTTCTTAAACGATATACACGATGCCAAGTGAGTTGTAATACACATCATAGATATACCACACCTGCTTTTAAGTAACATACATTCAGCTAAGCAATGCATCATTCACATCATGAAATATACCTGGTTTTAAGAGGTATACAATCACCTTAGTAACACATACTACACATCATACATCACACATGCTTGGCTAGCAGCACTCAGTTAAGTTATGCACGTTATTCATAAATTGTCGCTCCAAACGTACCTTTCTTCACCTTTTAACTCCACCCTACATTCCCCCCCCCCCTGAAAATCTCTCTAACCCTCTTTCTTCCCCTCTGCCTGTCTCTGTCTCTCTCTCTCTCTGTCTCTGTCTCTCTCATTATTGTCATGAATGCGGGTATCATGATTATGTACCTGCAAATGTTTACTGTGCAACTGAGTGCATTTGAATGTCATGTATGTATTTCTATATCCTTTTGTTATCTTGTGAATATCTTGATTTCATTTCTCTTTGTCTTGAGGGCTGGATGTTAAAAAGAAAAGCACATGCATGCTTATTCCACTTCCCTCATTAAAAAGATTCGTTTGTTATATTTCTCTCTCTCTCTCTCTCTCTCTCTCTCTCTCTCTCTCTCTCTCTCTCTCTGTGTGTGTCTGTTCTGTCTCCGTGTCTGTGTCTGTGCCTATGTCTGTATCTGTGAATCTGTCTGTCTGTCTGTTTGTCTACCACTGTCTCTATTTCTGTCTCTGTCTCAAGGCCTCTGTCTGTCTGTCTGTCTCTCGCCCTCTCTCTCTCGCCCTCCCCCTCAGTCTCTCGCCCTCTCCCCCCTCTGTCTCCCCCCCCCCTCTCTCTCTCTCTCTCTGTCATCCTCTCAACCATTAACTCGTTCTATCTCTTTCTCTTTCTCCCTCTCATCTTTCTTCTTGCCTGACCGTTAGTGTCTGTGGAGGCTTGGGGCACTGTCGGAGCGGGAATGGAAAAGATTGGTTTTCACATTAGCTTTTAGCAAGAAGGTGGTGGGTTTGTTGTTGTTGTTGTTATTGTCATTGTTGTTCTGCTGCTATTATTGTGTTTTTGTTGATCTCGCTTTGCCTTTGTCGTTTTATATCCAGGGTTTTGTTGTTTTTTGTTGTTGTTGTCTGATTGTTTCCTGTCTCTGACGTTCTCTTTCTGACCGTGTCTATCAGTCTATATTTCTGTATACATTTTTCTTTCTTTTCCTCTTTTTACTTTGCTTTCCATCTGTGTCTATGCATGTGACTCTGTGTGTGTGTGTGTGTGCGTGTGTGTGTGTGTGTGTGTGTGTGTGTGTGTGTGTGTGTGTGTGTGTGTATCTATCTTTCTGTCTCCCTCTCTCTCACTCTTTCGTTGTCTGCCTGTCTGTCAGTGTTTCTGAGTCTCTACTATCTTTTGTTTTCTTCATCCCTCCATCGTTGTTGATGATTGTCATATGGATACCTATACAGCGCCTATGCTAGTTCAAAGACAAAGCTCTTAGCGCTTTACAAACACAGTCATTTGCACAACAGGCTGCCTTCCTGGGTAGAGACGTCTGAGAGCTACCTTTGGGCGCTTATCATCTGTTTCCCATGTTATTCATTCAGGTTTCAGTCACACACACACACATACATAAACTCATTCAGATGATATGCAAGGGGGTTCAGGCACTAGCTGGTCTACACATATGTTTGATTTGCGAGATCGGAAACTTCTCTACCTTTAACCCACCAGGTGCGCCGAGGATCGAACTCCGGAAACTCGGGAGAGAATATAGCGCTCTAAGCAATAGGCCATCGCGCCCATCGGAGCTCTCTGTCTGTCTGCATACACACACACACACACACACACTCTCTCTCTCTCTCTCTCTCTCTCTCTCTCTCTCTGTCTCCTCTCCAGCCTCTCCCTCTCCACGTCTCTCTCTCTCTCTCTCTCTCTCTCTCTTGTCCACCACTCTCCCTCCCACTGTGTCTCATTCGTTCTGCTTAAACAGCCAAGGGCGCATAACCGCATTTCATTCCGTCTAACCACTGTTGTTCCCTCTATCTTTCCATCAACAAGTTGTTTCGGTTCATTTCGCCACGGAGGCGGAACCTCAGATCATTACGCCCAACCCACGGTTTCTTCTTGCCTGACTGTCAGTGTCTGCTGAGGCCTGGGGCAGTGTTGGGGTGAAAATGGAACTGCTTGGTTTTCACATTAGCTTTTAGCAAGACGGCGATTTTTTTTTGGAAGTTGTTTGTGTAACACGCTATTGTCTATTGCTTTTGTTTTGTTGTCTGAATGTCTCCAATCTCTGACTCGGTCTGTCTGTTTGTCTCTCTGTCACCCACTCTGTCTCTATCACCCTTTCTCTTCTTTTTTGCTCCATCCTTTTCTCTACCTCTCTGTATCTATCTCTGTCTCTGTCTCTCTCTCACTATCTCTCCCTTCTGCATGAAAACCTTTTCCTTTCATTTATGTGTGTGCTACTTGTAATAGATGTAGATTAGCGAGGACAGATTGGAAGAATAGGCTATGCCTAAAATCTTAATCCTTGAATAAAAACGTTTTGAGTTCTGAGTTCTGAGTTCTGAGTTCTCTCTCTCTCTCTCTCTCTCTCTCTCTCTCTTAACCATTTACTCTCTGTCTCTCTCACTCATTTTTCTTCTTGCCTGACCGTCAGTGTCTGCAGAGGCCTGGGGCACAGTAGGAGTGGGAATGGAAGTGATTGGTTTTCACATTACTTCCAGCAAGGAGGGGATGGTTTTGTTGATGTTGTTGTTTCTGTTGTGTTTAAGTGTGTTTGTTTTTGTGGCTGTCTGAATGTCTCCTGTCTCTGACTTTCTGTTTCTGTCTGTGTCTATAAGTCTGTGTGCCTGTGTCTCTCTCTTTTTATTTCCTCTTTTCATCTTGATCTCCATCTCTATGTCTGTGTCTGTTTGTTTCTGTCTCTGTCTCTCTATCTGTCTGTCTGCCATAGCTTCGATCTACTCCACTTCTCTCTCTATCTATCTATCTCTCTCTCCCCGCTCAGCCTCTCTCTCTCTCTCTCTCTCTCTCTCTCTCTCTCTGTGTGACTTATCCCCCACTCCACCCTACTCTCCCCCCCCTCTCTCTCTCTCTCACGCCCCCTCTCTCTCCCCCTCCCGTTCACTCTCCCTCCCAAGTTGTTTTAAACCATTTTGCTTAATCAGCCAAGGGTGCATGACTGCATGCCATTCTGTTTAACCACTGTTGTTCCCTCTAACTTTGCAGCAACCAGATCTTTCGGCTTGTTTCGCCACGTGGGTGGAACATCAGATCATTACGTCCAACTCACGGTTTCTTCTTGCCTAGATGTCAATTTCTGCTGAGGCCTGGGGCAGTGTCGGTGTGAAAATTGAAGTGCTTGCTTTTCCCATTAGCTTTTAGCAAGAAGGCGATTTTGTTGTTGTTGTTGTTGTTGTTGTTTGTTTAACTCGCTATTGTCTATTGCTTTTGTGCTGTCTGTATGTTAGTCTGACAGGCAGTCTGTCTGTCTCTAACTCCCTTTCTCTTTTCTGCTCCATTCTGTTATCTATCTCTGTTTCCCATTAGCTTTTAGAAAGAAGGCGGTTGTTCTTGTTTTTGCTGCTTTGAGTGTTTAAATGTCTCCCATCTCTGACTTCTTCTGTCTGTCTGTCTGTCTGTCTGACTGTCCGTCAGTCAGTCCGTCCGAGACTAAAATTAATTTGGAAGGATCGACTGAAAAACGAAAGGGTCGGTGTCTGACGAGTTCATATTGCTGTTGTTGTGTTGTTGTTGTTGTTGTTGTTGTTGTTGTTGTCTCCTTTGCCCTCAAGTTCTAAAGGGAGAAGAAGAAAAAAATAAATAAAATAAACGGGCAGACTTACAAGAGCTTACACTTGTCCAGTGCTTCGGACAACTTATCTGTTCCTTTGTCTGCCTGACTGTCTGCACGTCTGTTTGTTTGTCTGGGTGGACGTGTCTCAGTCTGAGTGTTTATTGTCTTCAGTTCTCAGGGAAGTGGCTTTGCAAATGTCTCTATTTCCTGTTGCTCTTTGGCTCTGCATCCCTGTCCCTTTCTCTGATTCTTTGTCTGTCTGTGTGTGTGTCTGTCTGACAGTCCATCTGTCTGTCTGTCTGTCTGACTGTTTCTCTCTCTCTGTCTCTCTCTGTCTCTCTCTGTCTCTCTCTCTCTCTCTCTCTCTCTCTCTCTCTCTCTCTCTGTGAACAGTTTCTTCTCTTTGGATCTATTTTCAAGCTGATTTTTCTTCACCCCTGCCCCCATCACTCTCCACCTATTTTCGTGTGTTCTTTGATCATTAGTCTCAAGCATTCATGCGTGCGCGCGTACACACACACACACACACACACACACACACACACACACACACACACACACACACACACACACACACACACACACACACACACACACACACACACACACACACACACACACACACACACACATACACACACACACTCACACACACATAAACACATGCAGTGGATTATACAGGAAAAGAAACAGCCAGCGTTTAGCTCACATTCTCCTAAGGCAAAACTATACAACAAAGTAAATCAACCTAACTACATATATGAGAAGTAAAACAAAAAAAATATGTTTAATATTTTGGGGAACTTATATATATATATATATATATATATATATATATATATATATATATATATATATATATATATATATATACGTGTGTGTGTGTGTGTGTGTGTGTGTGTGTGTGTGTGTGTGTGGAGAGAGAGAGAGAAAGACAGAGAAAGAGGGAGGAGGGACAGACAGAGAGGGAGATATATTTGTGGCGGGGGTGGGGGGAGAGGGGTGGTCAGACAGAGATAGACAGGCAGTCATGTGGACAGACAGACAGTTTGAGATAGTGAAAGAAAAAAACTACAAAAGTAAAAGAGAGCAGAATTAAACAAACGAATCATAACATACGGATTCCACCTATTTATCAACAAAAGAAACTTCGTTATCCTCACAACATTAGCCAAGGCGAATAATCAAACATCTGTCTCAAACAGGAAACAAAAAACAACAACAAAACAAAACAAAAAAAAACCCACGAAACAGAACAGGCACCACTGAACACCACCGAAGTGACTCAGCAGCAGTGCAGGGTCTCCTCTGGTGTGTGGCCTCCTGGCGACCTAACATCGATGGTTCCCTGTGGACTGCCGACGCTGGAACTGCGACGGACGAAGCAGGGTGTGGCCGTGTATGGGGGAATCTAAATGAGCGGCGTGGGAGTAATGCCACTGAAACGGTGCAGATGATGGGGCAGCAAAAAAAACACAACAAACAAACAAACAAACAAAAACCCCACAAAATACAAAACAAACAAAAAAAAGAAAAAAAAAGAAAAAAAAAGAAAGAAATCCACAGCAACACCAACAAAACAAAAAAAGTTTTGGAAAAAAAAAGGAGAAGAATCTAATCTGTCGTCACTTGCCTGAGCTTCTCTCTTATCACCGTGTTTCTTCCCCCAAATCCAGAAACCTAAAGAAAACTCCTGCAGATGCTAAGCTTCTTTTCTGCCACCCTGCTTCAGATTCACTTCGGAAGTCGAAGAGAGTTCGGATGTAGTCTAATGTTGTGAGAAAGGTGGGAGGGTGTGGAGAGAGTTAGAGAAGAGGGGGGCGGGAGCCCCGCCCCCGCCCCCCCCCCCAAAAAAAAAAAAACAAAAACAAAAAAAAACAACAACCGAAAACACACACATAAAAAAAAAAAAAACCACATCTACACACTCGGGAGAGCGCCCAAATGTAAAAGTTTCCAAAACAGGGCTTTGGAAAAAGTTGGTCAAGTCATTAATAGTAAACATTTCGCACTTAAAAAGGGGGAGAGAAGTGATAGGCAAGGACAGGATAGAGGACAGGAACACAGAGGGACAGACCAGTCAGTTCGGAGTGAAACTGCTGACAAGAAAAAAACAACAACAAAAAAAAACAAGTGTGTGTATGTATGTATGTGTGTGTGTGTGTGTGTGTGTGTGTGTGTGTGTGTGTGTGTGTGTGTGTGTGTGTGTGTGTGTGTGTGTGTGTGTGTGTGTGCATCTTTGAATTGTATACATTGTTGTTGTAATAATCATTTCTAGTTTTTATCTTTTTTATATAATATTTGATACTTCATTTATTCAATGACTTTGACCTCTTACCAGTGTTTCAAATTATATGTGTATGTTTTTGCGAGGACGTTCGAGTGAACGTTTTAATGTTGTTGTAAAGCGCATAGACTTTCAAGAATATGTGCTATAGCAATATCACTGAATAAATAAATAAAGTGAATGTTCATGTCGAGAAACCCCCGTGCGATTCACGAAAAAAAAAGAAAAAAAGGGGGAGTGCGTGTGTGTGAATCAGACCAGTTTTATAATATGTCCAATATTCCTTGTTTCGTCGTTATCAGTGGTGAGGTGGCCAAAGTATTCATGTGTCCACCTGGGAAGCGAGAGTCTGCAGGTTTGAGTTCCCCTCATACGCACCGTGATTTTTACCTCCCCCCCCCCCCCCCACCATCCCCTCAATAAAACGTTGAGTGGTGGTCGGGGTGCTAGTCATTTTGTATGAGACGATACACCGAGGTCCGTGTATAGAATGTACTTTTGACCCCACGTAAAAGAGCCCACGGCAACCAAAGGCTCATCCCTGGCAAAATTCCGCAGAAAAATCCACTTTGATAGTAAAAGAAATTCACTTGCAGACAAGAGAAAAATGAATAAAAATGTAATTGGTACTGCACTATGGCAAAACGCGCTCTCCTCGGGGAGGGATGGAGGAATAGCAGCCCGAAATTCACACAGAGTAATCTGTTGTGACAAAAAAGCAAAAAAAAGCAAGCTACAACTGAAAACAATACAAAATAATACGATACGATACAATGCATTACAGCGCAACACGATACATTACAATACAATGCAATATGAAGATCGGGGGATGGGGGGATGCTAAGCGACAGATTTCAGACAGACGTGTAAATGAATGACAGAAAAGGGGGAAAGAAAAAAGGATGAGGTGAAATGCGGAGTGGGGGAAAGAGGAGGGGAGGGGGGACTTGACATTAATTTAGTGCCTTAAGCTAAGCAAGCCAAAAGCGGATAGGAAGGATGAACGCAGAGTTACTAAATCTCTCGCACAATCCGTGAAGAAAATATAACTACAAGAAGAAGGAGATAAATAGGCAGATAGATAAGGAAACTTTACAAGTATAATCTTTGGAGAAATCCTTGCTTGCTTTTAGCTCGTAAACACTGAGAACGTCTTAATCCGAGCTCCAAAGATGGAACATCAGCCCGCTCAAACTCCCTGCCTCACTTCTTCTCTCCTTTCTTCTCCTCCTCTAACCTCTCCTCCTCCAGTCACCTCTCCTCTTTTCCCATCACTTCTCCTCCCCTTTGTTTTCCTCTCCGCTCCTCCCCACCCCTCTCCTTTCCTATCCACCCCTGACATATCTCCTCCTCTCCCATCCACCCCTGACATATCTCCTCCTCTCCCATCCACCCCTGACATCACTTCTCCTCTCCCATCCACCCCTGACATCACTTCTCCTCTCCCATCCACCCCTGACATATCTTCTACTCTCCCATCCACCCCTGACATATCTTCTACTCTGCTATCCATCTCTGACATCTCTTCTCCTCTCCCATCCACCCCTGACATCACTTCTTCTCCCATCCACCCCTGACATCACTTCTCCTCTCCCATCCACCCCTGACATCACTTCTGCTCTCCCATCCACCCCTGACATCACTTCTGCTCTCCCATCCACCCCTGACATCACCTCTTCTCTCCCATCCACCCCTGACATATCTTCTACTCTGCTATCTATCCCTGACATGTCTTCTCCTCTCCTATCCACCCATGACATTTCTTCTTCTCTCCTATCCACACCTGACATGTCTTCACCACCTCTCCTATCCACCACTGACATCTCTTCTTCTCTCCTGTCCACACCTGACATTTCTTCACATCTCTTATCCACCCCTGACATCTCTTCTTCTCTCCTGCCCACCCCTGACATCTCCTCTCCTCTCCTATCTACACCTGACATCTCTTCACATCTATCTGCCCATGACATCTCTTATCCTCTCCTATCTAACCACGATATTTCTTCTCCTTTCCTATCCACCCCTGACATCTCGTCTCCTCTCCTATCCACCCCTGACATCTCGTCTCCTCTCCTATGCACCCCTGACATCACTTCTCTCCTATCCACCCCTGGCATCTCTTCTCCTCTCATATCCACCCCTGACATCTCTTCTCCTGTCCTATCCAACCGAGACATCACTTCTCCTCTCCTATCCACCCTTGACATCACTTCTCCTGTCCTATCCAACCGTGACATCACTTCTCCTCTCCTATCCACCCCTGACATCACTTCTCCTCTCCTATCCAACCGTGACATCACTTCTCCTCTCCTATCCACCCGTGACATCACTTCTCTCCTATTCACCCCTGACATCACTTCTCCTCTCATATCCACCCATGACATTCTTCTCTCCTATCCACCCCTGACATCACTTCTCCTCTCCCATCCACCCCTGACATCACTTCTGCTCTCCCATCCACCCCTGACATCACTTCTCCTCTCCCATCCACCCCTGACATCACTTCTCCTCTCCCATCCACCCCTGACATATCTTCTACTCTGCTATCCATCTCTGACATCTCTTCTCCTCTCCTATCTACCCATGACATTTCTTCTTCTCTCCTATCCACACCTGACATGTCTTCACCACCTCTCCTATCCACCACTGACATCTCTTCTTCTCTCTTGTCCACACCTGACATTTCTTCACATCTCTTATGCACCCCTGACATCTCTTCTTCTCTCCTGCCCACCCCTGACATCTCCTCTCCTCTCCTATCCACCCCTGACATCACTTCTCTCCTATCCACCCCTGACATCACTTCTCTCCTATCCACACCTGACATCACTTCTCTCCTATCCACCCCTGACATCACTTATCTCCTATCCACCCTGACATCTCCTCTCCTCTCCTATCCATCCCTGACATCACTTCTCTCCTATCCACACCTGACATCACTTCTCTCCTATCCACACCTGACATCACTTCTCTCCTATCCACCCCTGACATCACTTTTCCTCTCCTAATCACCTCTGACATTTCCTCTCCTCTTCTATCCACCCCTGACATCTCTTCTCCTGTCCTATCCAACCGTGACATCACTTCTCCTCTCATATCCACCCCTGACATCACTTCTCCTCTCCTATCCAACCGTGACATCACTTCTCCTCTCCTATCCACCCGTGACATCACTTCTCTCCTATTCACCCCTGACATCACTTCTCTCCTACTCACCCGTGACATCACTTCTCCTCTCATATCCACCCATGACATTCTTCTCTCCTATCCACCCCTGACATCTCTTCTCCTCTCCTATCCAACCGTGACATCACTTCTCCTCTCCTATCCACCCATGACATTTCTCCTCCTCTCCTATTCACCCCTGACATCACTTCTCTCCTACTCACCCGTGACATCACTTCTCCTCTCCTATTCCCTCATGACAGTTCTCCTCTCCTATCCACCCATGACATTTCTTTTCTCCTACCCACCCGTAACATCTCTTCTTCTCTCCTGTCCACCCCTGACATATTTCTCCTTTCCTATCCACCCCTGACATCACTTTTCCTCACATATTCACCCCTGACATTTCCTCTCCTCTTCTATCCACCCCTGACATCTCTTCTCTTGTCTTATCCAACTGTGACATCACTTCTCCTCTCCTATTCACCCCTGACATCTCTTCTCTCCTACTCACCAGTGACATCACTTCTCCTTTCCTATCCACCCCTGACATTTCCTCTCTTCCCCTCACCTTGTTTTGCTAGTTTTCGGTTTTTTATTGTGTTTTATTTTTTTATTATTTTTTTTTTTAAAGCATGCATGCATGTATGCATACATGCATGTGTGTGTGTGTGTGTGTGTGTGTGTGTGTGTGTGTGTGTGTGTGTGTGTGTGTGTGTGTGTCTTGGTCACCTTTCCTCTCATTCTATCGTGAATCCTCTTCTCTCTCGTCTCCATCTTCTCTCTTTCCTCTCTTTTCTCTCATCCCCTCCTCCCCCCCCCCCACCCCACCCCACACCCCTTTCCTCCTCTTCCACTTCGCTCCCCCCCACACCCTCCTCATCCTCTCTTGTTCAATAAAGGTTAATTAGCGGCGATTCCCTTTCGCAGCAATGGAAACCTCATTAAAACGATGGAATGAAGGATTGCATAAAGAAGCCCAAAGATAGGGGAAAAAAACAACAACCAAAAACAAAAACAAACAAACAAACAAACAAAAAAATCACACACACATCCCCCCTCCACCCCCCACCCCCACCCCCTCCCCCACCTGAAAACGTAAAGAAACAAACAAACAAACAAACAAAAACAACCACAAAGAATATCAGTTGTTGCTTGATGGACAAAAAAAAAAGAAAAAAAAAAAAAAAAAGGAAATGATAACACGAAATGGACTTTAGGGTCATGTGGAGTGTAAACAAGACGACTCATTTCGTTCCGTTGAGTTTCCAAGAGTGCACGGACTAGTTTCTTCCTTTCGTGTTCAATTTGGTGGGAGGTTTTTGTTGTTTGTTGGTTGGTTTGTTTGTTTATTTGGTCTTTCTTCTTTTTTTCATGATTTTAATTTTGAAGGTTATTGTGTGTGGACAGTGCTTGGAATATCTTTCGATTCTTTGTTTGTTTGTTTGAATGTCTCCCTCTGTCTTTGTGTCTGTCTGTTTGTTTGTCCGTCTCTGTCTGTCTATCTGCCTGTCTCTCTCTCTCTCTCTCTCTCTCTCTCTCTCTCTCTCTCTCTCTCTCTCTCTCTCTCTCTCTCTCTCTCCATCCGTCCGTCCGTCTGTCTCTATCTCTGTCTCTCTTTCTCTCTCTCATACTTTATGTGTCTATGTTCGTGTGTGCGTGTTTTGTTTTTCTTTCGCTGTG
>NC_134893.1:18431836-18434336 GCF_041734735.1 Babylonia areolata | reverse complement strand
TGTGTTCAGGAGCTTGGAGATTCCAGAGTCGTTCACGTCAAATCAGTCTTTGTGGCTCCTCTGTACAAAGCCGAGTGTGTCAGCTGCTGCTGTGTACACAGCATCTCTAAAGGTGCTCCATACCTCTTCTACATCAGTCGATGCAGGAATTTCTTGGAGAGCTACTTGGATTTGCTGCTGCAGCACGTCATTGGTGATAGGGAGGCGGTGGATGTTCAGCTTCCTAGGGGGTTTCTGCGGGGCTGGTTGGAGCTTGTGTGCAAGTCTGATGTTCATCTTGCTGCGTACCAGGCGATGGTCCGACCAACAGACTGCTCCTCTCAGGCAGCGTGTAATGGAAACATCACCTCTGTCCCTCTGCCGGACAATCACATAGTCCAGCATGTGCCATTGCTTGGAGCGGGGGTGCATCCATGTGTTCTTGTACTTGTCCGCTTGTTGGAAGAGGATATTGGTGATGGTCAGTCCATGCTGCACACAGAGTGACAGTCCGTTGGACTTGCCAGTGTCGTGCTGTCCTAGGACTTTTGGCCAAGAGGAGAAATCCACGCCGATGCGGGCATTGAAATCCCCAAGGATGATCAGCCCGTCCTTTCTGTCTACCGCTGAAATGGTGCAGCTAAGCTCCTCATAGAAAGCTTCTTTGATGTCATCAGGGTTGGTCATCGTCGGGGCATAGCAGCTGATGACTGTGGCGAAGCGATCCTTGGACAGCTTTAGACGCAGGGTCATCAGCCTGTCGTTGAGTTACGCTGCTGGTCAGGCATCTGCTTGGCAGATGTGGTGTAGCGTATATGGATTTGTCCGAACGCAGTGACACCTCCTTGAGCTACTGAAACTGAAACTGAAATTATCCCACGTGGAAGGCTGTCAAGCTGTCGTGCAAGTTTGGTTCGTATGGCAAAGCCCACGCCTGAGGTTTCTGGGGTGCCATCTGGCTTCCCAATGCAGTAGAAGGTGTAGCCCCCTCCAGCTTCCTCCAGCTGGGTTTCACCCGCAAACCTGATTTCGCTCAGGGCTGCTATATCCACCTGGTAGGGATCAAGCATTCTAGCAATGAGCGCTGTGCGTCTTTCTGGTCTGTCGTCTCTGTCTAAGAAGGTGCGAACATTCCAGGCACCCAGAGTCAGGGCATGACTCCTGGTTCTTTTCTTCTGTTTTCGACCGCTATTGTTGGATGTCCAAGTAGGTGAGGTTTCCTACTAGGTACTAGGTGAGGCAGGCTTTGTTTTGGGATCTTTTTCTCTCCCTTCCCCATGTGGGGAGAGCAGTGCTGTCCCTAAAAATGGCTGCACTGACACTGTGGGAGGATACGGGCGCCGCTGTCTCTGTCTGTCTGTCTCTCTCTCTTTCTCTCTCCCTCTCTCTCTCTTGCTCCTCTCTCTCTCTCTCTCTCTCTCTCTCTCTCTCTCTCTCTCCTCTCTCTCTCTCTTGCCCTCTATCTCTATATCAGTTTCTATCTCTTCATTCTTCCGTCATACGTTTGTACTCTGGTTAAAAGTGAAACGTTCCATAGCCAGTAACGGTGGTCGGGGCAGTGAATTCATCCCAGGCACTGTCTGGGGCTCAGCATAGAAAAGCGGGTACCAAACTTCTCCTTCCGCCGCTTTAAAATTCCCCAAACCGAAGCCACGTAAGCATTTAAACACACTTAGGTGGAGTGAGGAATATCGGGGTAAAGTGCCTTTCCCCAGGACACTGCACCTCGCCCAAACCGAGCCTCGAACCCTGAACACTTGGTGTTCACAGAATCAGATGTCCAACGCCTAAAATGATTAGGCCACGGCGCCCTCTTTTGTATGATAGTCGATCGTTTCCGACCATGACCGCAAGAACAGAGGAAGCATCTGCTGTCCTGACCGTCTGGGCTAGAATTTGATTATAGAGAGGAGTCTTGCCCAACTTGCGTCTCCACTCTCTCTCTCAGCCAAGAGGGTTTTAGGACAGTCGGCGTTGGGATGGTTCCCAAAGGCCAGCTAGTCCACAAGGCTGCAGTACTTACAGCCAGTGCAATCTTGTCTCCTGATTTCAGTCAAAGTCCCTCACAAAAGACTCAGCTGTAAATGGCTTCCTGTTGCAGTGGAGACACCATTGATCTTACAGCTTCTCACTTTGGATGTTGGCCCAGCTGTGAGGTTATGTCAATTTGTGATAAAAGCCGAACGTTGGGCGTTACGGCGCCCATTTAAGTGTTGTCCAAAGCGAGTGACAAATATGATAGGTTACGTGTTATATATACCACCTAGAGAAAGACAGACGGAGACAGGCAGACAGACAGACAGAGACAGAAAGAATTTGAGAGGCACAAACAGCAAGACTGCTCTTCTTCTTCTTCTTCTTCTTCTCTAATTTTTATTTTGTTTACCACCCTCCAGTCCTCTCGCCAGTGTTATCTGTGTCTACTGAAGAGAATGACTAATAAAACTCGTGTGTCGTGCCACGTTTAATTAATTCGGCCCAGCCTTAATTAATTCCAATGGAAAACGTCGGCCAACTTCTG
>NC_134893.1:18424336-18429336 GCF_041734735.1 Babylonia areolata | reverse complement strand
GCATAATGTTTTGCTTTTGAAAACAGTGTTTGTTGTTTTAGTGTGATTTTATGGTATTATTGTTTATCATGTATGATTGATTTTTGTTTGCTGTAGAATGTCTGAATGTTTGCAGGGATTGTTCAGGGTTGACAGAATTTAACGGGCAAAACAGCCGAGTGGTTAAAGCGTTGGGCTTCAGTTCATCTCAGTCTGAGCGTTCTAGGATCGAATTCCAGTCGCTGCGCCTGACAGATTTTCTGATCTCCCAGGTCAACAGATTACATACCCGCTGTTTTGTGAAATGTTCGTGCATTGAAACATGTATACCATGTAAATGATAATGCAATCAGTTGCTCATATGGATGGTTTATTTTAATAATACGCGTTAAATATGCTGAAAGACCTCAATTAAAAAAAAAAGAAAAAAAAAAAGAAAGAAAATAACTTAACCTTTCAATGATCAAGAAACAATGATGATAAACGTAAGTATACTACACTAAACTAATAATAAACCAAAGTATAATAAACTAAACTAAGATGAAATGAAATAAAATCACATGGATGGAATAAAGTAAAATAAAATTGAAAAAAAAAGAATAAGATAAAATAAAATTATTTGAAATGAAATAATGATAATAATAATAAAAAAAAAAAATAAATAAAACACATCAACCCGATCATAAAGGCAAAAAACGCAAACAAGTAATCAGCTGTGGTTTGATTTGATTTGAATTGATTTCCCAGTCGCTGAAAGACTAGACGCTCGGTTGTACACGGTCTGGCCAGCAGCTCTTTTCGTGGTCTGAGTTGGTACACGGTCATCAGCAGATTCAGCCTCTTGATTCACTTGATAGGTTGATGGCCAAGGGCAATGTCTCTCGAAAGCAGGCCATCTTGTCTGTAGACGTCAGCGATACTCCGACTACACACGCGCACGCACTTTGTTGTTTGCTTTGTGCTATGAACGCTTTACGTTGGTTCGCTTTAATTAATGCATCAGGCTCAAAATAAGAGACGGTTAAACATGGATTGAATTGAAATAGATGGTAATGGATTGCATTAGATTGGATTACCTTTTTTTCACAACAATTTTTTTTCAGCGTGAAATTCGGACTGCTTTCCATCCTGAGGACAGCATGTCACCGCTGTACAGCGCCACTCCCTCAACCCCACCCTCCCTCCACCAACGCCCCCTGTTTTTGTTTTTGTGGGGAGTGGGGTGGTTGGTCTCTGTCTGCAAGTCTATTTGTTTTAATGTCGAAGTGTGTGTGTGTGTGTGTGTGTGTGTGTGTGTGTGTGTGTGTGTGTGTGTGTGTGTGTGTGTGTGTGTGTGTGTGTCTGTGTCTGTGTCTGTGTTTCCTACAGAATTTTGCTGAGAGGACTACTCTCGTGTTTTCCGTGGGTTCTTTTATTTGTGCTCGGTGCACGCTGCTTTCAAGACCACGGCTTGTCGTTTCATGCGAAAGGCCAGCATGCAGACCACCACTTAAAGAGGAATGGAGGGAGAGGGACGAGTAAAAACCAATAACTGTTTCAGGGGCACACACAAAGAGAGAAAGAGAGAGAGAGAGAGAGAGAGAGAGAGAGAGAGAGAGAGAGAGAGAGAGAGGACAGACAGACAGACAGAGGCAGAGATGCACACCCACAAAAAGACAGAGAGACACAGACAGACAGCTTCTTTCTTATCTCTGTGAAGATTCATAGGGCCACCGCACAGAAGAAGTGTTCACCAGATTCCTCCAGGCCTGTCGGCTATGTGTCAAAGCTGGCCTGGGTCTCTGGAACGTTGTGTCGATCCATCTTATTTATTTAACCATTTATTTTATCTACTTTATATTTGCATCTGTTTATTTATTCATTTATCTATTTATTCATCTATTTATTTATTCACCCCCACCCCCCCCCCCCGACGCCCCTCCGTCTGTCTCCCTCAACAGTTCCTTGGAGGGTTGTTTTGAGCAAGGCCATCGCACAAACATACAATATATAGGACATAAATCAGACAGGGAGACAGAGAGAGACAAGAAACGCACGAAAGAGAGAGAGAGAGAAAGGTCAATGAAAAGAAACAAAAAGGAGGAATAAAAAGGAAAGAAAGGACAAAACGTTGAGGGTTATGTCCTGCTGCGCTCTGATCAAGTGGACCCCGATAGCTCAGTGGGTAAACGGATGATGGATGCCCAACGCCAGACAAGAAGATGCTTGACAAGCAGGCAGGAAAGGGCACAGGCTTTCCTGGCTCTCGGACAAGTCGTTGGGGAAATGTGTGATATCGACGGAACAGATGCACTTGCAGAAAGGAAAGAAGAAGAAGAAAGAAAGAAAGAAGGTAAATTCTCTGTGTTAGATCTGAGTTG
Source organism: Babylonia areolata (assembly GCF_041734735.1). Taxonomy (NCBI): domain Eukaryota; kingdom Metazoa; phylum Mollusca; class Gastropoda; order Neogastropoda; family Buccinidae; genus Babylonia; species Babylonia areolata. The sequence goes on along the minus strand of NC_134893.1, from coordinate 18,426,997 downwards.
TTCTTCCTGGGTAGAGCTTGTCGCTTCAGCACAACTCCGTTCCGCCTATATTTTATCTGTCTGCAAGCGTATTTGTTTTAATATCATTGTTTTGTTGTTGTTTTTGTGATTGCTACAGGCGGGGCGTTCGATTTATCATCTTACCCAAAAGACTAGCACCCAGGCCACCATTCAAAGACTAGGGGAAGTTGACGGTGGGGATGGGGTTCGGGGGTGGGAAGAGGGACTAAACAAAAAATTACGATCTGTATATGTGAGTCGAACCAGAGGATACACGCTTCCTGGTCGGACGAATTAACGGTAAACAAGGTGTGTGACAGTCAGACGTGTCTGTCAATGACTACCAGAACGGCAGAGGAGGCATCTGCTATCCTGACTATCTGGACTAGAGTTTGATTATAGTGGAGAGTATCTTCCTTAAGTTAGGACTGTCGACGTTGGGATGGTTCCCAAAGGCCAACTAGCCCGCACGGCTGCAGGACTAAGAGCCAGTGTCATCATGCCTCATAATTTCTGAGTCATAGTCCTTCACAAAAAGACTCAGCTGTGAATGACATTGTATTTGTATTTCTTTTTATCACAACAGATTTCTCTGTGTGAAATTCGGGCTGCTCTCCCCAGGGAGAGCCCGTCGCTACACTACCCATTTTTTTTTTTTTTTTCCTGCATGCAGTTTTATTTGTTCTTCCTATCGATGTGGATTTTTCTGCAGAATTTTGCCAGGAACAACCCTTTTGTTGCCGTGGGTTCTTTTACGTGCGCTAAGTGCATGCTGCACACGGGACCTCGGTTTATCGTCTCATCCGAACGACTAGCGTCCAGACCACCACTCAAGGTCTAGTGGAGGGGGAGAAAATATCGGCGGCTGAACCGTGATTCGAACCAGCGCGCTCAGATTCTCTCGCTTCCTAGGCGGACGCGTTACCTCTAGGCCATCACTCCACACCCATTGCAGTAGATAAACCATTGATCATACAGCTCTCATTTCTACTGTTGACCCAACTGTAAAGCTTATGTCAATCTGTGATACAAGCCGAAATATGTCTTTTTTCTTCTTATTTTCCTTTTTCTTGTCCTCTTTAATTTTTTTTCTTCTTTTTTGCTCCCCTTTTTCACTTTTTTTTTCATTCCAAATATTTCTTTGTTTTGTTTTTAAATTTGTTGTGCGGTTTTGTTTTAGCATTTTTTCTTTACTCTCTCTCTCTCTTTCTTTCCTGCGGGCATGAAGACGTCTGTCGTAGAGCTTCGAAACGACAGGGCAACTGGGCAGCCGTACCTTTTACAGTTCTTCCCTCCCCCTCCTCGCCCCCCCCCCCCCCCCCCCCACCCCCACCCCGACCCACCCACCCCCTCCACACACACACACCCTTATTTTTTCTCTCGTTTTTCTTTGTCAGTATTTCTTCTTCTTTTTTCGCTTGTTTGCTTGTTTTGTTCTCTCTTTTTTTTTTCCTTTTCACTCCCTTCCTTTTCGTCTTTTTTTGTTTTTTATTTCTTCTTTTTTTCGTTTTTTTTTTTTCCTTGGGGCACATAGACAAAGGCTCTTTTGCTCTTCGTGAGACATGGTAGCCGTGAGATACACGCTATTTTTTTTCCTTCTATCTTTCTTTCTGTCATTCTTTCTTTCTTTCTGTTTTTTGTTGTTGGTTTTTTTGTTTTGTTTTTTGTTTTTTTTTTTTTTCTGTTTTTTGTTTGTTTGTTTTTTTTGTTTTGTTTTTTAAGATCGGTTTCTTCTTCTCTTTTTTCCTTTCGTTGATTATGTTGGTATTTGATTTTCTTTTTCTTGTAGCTCTTTGCGCACTCAGAAAGAATCCAAATGGTGCCCCCCCCCCCCCCCCCCACCCCCCCCCCCCCACATCCCCACCCCCTTTTTTTTTAGTTTCTTTTTTTCTTTTTTTTCTGCCTGTCATTCATTCTTTCTTTCTGTTGTTCTTGTAGCTCTTCGTGCACTCAAAGAGAATTCAAAATGTGCTCCCTCCCTCATTTTACTCTTCGTTTCGTTCGTTCTTCTTCTTCTACCCTATTTTCTTTCTTTATCTTTTTCTTTCTGTTCTCGTCTTGTTGGTTGTTGTTTTTTCCTTTTCTTTTTCTCCTTTCTTTCCTTTTTTTTTCTTTCTTTCGTGTAGTTCTACATGCACTCAGAGAGAGAGAGAGAGAGAGTTCAAATGATGCCCCCGCCACTCCGCACCCCCACCCCCCCGCCCCCCCGATCGTTCTTTCTTTCTTTCTTTCTTTCTCTTTTTCTGTCTTTCTTTCCTGATTTTGTTTTCTTTTCTTTTAATCTCTTCTTAATTTGTGCTTGCCTGTTTGTTTTTTTGTTGTTGTTTTTTTGTTTTGTTTTTTTTAACTTATTTTGCGGTGGATTAAGATTAGGGGGCGGGGTGAGGAGGGTATTAAATTTTGTGTCTCCACCTTTCTTTTAGACTGGATGACACAAGTCATGGCTGTTCCTGCAGTTAATACAGCTTTGACACGCACATACTTTTGTTCTTTCTTTCCTTAGATTTTTTTTTTTTCCGTGTACTTCTTTGTTTGTTTGTTTCTTTCTTTCTGAGCATTACTCTTCTCTCTCTCTCTCTCTCTCTCTCTCTCTCTCTCTCTCTCTCTCTCTCTCTCTCTCTCTCTCTTTCCTCCCCTTTCTTTTCCGAGTATTCACTTTTT
>NC_134893.1:18401836-18419336 GCF_041734735.1 Babylonia areolata | reverse complement strand
CAATCTTTCAAAACTGGTCTGAAAACACATCTTTTTTTAAAACGCCTATCCATAGACCTACATTACATTTTCAGTTATAAGCCATGCAAATTCTCTCTCTCTTTCGTTCTGTGTGTGTGTGTGTGTGTGTGTGTGTGTGTGTGTGTGTGTCTGTGTCTGTGTGTCTGTGTGTGCGTGTGTGTTTGTGTGTGTAATTATGTAATATCCGTAGTCTCTGAATCTGTTTTATATTATTGTGCGCTAAATCATTATTTTTCTTCTTCTTTCTTTTGTGAGTTACTGCGTGCGCGCGCGCGCGAGCGTGTGTGTGTGTTAGATGTTTATTGTAAAGCGCTTTGAGCTTTCTTTACAAGAGGAAATCGCTCAACAAATGTCCATTATTATTATTATCATTATTATTATGATTATGAATGGATGGATTTATTTATTTATTCACCTACATAGTTAGTTATTTAGTTGGTTAGTTTGTTTGTTTGTTTGTTGCTGTAATCAATGGGTTCAAAGTTCGTGAAGTATCCTTGTTGTCTGCATTCTCTCTCTCTCTCTCCTTATTTTTTTTTTCTTTTCCCCCCCATATATTTGTTCAACTGATTATCGTATGATTTATTGCTATTGTCGTATTAAAACATGCTGTTAATGTAAAAATCGAATAAGAATGATTTTCACTATAAATTGTGAAGTAGGTTTGAAATTAGAAAACAGGATTATGAACACACCTTTTTTTCTTGACATTTTCAGACGCTTTTATGACATGGGTTTGTTGTTGCTGTTGTTGTTGTTGTTGTTGTTGTTTTTCATTCAACATTATGTTTCGGAGTTAAGCGATTACCATGGCATTACTAGAACTCCTGTGATATATTGATTTAATGCAGGCGATGCTTCACGTTTGATTTCGTGCAAAACAACAACAACAACAGTGACAACAACAACAACAACAACAACAACAACAGCGACAGCAACAACAACAGCAACAACAGCTAACGCCGATATTAGCAGTGAAATCAGCACAATCATCAGAGGTCCGAAAGAACGTCATATCCTCAAGAATCTTCAGCAGCATATTAACAATAACAAAGCACCAAGAAATAGAAGACGAAACTGCCAGTGCAGAATATCGATTTTAGCTCCGCTGTCCACGGTGTCTCGTGGATGGACTCTGTCACTGCGAACTTAACGAGCAAGCTATCCCTAGACACCGGAAAGGTCATTTTGATTCTCTTGCAAGGATGTTAAAAAAAAAAAAAAAAATTGCCCCCCACCCCAGAAAAAAACGTTCATGTCTCCTGCATAATGTCTTTGACAAGTGGAGTAGGATAATAGAAAATAACTTGGTGGGGGAGGGGTGGGGGTGGATGTGGGGAATGGAGGAGGGGGAGGGGAGGAAAAGAAGCGGGTTTACTGTCGGGCCCAAGGTTTTTGAAATAACATCTACAACTGGTTTTGGAAATGGCAAAGCAAAACAATAGACACACGTAGACGCGAACACAAGCACAAATATGCACATGCACACATTGCAGGCTTACACGCACATACACACACGCGCGCGCACACACACACACACACACACACACACACACACACACACACACACACAAAACAAACACACACACACACACACACACACACACACACCACACACACACACACACACACACACACACACACACACACACACAAACAGGATAACCTTGTAGCACGAACGTCACTCATATTAAACCTGATGTGTGTTTGTTTGGGGTTTTTGTTTTTAGAGAAAGAGGGGGCTGACGGGAGAGAGATGAATAAATGAAAGAATGAATAAATGACCAAATACATGAATGGATGACTAAATAAATGTAGGAGTTGAACGCCTTTTAATCAACTGTCCCATTTTTCCACACCGTCTTGTTAGCATTCATTAACCCCCCACCACACCACCCCCCGCCCCCCACCACCACCACCCACGTCCCCATGTCTCCACTTCCCCAACCTCTTCCTTCCTCTCCTCCCCCAGCCAAGCGCGCACACACACACACACACACACGCACACACACACACACAAAATAAACACACACACACACACTACACACACACAAACAGGATAACCTTGTAGCACGAACGTCACTCATATTAAACATATATTTTATACAGTCAATGCATGCATGTTTGCCTTTTGCTGCTAAAATCCCTACTCCTTTGTTTATACTCATTTTTGTTGTAAAAACAAACCCTAAATAATTATATTCATTCACTACTTCTAGAGCATTTCCATCGAGATTCCACTTTTCATATCTTCCCAAAAAGCCACCTTTTCGAAAAACCATTGATGAAGAATGGTTCTGTTTACAGTATTCGTAAACTATGCGTTTATATATTTAATGCCCTGAAGATACGACAGGAATTCTGTGACAACAATGATGAAAGTTAGAATTAATTTACAATGCACGAGAAGCACTTTTGTTCTACAGGTTAAGTTAGTACGTATTTTACATTTTGTTGTGGTTGAGTGATCACCATACTGTGTACTTTTGACCTCTTTCTAGGGGCCGGAGGCCTGGAGATTAAAGTTTTGTTCTTGTTCTTGTTCTTGTTCCTCCCCCAGCCACCTCACTCGACCCGGATCCACACACATCCCCGACCCTCCCAGTCCGCTCCCCCTGTCGCACAGCCACGCCTGTCGCAGTACAGCCACTTTCACCACCACCGCCAGCAGTCTGTTTCAGTTCCAGTTTCAGTTTTCCCCAAGGAGGGGTCACAAATCTATATACGATACATCACATCTGCTTGGAAGATGCCTGACCAGCAGCGCAACCCAACGCGCTTGGTCAGGCCGTGAGTGCATTGCATATGATTATATTTGCGTACCTATCAGAGTGGATTTCTTCTTCAGAATTTTGCCAGAGAACAACACCCTCGTTGCCATGGGCTCTTTTTCAATGCGCCAGTTGCTAGCTGCTGCACACGGGACTTCGGTTTATCATCTCATCCGAATGATTAGACGATCAGTTTGATTTTCCAGTCAACCAATGGAGAAAGCGGAATTCGAACCCAGACTGTCACGGAGCAGGTGAGCGTCGTAACCATTCTAATGCTTTCCTCGATAGTCCACATTCAGGGAACTATCGAAGCTGAATCGACTAGGAAGCCACACTCCAGATGAGACCCTGCGCCGCCGCCGCTGCTGCTGCTAGACGTTACCCCGCTTTGCTTTAAAAAAAAAAGAGAGAGAGAAAAACGACCGACTTGTTCTCATTGAGCAAACAGCAGGAAATCATTTGGAATTCGCCTTACTGACGAGAATAATGATAATCGATTAGTCTGCGGAGCCAAACGTTTTGAGTATGCGGGTCTCCCTGAAGCAGTGTCTCTTGAATTTGGAGCGTGTTAAGGTTAGGGAGACGAGGAACGGTCACGGGTGGACATAACTACTTGCCAGATCATCATCAGTGGTGCCACTACGGTCAGAGACTGCGGAATAGAAAAGAAGAAGAAGAAGAAGAAGAAGAAGAAGAAGAAGAAGAAGAAGAAGAAGAAGAAGAAGAAGAAGAAAAGGTAGACGAATGCCATCCCAGGTCATGCACCCTATGGTTATATGCCCTTTGGCGTTGTCTCATTCAGTTAACTTCCTCTGCGTGTTAGGACTGAGGAGGTGGAGTATTGGAAACAGGAGCCGATTATCGTCTGTGATGTTCTGATTGGGGAGTTAGTCTGACTGGCTGGGAGAACAGATGCGAGACAGAGAGAGAGAGAGAGAGAGAGAGAGAGAGAGAGAGAGAGAGAGAGAGAGAGACAGACAGACAGACAGACAGACAGACAGACAGAGACAGAGACAGAGAGAGAGAGAGAGAGAGAGAGAGAGAGAGAGGATGAAGACGAGGGGGATAGAGAGGAGAAGAGAAGTAGAGGAAGGAGGGAGGTGAGTGGAGAGATAATGAACGAACGAATTATTTTAGGGAAGTGGAATAAGCATACATGTGTTGTTTTTTTTCATCCAGCCCTCGGGGCAAATAGAAAATGAAAATGAATCAAAATATTCGCAAAGTTACAAAGAGATGTAGAAGTAAGGATATGACATTCACATACATATTTAAACATGTACATGTACATAACCCTGATATAAACATCTTATTATGAAAATACAATTGACAAACAAACAAACAAATAAAAAACAACCACGGAGTATGTAGGACACTGATTGTGGTTGTGCATTATTAAGTATTGCAATAGTGGTTAGACATACAACTAAACTATATGTGTACTCAATAAGATAAAAAAAAATCAAGTCAAGTAGGTTTGTTGACATTGTGTATGGGTTTGTTTTTGTTTTTTGTTTAATTCTTGAATGCTTTTCTGTGCATTGGAATTGGATGAAATATTATTCCACAAACAGCCTCCAGAGAGAGAGAGAGAGAGAGAGATAGAGACAGGAACTCAAACTTGAAACCTGGTTTAAAAAAAAAAAATGTCATTGCCTGCAAAGGTCTTAGACAAGAGGGTAACAATAATGATTTGTTTTATTACGTCATGAGATAACAATGCTCTCTCTAATCTCTCAGATTTAGACAATCCGATGTGGGGTTTTTTGTTTAAAAAATCGATATAAACTGCGTCAGAGCATCTAATCCGAAACGGGCTGTTTCACTTAACGACGCCATTATACGGAATGGTCATGAACTATGAACTCCCTATAACATTCGGTACATTACCAACAAAGGGAACATAGAACAATGAACAAAAACCAAAAAGGTGTGTCTTTTCATGTCACTGTTGTATAACTTAATTTCACATTTTCACTAGAACGCTGTGCTACATTTGAGATGCACATACATTTCGTGAAAGGCTTTTTAACTCTCTTGAACTGACATAAAAATATTTCACAGAGAAAATGTTTCCTTGTGTTCGGCTGCGGCCGGAGCGAAAGCAAGAGGGTTATTAATTAATTAAATTGTTTACAAGTGTGATTAAGTCGGTAATACTTGTATCTCCACAAGACAGGAGAAAATATTAAGGGCAAAAAGAACAATAATAAACAATGAAAAAGAAACACGGGCATTAACTCACTCGGTACGGCCAGTCCTCTCTTCTCCTCTACACAGACCCCTCGGATGTCCAGTGGGTGTCTGAATGACCCAACCTTAAGCTTCCGTCGTCAGAATTGTGGTATTCTTTGTCAACATTCACCTCTTCAGTGTAACAGCCTTCCGCTGGTAATATGTTGATGGTGGTTATTGGGGTGAAACGCTGTTGACGTCGTCTCTTTCGCCGTTCGTATGGAGGGAGTTTTAAGCTAGTATGAAAAAGGTACGTTTCCCAGTGTCAAGCACAGCATACGGACACCTTTAGGGGAGGACAGGGAGGAGGGAAGGGGAAAGAGTGGAAGGATGTAAGCCTGTCATTCGCGATTCTACGTTGAAGACCCTCTGTGGCATCGGGAAGTTGATAGAGCTGGATGGGCTGTAACATGATTATGCCCTATCCCTTCCTCCCTTCCTCCACCCCAGTCTTTTTGTTTCCTCTTCTTCTGTCTAGACAAAAGTGGTGGGGTTCTCTTCTCTTCTCTCTTTCTTTAGTTCTCTTGTGCTCGGCACGTTCTCTTGATCCCCCTCGCTCTTTCACAGTCTCTCTGTCTGTCTCCAGCAAGCACGTGGCTCGGCATAAAGACCTACTGACCACAGTGAAAAAAGAAAAAGAAAAAAAAATAAATAAAAGGAAAATGAGACGATATGGCCGCGTGACACGATCTGACGACTTCTCCAAAACCATCTTTCAGGGAACAGTGCGGGAGGGGGGGGGGGGGGGGGAGATGAAGGAAGCAAACAGCAAAAGAAGTGGGCAGCAACATCTCTGAGTGGACAGAGAGAGAAATGTTGCCGGAATTCAAGCCCCCCCAAAAAAAAAACAAACAAAACAAAAACAAAACAAAACAAAAAACAAAAAAAACCGGAGAATGTTGGTGATGAATGCGTTCAGCAGTACAGTACCTCCACGACCAAACCAGATGTCAGGACCAATGACACTGACACCGGCAGTGACAGTGACAGAATTGCGTCACGGTACGTTCCTTGTCAACGAAGTTTTCCAGACCTGTGGATGTCAATGGCAGCGTATCAGCACAGACCAGGCCTGCCTCGTTTGCCGCCTGTACTTTCTTCTTTGCTCTTGTAGCTGAGAGGGGATCGACGTCTGACAGTGCCTGACTCGGTCTCAAGTTGGCCGTAGAGAGTATCATTTTTTTATATTGTTATTTTTGTGCTTGCTTTGTGTTTTATTTGCTTGTTTGTTTCTCGTTGTTGTTGTTGTTTTTGTTCCTTTGTTGGCTTTGTGTTTTTAAGGGGTCATGGGGGTGGGGTATTTGTATTGTACTGGCCTGTTCAACCACATCCAACGTCGCTGTATCAGGCACCACCCAGAGCGCAACTGCTTAGTCTGCCGAGATTGCAAATGCAAAGGTTGCTGTAGAAAGGGAAACGAATCTGAGGATGAGAGAGAGCGAGACAGACAGACAGACAGGACCAGACAGACAGAGACAGACAGACAGTGACAGACAGAAGTCAAGACAGAAGGACCTATCATGCACAGTTCTGTGTTGAAGAACCCACCCACCACCCCACCCTATAACATTGGGAGAACTGAGCTGGAGCGACAGTTACAAGATTATACCCCCCATTCCATCACCCTAGACTTTTTCTTTCCCTCATTTTGTTCCTTGACAAAAAGTGAAATGGATCGCCTCTCTCCTCTTCTGTTTCTCAGCACGTTCTCTTAATCTCTCCCTGCTCTTTCACAGTCTGTCTGTCTCCGGCGGGCACCTACGGTACGGTACCGTCCCTCTGCGATTTCTCTACTTGTGGATATCAGTGGCTGTCTCGTTTGCACGCGTGTCTTCTCTTGAAGCGGAGATGAGGAGTGGACGTCCGAAAGCTGTAGGCTTAGTCTAAAAGTTGGCTGTTTTGGAGAGGGTTTTTTTTTTTTTTCTTTTTCTTCTTCTTCCTTTTTTATTTTTTTTTTTTTAAGGGGGCTGGTGGTTGGGGGGTGTGGGGGTGCGGGAGGGGTGTGTGTGTGTGGGGGGGGGGGGGAGCCGGACTGGGGGAACGAAGGACCGGGGGATTCGACCCTACTGCATCTGAGACGTTATCGCTGTCTCCACACTGATATCATCAGGTTTGTGGACTTGGCCCTATTCAAGGGGCAAGACGAAGAGAGAGAGAGAGAGAGAGAGAGAGAGAGAGAGAGAGAGAGAGAGAGAGAGTCAATTAATGCAAATAATACTTTAGCAATGGAAACTGAAGAACTTAGAAAAAAAAAAGAAACAAGCTAGAGTGATAGATTGACAGTGACAGAGAGAGAGAGAGAGAGAGAGAGAGAGAGAGAGAGAGAGAGAGAGAGAGTAGAAGAATATATTTAGATCTGAAGAAAAAAATATACCCATTTCCCTTCGTCCGATACACTTTACTGAATTTAAGCGTTAGCTTTTGTATACAGTTCACACACTGCATAATGCTTTATACAGTATTCAGTATTATGTAGTGTGCGAACTGAACACAGAAGCTTACGTTTCTAAAACTGTCAAATCAAACATAGTATGACATGACATACCGCTCCATGTTTTATACACACAAATCTATGCCATGCATTTTCAGTTATCTACAATATATGCAGGGTATTGCTTTTGATTATTGTCACGGTTTTTTGTTGTTGTTTTTTGTTGTTGTTGTTTTTTTGGTTTTTTTTTTTTGTTGTTTGTGTGTGTGTGTGTGTGTGTGTGTGTGTGTGTGATTGCTTAGGTTCACTGTATCCTTTTTGTTGCTGTTATTTTGTTCCTTTTTTAAATATTTATTTAAAAATAAAACGATGGTCGACCCAAGAAAGTCCGGGTAAAAAAAAAGAAAAAAAAAAGTTATCTACAATACGACGTCACTTGAAGTAAACTGCTGTTCTCACTCTAACCTGTTTAACATCAAGCTTATTTTCCATGGTTGATGTTGGAAGCCAATAATTATGCTGGTGAAAATGATGTGATGTGTCAGTGTGTGAAAATATGATTTGCAGATTTAAACAGATAAAAGAGTGTAACTATATCAAGTGTTAGGGAAAGTGAATGAGGCGATGAGAAGAATGTGTCAAAGGTGATGAACAGTTACTATTTATATGACAAAGGTACATAACTCGAACCACCACTGCTTTTGCTGCATATTAGCTAGCATGTATGTAAGCAAATAAGAGGTACAGAAAAATAAACCCAACGACTTCCACCCGAAAAGAAAGCTCCGAGGCCAGTAAGTAAAGAACATGTGACTTTGTCTTATTGAGAGCAGCAGTACGCGTTCCCTGTTTAACATTGAAATCATATTTAACCTCAACTTTCATGACAAATTACCCTCTTGAATAATCGACCGACGGGCGCAATAGCCGAGTGGTTAAAGCGTTGGACTGTCAATCTGAGGGTCCCGGGTTCAAATCACGGTGACGGCGCCTGGTGGGTAAAGGGTGGAGATTTTTACAACCTCCCAGGTCAACGTATGTGCAGACCTGTCAGTGCCAGAACCCCCTTCGTGTGTATATGCAAGCAGAAGATCAAATACGCACGTTAAAGATCCTGTAATCCATGTCAGCGTTCGGTGGGTTATGGAAACAAGAATATACCCAGCATGCACCCCCCCGAAAACGGAGTGTGGCGGCCTACATGGCGGGGTAAAAACGGTCATACACGTAAAAGCCCACTCGTGTGCATACGAGTGAACGCAGAAGAAGAAGAAGAAGAAGAAGAATTGACCCACAACAAATGGCAACAGTGCCAAAGAACGGGGAACAGAAAGATCACGTTTTGTTTGTCTCATTTCATTCACCGCATTTTCACTGGAATGGTGCACTTTTGAAAACCTGACAGTGGTCTTATGTGCGTGTAAAGTCAGCAATATGGAAAATGAAATGAAGAAAGGTAGAATGAACAGTCAGCTAATAAGAAACAGATAAGCTATGTGCAAAACTGCACATACGCACATAAGCATATAAGAACGTTGAAACATGTCCTTTTGGACGTCACAGAATCTACCTTTAATCCATCCCACCTGTAGCTGCTGCTGTTGTTTTGGTCGAAAACAAAAACAATGATACGAAATTCCATGATATTCGAAACAAAGCTCTTAAAGACTGCTTCCACACAGTTATAACACACACCAGGTGTGGCAGCTCTGAGCCGTGACGATCTCTATGCCCTGACGAAGCCTGTGGGTGTGGGGCTTACAGTCAGCCTAACTGTCTCATACGCCGTAACAGAGCCTCTGTAAAGACAACAGAGCATCTACCGGTTCGGAGACATCTGACCCTCTGAGCTACCATGCTGAACGTGGAGAGCTGCGGATTAGAGATCTTGGCTGTTATCTGATAGACCCAGGTCAGTTTTTACGGGTCTACAGTTCCGTTTTAATCCCCTCGCCTAACTGTTACTATTTATATAGTTTTGGACATTTTGTCGAGCCAAAATACTCTGACTGTGAACCTTTACATATTTTGAAAAGTTTTATAGGCCTGTATTTCCCTATGACAGTCTATGTCATGACTGAACAGGTTTTATATGTTTTGGAAAAGGGTTGGGTCCAAATAAATACGATGCCTTTCGTTTGTTTTTAATTAAAGAGGAAAAAAACAAACAAACAAACAACACAACTTCTTCACATTTTTTTTCTCATCTTTTCTCATTATCGTCTTATTTCGTATCGTTTCGTGGGGAATGTTTGAGTATCTTTTACGTTATCAGTCTCTGCCTGTGCTCAGTCACTTCTTCATTTTCGGTGTGACTTCCTGAAAACAAACATTATGACAGACATCTGTAAAAAAAAAAAAAAAAAAAAAAAAAAAAAAGCGATCGCATTTTGTTGTTCTCCGCGTGAATGTCCAAACAGTGACATGGTTAGTGTTCTTACTTTTCAAATGACTGTAATTTATCAATAACTTTTTTTTTTTTAATTCTGATTTTTTTGTTGTTGTTTTTTCTGACAAATGTTCCTCTTAGTACTAGGTGAACCTTGACATGTTTGAGGTTAAATCCAAGCTGTGCAAGCAGAGATAAAACTACCGACATTAACTCACTCAGTACGGCCAGTCCTCTCTTCTCCTCTACACAGACCCCTCGGATGTCCAGTGGGTGTCTCAATGACCCAACCTTTAGCTTCTGTCGTCAGAATTGTGGTATTCTTTGTCAACATTCACCTCTTCAGTATAAGAGCCTTCCGCTTGCAATATTTTGATGATGGTAATTGGGCTGAAACGCTGTTAACGTCGTCTCTTTCGCCGTTCGTATGGAGAGAGTTAAATTAATATTATTTTCTAGTGTGACTTTAAGGACAGTTTCTCCCGCAAGAATTTAAAGGAATGATACGTTACCTGATACATACTGATGCATAGTGTATTGTTTGAATGTATGTGTACGGGTGTGTGTGTGTGTATGTGTGTGTGTGTGTGTGTACGTGCTTGCACGCGCGCGCTCTTTATGAGTATGTATGAGTGCATGTGTGCGCGCGCGTGTGTGTGTATGAGTTTGTGTGTGTGTGTGTGTGTGTGTGTGTGAACTGGTTGGTTGATCGGTCGGTCGTATTAATATGCGTGTGTGTGTGTGTGTGTGTGTGTGCGTGTGTGTGTGTGTGTGGGGGTTGGTCGGTCGGTCATATTAATGTGCGTGCGCGCGCGCGCTTGTGTGTGTGTGTGTGTGTGTGTGTGTGTGTGTGTGTGTTAGTTTGTGTGCGTGTGTCTGTCTGTCTGTCTGTCTGTGTGTGTGTTTGTGTGTCTATGTGTGCTTATCATCCTCTCTCTCTCCCCTTTGCTCCACTTGTCTCTGTCTCTCGCTCTCTGACTCGCACTCACTTTCTGTCTCTTTCTGCCTGTCTCCCGTTGGCTCAATGTGCCAGGCTTTGGTGTTAACACACACACACACACACACACACACACACACACATACACACACACACACACACACACACACACACACACACACACACACATGCAAAGATTTGAACCGTCGGACCCACCTGTCTGCTGACGAGGACCCTCCAAGAGTTTGCGGGAGGGATGACGTACCACAGAGACAGGCAGTAATTGTTAGATCTCGACAACAGCCCCGACACCATCACCGCCTGGGCCGGATCATTGGAGGCAGAGTCCTTCGACACCGACATATAATGACCTTCACCTGACAACAGAATGTTACCCCCCACCCCCACACCAAACCGAGGTGAATAGATATATAATCAAATGAACTAATGAAATAATAAGATATATAAACAAATGAACTAATGAAATGATTAAAAGATATATAAACAAATGTACTAATGAAATGATTAAAAGATATGTAAACAAATGAACTAATGAAATGATTAAAAGATACGAATCAAGAATGTTTTACTCCTTTGACTGCTGTTGGAGTATAGAGGATGTAAAGTAACAACACTGGTATTATTCACCAAAAAGTGAAATGCAAACAACAAATAAAACAATGAAATTGATGACAAAAACAGAAAATATAGTGTCAGATCATATTTGTAATCTTTACTTTTTGTGTGTGTGTTGAATTTCCCCATTTTTGAAACCACACACTCCTGCCTGCTTTCAACAAATTGTAAAGCATTAAAAACAGATTTTGGATTCAAATATTTCCTTGGAATGAACTCATCTTCCCCAATCATACCCATACTGCAGTTACTACGACACGTACCCAATTCACGCGGAATATTGTGACGTCAACCACTCAAGGCAAGTCAGAAAAAGAACAAACAGAACTAAGACTTACGTTGAAAAAACAAAACGAAAAAGTCCAAAGGTTCCGGAACACAAAACGGAACACGAACGTAATCCAGATAAAGAGAAAAAGAGAAGCAGATGAAAAAAGGTCTAAATCGAAAGAGAGAAAGATTTTAGAAAAATCAAAAATATATAAAGGAAAAAAAAAAAAAAGAGATGGCTAGGGGAGGGGGGCTAACAAAAATACAAGAGAGACAAGGCCTTCAAGACTCACTTGTGATATACACTTAAAAAAAAAAAAATCGTTAAAATGTGTTCTATATTTGTTATTATGAAGCTTCGGATTAAAAGAAAAAAAGAAAGAAAAAGAAAAAAAGTCCTGACAGCAGATTCGAATCCAGAGTGTTCCTGTGAGAAGAAACTGTCTTACCCATTACACTATTGGGGCTCCTTAACTGACGTTCGAAAATTTAATATTTAAACATGCTTTTTTAAGGGCGATAAACCGATTGCGGTATTCCCAGCGAGAACGCTGTTTACATCATATTATTTTGGTGTATCTTGGACATCCAAAAACTCTTTAAGGGCAATTAAAATTCCTTTTTAAGTCCCCGGTAAAGGAGACGTGGCTATCGCCGCAATCACACGGCAACATTTAGCTGTTTTCTCTGGATCTAGATAGATGTACAAGCTTAGATACACGTACCCGCCGGGAATGTATGACATGGTGGATTCAATTTCTCTTTTATGTTCATTCTAGTTTTATTGTTTTAAAGTTGATATGAAAAATTAGTTGTTTTTTGGGGTTAAACTATTAAAATGGAGAGCCAAGTACACGTACTTCTAAACGTCGTATGAAGTGAAAAGGACTTCATTTTGAGAAAAGTCAAGACTGGAAATTGTTACGTTTCATCAATGGTATTAACTCTCATGGTTTATTATTTTAAACTGTGAATTCCGACTGATTTGGTTGATATTTTTATGGCAGTTTGGGGCCTAATCCAGTAAGTGATGAGGTGTTCACAAATCTTTCTCTGAATGAATATTTAACGGTCTCCTTCTCCAACTTTCCATCACATGTTATTGTGTATTGTCGATTGAATATTGGATTGAACGGGCAGGTCAACAACTTGAAACAAAATGGCGTACTTCGCGTTCGCGAGGAATATGAGGACGCGCTTTGAATATGTATAAATATGTGTACACAATTTATTTTTGCCCATGACCTTCAGGGCTCAGCCCAATAGATCTATAAATTCCACTCGTAGTATTGATTTTAGTATTTTCCGAAAAAGACCACTTAGGCGAATGACCATAGTGAAAGCCCTGTACACACAAGCCTTTTATGCATTGAGTATAATTTCAAAATGTTATGTTTAAGATGTGCAAAATAAATATAACTTCCATGCTTAGCAAAAGAAGTTCCTGTTTGAACAAAAAATGATAATAATGACTGCTCTTAATGTTGTGTCAGAATATCAGATCAAAGTGCCAAGTTTAGAGAGAAAAAAAAATGTATAACAGTAAATTCAGTTTGCATATAATTTGGCTTCTATTTTTTAATTTTTTTGTGCCCATCCCAGAGGTGCAATATTGTTTTAAACAAGATGACTGGAAATAACTGAAGTTTTCCTCTTTTTATGCTAAATTTGGTGTCAGCTGACGAAGTAATTGCAGAGAAAATGGCAATGCTAAAGTTTACCACGGCCACACACAACCGAACACCGGGTTAAAACATAGACTCGCTTTGTTTACACAAGTGAGTAAAAAATCCACACAAGGTCTGCATGCCTTTCTAAAACAGCTTTATGCGAGGTATAAAACTGAACGGCATAATGCGTATGTAAAAAATGATGTATCCAGATTTGATGTGCAGTGGAACTTTTATAAGCCAATGTTTTCTTTTCCCCAGTAGTTAATACTTGTATTAATTTCAAATGTCTTCTTTATAACCACTTCTTCCCATGGGATCTTTGGTGTGATGACGTTTTCGTATGTGTGTGTGTGGGGGGGGGGGGGGGGGGGGGGTTGGGGGGGGGGGGGGGGGGGGGGTTGATAAATATCACCTAATGATTGATGTGATTGATTCAGGGGTAAACTGTCGTTGCTGACTCTAGCATAACTCATCCATTGACTTATGCCCTATCTACTTTATCCTATTTTATTTATATCATTTATGTCTTTATTTTATTACAAAGGTAAATGGTGTGAATTTGTTGTCGTTGTTTTCGTTGTTGCATATTTGTCTACATGTAAAAGGGAAAAAAAATTGTTGATTATAAAAAAGAATGTTGACACACATACGCACGATTCCATACACATGTATCCAAAACTACACACACACACACACACACACACACACACACACACACACACACATCACATGCACGTAGGCTCTTATATATCCAGAGTTACAGACATATATTTTATGACAATATGGACACCAAAGGACAAGTTTGAATTCTTGAACTGTGTTGTGCCACTTCAAGAAAATGATGTGACGAGATTCAAAAGTAAGGGTTTTTTGTTGTTGTTTTTTTTGTTGTTGTTGCTGTTGTTTGTTTGTTTGTTTGTTTTTTGTTGTTTTGGGTTTGTTTTTTTTGTTTTGTTTTTGATTTTTTTAATGTGAAATAGCGACTGACAAAATAAATGGAAAAATACGAATACGGTACATATCAATGAAGAAGATTAAAATCCCACCTTAAAAAAAACTAATAACACATACTTAGCAGTACACTCCCATAGTAAACCCAATGTGTATTATCTATTTTGTCTTTTTGAACTCTTTGCTGATAACTATTTCGATAATACGCTTTTGGAAGTGATCTTAAAACTCGTGAATGTCTCAATGTAAAGATTTGTGTTTATTTGTATTCTTTTGGAAGTGATTGTATATTCCTTTTCTGTATTGTCAAATGTTTTAATCTTTTTAAAACGCGTTTTTAAAAAGTTACGTGAAACACTAATTCTTTTATGGAAAATGAAAATGAAATTTAGCCTATAACAATTCTCTCTCCCAAGCATATCTGCTGGATCACGATTTCACTTTTTAGAATAAAAAAATGAAGCTGCAATCCAAGATTGTAACAGGGTTTTTTTTTTCTTCAGTTTTTATTTCAATTTTAAAGTGATGGAAACTGCAATGATTGATTTCCAAGCTCCGTCCAGGGGAGATAATATGAAAATTTACAAGTAAAAATCCAGTTTTGTGGAGGAATTGACATTTGTAATCCTTATACTGCTTTAAGATAGGATTTTGTATGCATTAACACACTTTTTTTTCTTTTTTTTCGGGTTAGATATTTGATTCTTTCAGCCTTCAATCTCCCTGTTCACAAAGCAAAACAAAAAAACAAGAACACAACCACCGCTCTCTTTTGGGAGCTTTCTTTTTTTTTCCCCCACCTCCCCAAGACGCATTGAATTATTGACGCAATCATGAGCCTGAAGCGTTATAGCCTACCATGGAAGGAGCACGAAATCTCTAAAGACTATTATTTCTGTGTGAGAGGAATTGGAAAATGAAAACTAAATCCGTTCGCGACTGGTCCGCGGCCATAATCAAATCAAATAAAAACTCAACACCTTGCGGTTGTGGAGGACACATGCACAACACACACACGCACACAGACACACACACACAAGCACACACGCACACGCACACACACACACACACACACACACACACACACACACACACACACACACACGCGCGCGCGCGCACACACACACACACAAGCGCACACGCACACACGCACACACACACACACACACACACACACATCAGCAAGTATGTTGAATGGAGCCGAGGGGAAGCAAACAGAGCTGAAGAGCGGGAAACATGCAGTTTCCTTTTTTTTCTGCATCATCACTATCATCATCACCATCATCATCATCATCATCATCACCATTATCATTATCACTATCGTCATCAACAGCAGCGGTAGCAACAGCGGAAGATATAAAGACATAAAGACACATCCTCCATTTTTTTTTTGTTTCTTACATTTCTGATTCATGTTTTGGACAGACAGTTTTGTTTTTGTTTTTCTTTCGTGGGCAGACACTGTGTGATATTTATTTCTTTGTCGTGAGCAGACACTGTGTGATATGTTTTGTCTTTGTCGTGAGCAGACACTATGTGATATTTCTCTCTTTGTCGTGAGCAGACACTGTGTGATATTTCTTTCTTTGTCGTGAGCAGACACTGTGTGATATTTCTTTCTTTGTCGTGGGCAGACACTGTGTGATATTTCTTTCTTTGTCTTTGGCACACACTATGTGGTATTTCTTCCTTTTTCGTATACAAGCGCTGTGCTATATTTCTTGGTTTGTCGTAGGCACACACTGTGTGATATTTCTTTCTTTGTCGTAGGCACACACTGTAACATTTCTTTCTTTGTCGTGGGCAGACACTGTGTGGAAGTTCTTTCTTTGTCGTGGGCACACACTGTGTGATATTTCTTTCTTTGTCGTGGGCAGACACTGTGTGGTATTTCTTTCTTTGTCGTGGGCAGACACTGTGTGGAAGTTCTTTCTTTGTCGTGAGCAGACACTGTGTGATATTTGTTTCTTTGTCGTCGGCAGACACTGTGTGATATTTCTTTCTTTGTCGTAGGCACACACTGTGACATTTCTTTCTTTGTCGTGAGCAGACACTGTGTGGAAGTTCTTTCTTTGTCGTAGGCACACACTGTGACATTTCTTTCTTTGTCGTGACCAGACACTGTGTGAAAGTTATTTCTTTGTCGTAGGCACACACTGTGACATTTCTTTCTTTTCGTAGGCACACACTGTAACATTTCTTTCTTTGTCGTAGGCACACACTGTGACATTTCTTTCTTTGTCGTAGGCACACACTGTGACATTTCTTTCTTTGTCGTGAGCAGACACTGTGTGGAAGTTCTTTCTTTGTCGTGGGCACACACTGTGTGGTATTTCTTTCTTTGTCGTGGGCACACACTATGTGGTATTTCTTCCTTTTTCGTAGACAAGCGCTGTGCTATATTTCTTGGTTTGTCGTGGGCAGACACCGTGTAATATTTCTTTCTTTGTCGTGAGCAGACACTGTGTGGTATTTCTTTCTTTGTCGTGGGCAGACACTGTGTGATATTTCTTTCTTTGTCGTGGGCAGACACTGTGTGATATTTCTTTCTTTGTCGTGGGCAGACACTGTGTGATATTTCTTTCTTTGTCGTGGGCAGACACTGTGTGGAAGTTCTTTCTTTGTCGTGGGCAGACACTGTGTGATATTTATTTCTTTGTCGTGGGCAGACACTGTGATATTTCTTTCTTTGTCGTGGGCAGACATTGTGTGATATTTCTTTCTTTGTCGTAGGCACACACGGTGTGATATTTCTTTCTTTGTCGTGAGCAGACACTGTGATATTTCTTTCTTTGTCGTGAGCAGACACTGTGATATTTCTTTCTTTGTCGTGGGCAGACACTGTGTGGTATTGCAGACACTGTGTGGTATTTCTTTCTTTGTCGTGGGCAGACACTGTGTGGTATTTCTTTCTTTGTCGTGAGCAGACACTGTGTGGTATTTCTTTCTTTGTCGTGGGCAGACACTGTGTGGCATTTCTTTCTTTGTCGTGGACAGACACTGTGTAATATTTCTTTCTTTGTCGTGGGCAGACACTGTGTGGTATTTCTTTCTTTGTCGTGGGCAGACACTGTGTGATATTTATTTCTTTGTCGTGGGCAGACACTGTGTGATATTTCTTTCTTTGTCGTGGGCAGACACTGTGTGGTATTTCTTTCTTTGTCGTGGGCAGGCACTGTGTGA
>NC_134893.1:18391836-18396836 GCF_041734735.1 Babylonia areolata | reverse complement strand
ATGAAAAGAAAACAAAAGAAGAAAGAAAGAAAGAAAGAAAAAAAAAAAAATCGGAGGTGTCCAAATGTGATCACAAAGATGTCAGAAGGATACTTTTGAGAAATTCCCACTCACTTTGCTTCTTTTGACGAAAACACTTTACCATAGTCGGATTTGTGCACAAAAAGCAATCCCGTCAGAATCGATTAGTTCGCGGTCTGTGCTTGGTACTTTCTGTACCTCAGAAGTTTTAGTGACAAACCACATGCCCCCCACTGTACCCTCCCCTAACTGACACCCCCACACCCACCCCACGCCCCCCTTCCGTAAAGCGATACGATCTTGACCATGATGAAGCTTGTATGGAAATACTTCCTGTCTGGGTGAAAGCAGTGGACGTCTGTGCGGTGAATAGTGATTATTCGCTGCATGAAATATTAATGGGATGGGGACAAGGTGAGATGAGGGTTGAGGAGTAAAGAGCTGAGTTGGAGGCGGGAGCGAGAAGCAGAGACAGAGATTCACAAATAGAGAGAGACAGACAAAAAGACACACACACACACACACACACACACACACACACACACAGAGAGAGAGAGAGAGAGAGAGAGAGAGAGAGAGAGAGAGAGAGAGAGAGAGAGAGAGAGAGAGAGAGAGGCACTCGTACAAGCACACACACATTCATGGACAGATACAAATAGTCTTAAATACATGCATTCTTATAAACATTTATACCGACACATATATACGTACATGCATACCTGCATTCATACTTACACATACATCTACGTACACGGAAACATGCACACTTGAAGACACTCAGACGCACACACACACACACACACACACACACACACACACACACACACACACACACACACACACACACACACACACTCTCTCTCTCTCTCTCTCTCTCTCTCTCTCTCACACACACACACACACACACACACACACACACACAGCCACATACACGCGCGTACACACACACACACACACACACACACCCTCCCACCTCCTCCATCCCCCCCATCCCCCACCACACAAACACACACACACACACACACACACACACACACACACACACACACACACACACACACACACTACTAAATCCTTCACAATTCAGCTCCAGACATTCTCGTCTGGTCCTTCGTCCGCTGGGCTGGGGAATCCCCCCACCCCCACCCCCACCCCTGTCCAGTAATTCGTGAGATCAGATTTCATCCTTCAGACCACCAAGACCTCAAGAGACTTCCTCTTGTGAGTCCCATTTTATCTGATGAACCGACCAACCTCCCCCCCCCCCCCCCCCCCACCAGCCCCCCCATCCCTTCTGCAGACAAAAATCCCGGGGTGGATCTGTACCGTGTCGACACCATCGATGGCTTTGTGCCTCGGAAGCAAGCTCTCACTGCCAAACTCTCAGCTTGCCACTGCCCCAGACTTGACGTATTTCATTGACGGGCGCAATAGCCGAGTGGTTAAAGCGTTGGACTGTCAATCTGAGGGTCCCGGGTTCGAATCACGGTGACGGCGCCTGGTGGGTAAAGGCTGGAGATTTTTACGATCTCCCAGGTCAACATATGTGCAGACCTGCTAGTGCCTGAACCCCCTTCGTGTGTATATGCAAGCAGAAGATCAAATACGCACGTTAAAGATCCTGTAATCCATGTCAGCGTTCGGTGGGTTATGGAAACAAGAACATACCCAGCATGCACACCCCCGAAAACGGAGTATGGCTGCCTACATGGCAGGGTAAAAACGGTCATACACGTAAAAGCCCACTTGTGTGCATACGAGTGAACGTAGAAGAAGAAGAAGAAGAAGACGTATTTCATTCAGTAAGAATGGCTCGCGGCCCCAGACCCATTCTCCTTGTTACGCGTTTGCGGTTGGTTGTTCTTTTGTTTTATTTTGTCTTTCTTTAGGGGGAAGGGGAGGCGCGAGAGTGGGAAAGGCAGGGGATAGAGAGGATGAGGGCAGTTGACTGTATAATGTCAGCTGTGCTTCATACAGCACCATATGCTCATCGGAAGGAGGCGGGGGGCGGGGGAAAGGGGGGGAGGGTGGGACGGAGGCTGAGAGGGTGGTGAGGTGGGGCGACTGGTGAAGGGGGTTTCGGTTGGAAACGGGCTGTGTGTGAGTCTTTCAGCTGTTTCAGTTGCAGCAGCAGCGAAAGCAGTAGTGCAGTAGTAGCGGTAATGGTAGTCGTCGAAGTAGTGGCAGCATGAAACAGAGCTGTAGAAGTATAGAAGTGGAAGCAGCAGCAGCAGCAGCAGCAGTACTGTTCGTAGTACTAGCAGCAACAGTAGCAATAGGAGCAGCAGTAGCAGCAACGGCAGCAACATGAAACTTGAAAAAAAAAAGAAGAAAAAGAAAGAAAGAATACAGCGTACTTCTTTCGAGACACTGAAACCAAATCAAAATACACATACAAACAATACAAAAACAATATCAACAAAACAAAACAAAGCAAAAACAACCAAACTCCGGCATGTTCTCAGCGGCATGATCTTTCGCAAGAGAGACAAGAGTCTTCAACCAAGGTAAAGGAATCAACGGTGATGTGTTTGCGCCCAACGTCACACAAATCCGAGCAGTCGTTGTCATGTTTAATACCCATGGGCTCATCCGACTACCAGACGACACAGCATGGCACTTTTTCATCTTTCAAATGCCCCCCTCCCCCCCCCCCCCCTCCCCTTCAGAAATGGGTTTATATGTATACTGTGTTTGCTGCTTGTAGAGAACAGTCCTTTCTTCCCCTGTTTCCTTTGGGAGTTGGAAGGATTTCCTGAAGACTTGGACGAAATGATGATGTCCTATTTCTATTCCCAGAGTTCTTGTAAGTGGGAGGGGGGGGAGAATTATGGGGGGGGGGGGGGGGGGGGGGCGAGGGGGGAATCTCTCTCTCTCTCTCTCTCTCTCTCTCTATCTATCTATCTATCTATATAGATAGATAGATAGATAGATAGATAGATAGATAGAGAGAGAGAGAGAGAGAGAGAGAGAGAGAGAGAGAGAGAGATAGTCTCATATTCTCTTGCTTCCTGACCGGGGACGCGTTACCACCAGGCCACCATTCAACTCCATACGGTCCAGACTTATCCATCTTGTGGGATTAGGTTCTGGGACTGACATGCCATTGCAGATAATACATGGGAATGGCCTAGACCTTTGTCACCCGACAGTCATCAATCTTCTCATGCAGCAGCAGCAGCAGCAGCAGCAGCAGCAGCAGGGACTGAGTAGCAGAGAGATGGATGCCCTCTTGAAATCCGTGCTTGCTGTTCTGTCCTGTCCTGCTTATCTATTTGATTCATCGTGGTGTTTCTTTCTGATGATTACCTGAGCTCTCGGGGAGAGCAGCACGAACATGAACAGAGAAATATGTTGATACAAAAAGTAATACACATTAGAACAAAATATAATGCATTCTTCGGGTGAAGTCCATGCAAAACTAAATTTGCTACGTACCCAATGTTGTTAGCTTGTTTGCTGGTATTCGTCTGTCTTATCTGTGTCGGGGTGGGGTTTTGTTATCTAGTTTTGTTGGATGAGTGAATGGTGAAGATGCGACATTTAGTGGTATCGGAGTGTTAATCAATGACAACAAATCACTACTCCCCACCACCACCACCAACCCATCCTCGTTCTAGCTGTCCATGCCGACCCGACGTTGATGGTGTTATCTAAGGATTCTCACCCTAGAGATCCGACCCGGCTAGACGTCGGAGGTTGTTATCTAAGGACTTAGCTGTACGAGATAAGTAGTTTTATTGGATTGGTAAAAGATGAAGATGTGGTTGTTGTTTTTATGTTACTAAAGTGTTAATGACTAGAAATGGCCACCTCATCCTCACCATAGTCATCAATGCCGACCCGACTAGACGTCGGGTGGGGATGCTAGGTAAGGACTTGGCACGCTAGGAAAGAAGTCTTATCGGGTTGGTTGAAGGGTGAAGCTGTGGGTTTTTATGATATCGGAGTGTCGGTCAGTGACTAGAATCCGCCACTTCATCCCTTCTCACCCTGGCTAGCTATCCACGCCGACCCGACGTCGGGAGGGATGCTATCTGAGTGCTTGGGGCACAGGGAAAGGAGTTTTTGCCGGATGAGTAAATGATGAAGATGGGATTTTCATGGTATTGGACTGTTCCTACAATGACTGGACACTGCGACCACAACCGCTGCTTTACCCCTCATCACCATAACTATCCATGCTGACCCGACATAGGCTGGGTTGTTAGCTAAGGACTTGGAGTACCAGGAAAGTAGTGTTGCTGGATAGGTGAATGATGAAGATGCGTGTGTTTTTTTTATGGTATCGAAGTGTTTGATCAATGACCAGAAACAGC
Source organism: Babylonia areolata (assembly GCF_041734735.1). Lineage (NCBI taxonomy): Eukaryota > Metazoa > Mollusca > Gastropoda > Neogastropoda > Buccinidae > Babylonia > Babylonia areolata. Next base: position 18,392,496 of record NC_134893.1, on the reverse strand, counting down.
CATCCCCACCACCACCTCACCCCTTCTCACCATAGCTATCACTGCCGACCCGATGTGACGTTGTAAATGTTATCTAAGGACTTGGGAGCACCAGGACTGTAGTTTTATTGGATGGGTGAATGATGGAGATTGGTTATTTATGATATCGAAGTGTGAATCAATGACTAGCCTCCCACCTTCCCTTCTGCATCCCACCCACCCTCCCAATTTTCCCCTCATGAAAGTAGGCTGATATATGGATGACTGATTAAGGCGTACGTCTGAAGTAAAGAATTGCTGCTGCTGCTGCTACTGCTGCTGCTGCTGCTGCAAATTAGCCTTTGTCCTGGCGAGCCATACATATCCTGTGCCTGTTCCATATAATTATTGGCACTTGTGGGCGGGCGGGCAGGCGGGTGTTACACATTACTTGGCACTTGTGGGCGGGGCGGATGTAACACTATCCCATGCCCCCCCACCCTCCCACCCCCACTCCTCCCACCACCCACAATGACTAACTGTTTGACTGCCGCCGGTGGTTAGCGCCAGACTGGTTTGGTAGTTCCCCGAGACAGCCCTGCCCTCAGTCAGTCCATCTAGACGTCTGGACAAGTGAACTGTAAGAGGGAAATAACCTGTCAGACTGAAGCAGCTCATCTGACAAACGATGGCGATATGGCG
>NC_134893.1:18376836-18384336 GCF_041734735.1 Babylonia areolata | reverse complement strand
GGCCTTGCCTCTCTTGTTTTAAATGGTATAGACTGTCCGGTCGATACATTCGTGATAATGAGAGAGAGGTTTTGTAGAGGTGGTGTAGTGTGAAAGATAAGCAGGAGTGATGCATCGTCGATACCCAAATAACCAGTCAGCAGTTTGTTCAGCTCACACATAGAGACGGGAAAGCGCACGCGCGCGCGTCTCTCTCTGTGTGTGTGTGTGTGTGTGTGTGTGTGTGTGTGTGTGTGTGTGTGTGTGTGTGTGTGACAGAGAGAAAGAGAGAGCAAGAAGGGGAGGGGTGTCGAGAGACACACCTTCGTTTGCAAATGTACTGATTGCTTGAACATCTCTCTCTCTCTCTCTCTCTCTCTCTCTCTCTCTCTCTCTCTCTCTCTCTCTCTCTCTCTCTCTCTCTCTCTCTCTCTCTCTCTCTCTCTCTCTCTCTCTCTCTCTCATGTTCATGCGTGTGTGCGCATCGGCTATGCGTGCACGTGTGAGACGTTGCCACAGACAAACAGACCTACATGGGGCACACTAGAAACGTTCTTGTGTTTGCGAAACAAAGCTCTTCCACACTGGGCAGCATGTCGCTCTGGTGCCAGACGTGACACGGGACAGGAAGGGGGTGTGCGGGTGGGTTATCCAGTCTGCAGGAAATGCCAAAGCGCCTGATAATTCCGGATCAATACTTCGGTCAGAGACAGATGGACAGACAGGCAGACATACAGACAATGGTAGGCAGGGAAGGACAATCACACTAGCGACCACAAGAGACAGGGGTGGGGGGTAGGGATGGGGGACAGAGAAATCAAGATTAAATTCCACCGCCACCCCGCCACCTATACACCCCACATAATGTTAACAGTTGCAACGCTTTGCGAACATAACTGTTCAGTCAAAATCATCAGGAACGGATCCAGCGAAGCAGGCCTACCTGTGGACTGATCTATGAGTGTGTGTGTGTGTGTGTGTGTGTGTGTGTGTGTGTGTGTGTGTGTGTGTACTATGCGTGCGGGAGTCGAAGACACAGACAAACAACGGACAGTGAAGATCCTACACTATCGTGCAAAAAAACAACAACAAAAAAAACCAACAAAAAAAAAACAAAAAACCCCCAAAAAACAACCACAAAAAAAACCCAAAAAAAACCGTGGCTTGCATTCGATGTCGAGGGATGGACACCCTTTTAATCTTGTATGCTGTGAACGTCCCAGATTTCCTTATAATATAATAGTTTCCCTTTGTTTGCATATAACGTGAGGAACACAAAACAGCTGTAGCCAGAAAACAATCTTCTTGAAACGAACGAACAAAAACAGCTGTGTGGTGAATGAACATGAACAACAGATGCATCAAGCGCAACAGGACGTCCACAAACAGCCTTCAGAGAGAGAGAGAGAGAGAGACAGAGAGAGAGAGAGAGAGAGAGAGACAGAGAGAGAGAGAGCAACTGTCCCCTAAACCTACCTGAGACCCATATATCTCTTCTCCTTCAACACACACACACACACACACACACTCTCTCTCTCTCTCTCTCTCTCTCTCTCTCTCTCACACACACACACACACACACACACACACACACACAAACAAACAAACAAACAAACACACACACACACACACACACACACACACACACACACACATCCATGCATGCACGCACGTACACACACACACACACACACACACACACACACACACACACACACACACACACACACACACACACACACACACTACAACCCCCTCTAACCCCATCGCGCCCCTCTAGTTTAAAAAACAACAACAACAACAACAAAACAAACAAACAAATAAACACATGCAACCCGCTCCCGTCACCCCTTACTGTTCCCACCACTTCCCCACTCTCTCTCCCTCTCTGTTTGTGATCGATGAATAGGACAGACACACGCTGCTGTAGGGAGGGGAGAGGAGAGGACAATGGACCAAAATCCTTTGTGTGTCGAGGTGTCGAAGAAATCTCTTTTGCTTTTTCCAAGGGATCGAAATTCCTTGTTTATCGAATGCATGATGTGAAAATGCATTTTTCCTTTGACCGAGGAGAGACACAAATCACCTTGTTATCGAATGATATGAAATTTCTTGTGTTTTTTTCTTTTTTTTTTTTTTTTTTTACATGAATGTATGTATGCACGTATGCATGTAGATTTTTTTTTTCGGTCGATGGTTTGGGAATTCCCGTGATTTTTAATAAACATGAGAGATCAGATGTTGTTAATGGAGAGACATTTCTCCTTGCTGTCTAGAGGGATCGAAATCCTTTGGTGCCGAGGGAGATCCTGCACTATCGTGCAAAAGAAAAACATGGCTTGCATTCGATGTCGAGGGAAGGACACCCTTTTAATCTTCTATGCTGTAAACGTCCCAGTGATTTTTCCTTATCCACATAATAGCTTCTTTTTTTTAGTATATAACGAGAGGAAAACAAAACGGCTGTACCAAGGAGACACTCTTCTTGAAATGAATGAACAAGAACAGTTGTGGCGAATGAACACGAACATAACTATATGCATCAGCACAACAAGACGTCCACAGAAAGCCGTCAGAGATAGATTCAAGATTCAAGATTCAAGATTCAAAAACTTTCATTACTCAAGGATAAAGATTTTAGGCATTGCCTAGTCTTCCAATCTGTCCTTGTGACAACAAAAACAGTAACGATAAGACACAACAATAATAACAATAGTAAATACTACCACTACTACTACTACTACTAATGATAATTATAATGCTAATCAAGAGATAGATAGATAGATAGATAGATACTTTTTTGACACTTTGACATTTTATTGTCATTACCTGCAAGGGTCTATTGACAAGGGGGGGACGGGTTATTTTTGTTTAACACAAGAATAGCAGAACACATTCTGCTCTATCCAGTAGTACCTCTCCCATACCCTCTCACATTCTTTTTCAAAGTTCCTCAAATTTAAACAAATGAAATAAACATTTAGAAAATAAAAATAAAAATGGAATAATATAACCAAACTCAGCCACCCATTTTGTTGTTTTGTTATGTAATTTATCAATATTTACTTATCATCAGAACACACACAAAACTAGATACTACACATGATTATTTTTCTCGTTATTACTGTTATTGTTATCGTTAATAAGTTTATGCCTTAATGTGTATGCTTCTGCAATAAATTTCACTATCGACTGTATTATAACTTCATCATGAGACGATAAAGCAGCAACGAGATCATGTCTTTTAGCAATATCTAACTCAAAGAATGCACTTTTTTTTTTTCTCAGTTCATCATATGACTTACACTGAAACAGGAAATGTATTTCAACTCTGAATGCACACAAAGGGCATGGCGATTCTGTGGATGTGTCTGCTTGAAACCATCTTTTGTTTGCTTTGAAACCACACGTTCTCAGGCGACATTTTGCCAAATTTAGTCTGTGCCATTTATTTGTTATAACTGTGAGATATTTTTCCATCTGAAATATGCTTTTAAATGTGAAAAACCAACTATATTTGTCATTACTTTCCATATCTGAGTGATAGATAGAGAGAGAGAGAGAGAGAGAGAGAGAGAGAGAGAGAGAGAGCAACTGTCCCCTAAACCTTCTTGAGTCCCATCGATCTCTTCTCCTTCAACACACACACACACACACACACACACACACACACACACACACACACACATACACACACACACACACACCACAACCCTCTCTAACCCCATCGCGCCCCTGTGGTTTAAAAAAAAAAAACACCCAACAACACCTGCACCCCCCCAACCCTTACCCTTACCCTTCCCACCACTTTCCCACTCTCTCTCCCTCTCTGTTTGTGATCGATGAATAGGACAGACACATGCTGTTATAGGGAGGGAGGAGGAGAGGAGGAAGGCTTCTTGACAATGGATCAAAATGTGGAGTGATGACCTAGAGGTAACGCGTCCGCCTTGGAAGCGAGAGAATCTGAGCGCGCTGGTTCGAATCACGGCTCAGCCGCCGATATTTTCTCTCCCTCCACTAGACCTTGAGTGGTGGTCTGGACGCTAGTCATTCGGATGAGAAAATAAACCGAGGTCCCGTGTGCTAGCATGCACTTAGTGCACGTAAAAGAACCCACGGCAACAAAAGGGTTGTTCCTGGCAAAATTCTGTAGATAAGAAAAACGATAAATAAACAAAACAAATAAAACTGCACGCAGGAAAAAAAAAAGAAAAAAAAAAAAAAAAAGTGGCGCTGTAGTGTAGCGACGCGCTCTCTCTGGGGAGAGCAGCCCGAATTTCACGCAGAGAAATCTGTTGTGATAAAAAGAAATACAAATACAAATACAAAACAGAAAACCTTTGTTTGTCGAGGTGTCGAAGAAATCTCTTTTGCTTTTTTCGAGGGATCGAAATTCCTTGTTTGTTGATTGATGTTGAATTCCCATGTTGATGGATTTTTTTTCTCTGCCAGAGGGATAGAAATCTCTTATTTGTCAAATGATGTGAAATTATTTTCATTGTTTTTTCCCGAGGGTTCCAAATCCCCTGACTGCTAATAAAGATGACAGATCTCGTGGAGTTGTCAAAGGAGTGGGAATGTCTTGTTGTTTAGACGGATCAAAATAATTAACCGTCGTGCTAATGAGCTCTCTTGTTGTCCAGGCATCATCATAATCCCTCGTTGATGAGGTGAAGGACTGATCCCCCTTGTTCTGAAGGGAACCCTTCACTGTCGATTGAGCAAATAACAAAATTCTTGGTGTCGATGGAACGAAATCCCTTGTTGTGCAGGCATCAAAATCCATTGTTGTTGTGGCGAGGGATCAAATTCCCTTGTTCTCGACAAATACGAATTCTGCTCTATTGAGCAAAAATAAATAAATAAACGAATAAATAAATAAAATAAATTAATTAATAAATGAATAAATAAATAAATAAACGAATAAATAAATGAATAAATAAATAAATGAATAGATAAAACCATTTGCTGTCTAGGGATCGAAATCTCAGGGGATGTAAACGCTTTCAACGCTTTACGCTGTAAACCGTTCATTGTTTGTTGCTTTTACCACAGAAAGCTTCTTTCCTTGTTTCGCAAAACGAAGAGAGAGAGAGAGAGAGAGAGAGAGAGAGAGAGAGACAACAACAACAACAACAACAAAAAACTACCAGCCTGTCTGTCTCACCGTCTGCCTGTCTCTGTCTGTCTGTCGGTCTGTCTGTCTGTCTGTCTGTCTGTCTGTGCATCGGTCTATCTAATTGTCTAGCTGTTGAATTCGATTTTTCTATCTGTTAACCCTTTAATTTGTTTCTGTCGACCCTTTCTTCACTTGATTGAAGACCTACAAGAAACTTAATCACAAAAGTGGTCAATTTGTGTGTCCGGTTGTTATGTAATTATTGCCAGCTTCGCATGCAAGCTAAAGATGCACTATTCAACCTGTCATTGGCCATTGGGGGAGAAACGAAAAGAAAGAAGAAAAAGCAGAAGAAAAAGAAAGAGAAGAAAAAAGATGAAACTTTGCTCATGAAGGAGAAACTAATAAACTGTGCCATTATTCATTTCGTTTGGCAGCAATTCTCTGGGGGCAAGAGAAAGAGAGAGAGAGAGAGAGACAGACAGAGAGAGACAGAGAGAGACAGACAGACAGACAGAGGCACAGAGAATGAGATGGAGGGAGATTATATGGAGAATGGGTCACACAGAGAGAGAGAGAGAGAGAGAGAGAGAGAGAGACAGAGACAGAGACAGAGAGAGAGAGACAGAGAGCGCTAAGCCATGCCATTAAAATCCCTTTGCAGCGAGCGATTGCAACCGATTTTTGTTTTTCATGCTGAACAGCGAAAAGCCGGATCCGACTGCTTTTGCCTGCGGAGAAACCCTTCTTAAATCACTAGTGAGCTGAGGACATTTTAATCGCGACATATCATTCATTTATTAATCTGGTTTAGACTTTAAAACACAGTTTATTGAGAGAAAATGAGGGAGGGAGGTGGGGGTAAATGGTTTATTTGCCCAGACGTAGTAGTAGTAGTAGTAGTAGTAGTAGTAGTAGTAGCAGTTAGAAGTACTAGTAGTTGTTGTTGTAATAGTAGTTGTGATGGTGGTGGTAGTGGTGGTGGTGTTATCATTCTCCTTCTTCTTCTTCTTCTTCTTCTGGCATCATATGGCAATACAGTTTCAGTTTCAGTTTCAGTAGCTCAAGGAGGCGTCACTGCGTTCGGACAAATCCATATACGCTACACCACATCTGCCAAGCAGATGCCTGACCAGCAACGTAACCCAACGCGCTTTGTCAGGCCTTGAGAAAAAATAAATAGAATTAAAAAAAAAAAAATATATATATATATATATATATATATTATATATGATTAAAAAATAAAAATAATAGTTATATAAATAAATAAATAAATAAATAAATAAATAAATAAATAAGACAACAATGATGATAAATAAGCAAATAAATGTTAAAAAAAAAGCAGACACACATTCCCTTATACACACACGTATGCATAACAGATATGCACCAAACATGCAGTTTCACAGATATGAAAGCACAGTCAAATACGCATAAACGTACATGAGCCCCAACACACACACACACACACACACACACACACACACACACACACCTTACCCTGCACCCCCTGGCAATACAATCCGCCTTGAAGCACATCATGTGAAAAGACGTTACAAGAAATTGAAAGGAACGAGAAAAAAAGGCGTCATTTTGTGAAGACGTCTTCAACTTTTGTTGAATGAGATTGACACAGAGAGACCCCACACTTCAAAAGAAGTCAAACGTTAAATGAAACTCAAATACATTATTATGTTACCGTGGATGTGGCTGAAATAAACATACTGACATTGATTGCTTGTAGCTGTGGAAAACATAAAATTACCCCATAACAGAAGAGAAAGACACAGCGAAATACATTATTATTATTATTATTATTATTATTATTATTATTATTATTATTATAATGATGTAGTGGTAGTAATAGTAGTAGTAGTAGTAGTAAAAAAAAAACAAAGACATTAGAATACTGTGCTTATACCTTCAAATATTTCACAGAATCATGGCAGCACAACATAATAAATAAAAATATGAAGAAGAAGAAGAAGAAGAAACAAACAAACAAACAAACGACGAAACTTCTTCGATGCGAAAAAAAAAAGCCCATCCATTATGCCGTTATTAATGGGATCTTCAATTTTCCGCATTTGTGTGCGTGGATGAGGGAGACAGGGAGACAGGGAGAGAGGGAGAGACAGACAGGAAGGAGTGCCTGTTTGTGTCCCTGTGTGTTTGATTGTGTGTGCTTTGAGACAGAGGGGAGATAATGACAATACCAAAATACTGCCGTTGCAAGGGGCTGTAATTTAAAGCTATTTGTTATCGATGAATAAAAAAAAATCTAAAAAGAAAAGAAAAAGAAAAAAAAAAGAGAAAGAAAACAACAGCTGTCACAAACGCACCAAAACCAGACATCGGAATGATACTTGGAATTATGCGTTTTCACAACATCAACAACA
>NC_134893.1:18359336-18361836 GCF_041734735.1 Babylonia areolata | reverse complement strand
CCCCATCTCAATCTGGCCCATCCAACCTCCGCTCTCTTACAAGGAAACCTTCATATGGATCTATCTATTTAAGTATCTATCTATCTATCTGTCTACGCACGCACATGTGTATATGTGTTGTTTCATATCGATTGGCCACAAGCTACATGTTTCTGCAAGGCTTGGCCATCTTTATTTTATCGTGCACTTAATCTGACTTTTGTCTCTGTCTTTGTGTTTTTATTTATCCCTGTTATTCTGTCCGTCTATCTCTCGGTCTCTTTCTCTTTCTTTCTCGTATACATATATACAAAACGTTACACACACACACACACACACACACACACACACACACACACACACACACACACACACACTGTCTCAACCTGCCTCCGGAACCAGGGACAAGAGATGGCAGGGAAAAACAAGACAGACGCTTACGCCGGACTCGTGTCAAGAAAGAACTCGCGGCACACGGAAATGAAAGATAGAGAAAAAAGTCTTTATTTGAAAACATATTTATCTCACACACACACACTCGAACAAGGGAAAAGCAATATCTTCTCCCCCCCCCCCCCCCCCTTCACCCTTTCCCATCCTAACCCACTAACAAATGGTAAAATGAGGTGTCTCCCGCCTACTAAATAATAGCAAGAACATGGAAACCACACTCACTCACTCAGTCTCTCACACTTTCGGACGGACGGAAGAATCAAAACTGAGCTCAATATCCATTTCGACTGTCCATTTAGAATAGAGTAGAATAGAATATGTCTTTATTACCAAGTGTATCGGGGTCACAGGGAATATTGGGGAGTAGGGGTGCGGTGGGGGGGGGGGGGGGTGGGGGGGGGGGGGGGGGGGTAATACATAAGATACGAACATAAATCGAAAATCATACACAGAGACAGATACAGCAGATATAAGATGCATACAAGTACATATCAATATAAAAACTTGTGCATACTCACGCATGCACGCAATGCACACACACACACACACACACACACACACACACACACACACGCACACACACACACACACACACACATGCACCCACCCACCCACCCACCCACCCACACACACACACACACACACACACACTCACTCACACACACACACACGTTTGAACAGAAGCTGCATATTACATGTGGATGGGGCTGATGACTAGATATTCAGGTAGATGGTTGTTGGTCTTAGGGTCTTGGGTGACACACCGAGTTCATCTGGGCACGGGCTGTATTGATGGTGTAGGAGGGTGAAGGTATCCTGGACTTGCTCCAACAAGTTCACTCCTTAGTTTTTGCCACGCGTACCGAAGCAGTTCGGTCTGACCCATGCGTTGGAACTCGAAAACCAAAGCTGACCCAGGAAGGTTTAAAATTAAAAAAAGCTTTTACACAAAAAATCTGTCCTCACTTCAACCGCCCGATTTCATTCGACCAAAAGGAAAACAAACAAAATATTTAACCGCCGGGAACAAGAAAAGGAAGATAAGTGAAAAAAAACAGCAACAACAGCAACAACTGGGGTTTGAAGGAACAAACCTCCCTACTCTGGAACCGCCACAACTGAAAGGAAAAGGAAAAAGTACACGCATTATCACGCATGCGCACGACAAATCCCCCCGGCTGAAAACGAGGCCAAACAACCCCTCCCCCCCCCCTCCCCCCCGGCGTGGCATGGCTGAAAAGAGGCTGACTCCAAATTAATGTGGTGGAGATGAAGCCAAAGCTCGCCCACTACCTAAGCGTTTATAACCACTATAAATCGAGGAACATCAACATTTACAGTAGCAGTTTTAGAGGCTATGACGAACTAGTGATATACACCCGCTCGTACCCATGCCATAAATCTTTTGAATTTGAATTTGTATATCTTTTTATCACAACATATTTCTATGTGTGAAATTCGGTCTGCTCTCCCCATGCAGGCAGGGAGAGCGCGTCGCTACACTACAGCGCCACCCATTTTTTGTATTTTTTCCTGCGTTCATTTTTATTTGTTTTTTCCTATCGAAGTGGATTTTTCAACAGAATTTTGCCAGGAACAACTCTTGTTGTTCATATCATAGTTGAAAGGAAAATGTATCATCAAACATTTTAACCCCAAAACGACCATCATAAGAACGCAAAGTCTATTAATTACACCAAGGACACATCTCAATGAACCCGACACACGAAACTATCACTTGCAAACATTGGCATAAAAACTGTGTGAAGTGGGAGGGATAGAAAGGAAACGTTTCCGGAATATCAGTTGTAGTTAATATAATAAATCCAAAAGAAATCATTTCCACGAGTATAAACCAACTACACGATTTTCGAGTGGCATTGAACTCTGCTCAACAACTTGTGATTTACACTGAGACTGAGGACTAGTCAGTTGCCATAACATGAGCCCCCCCCCCCCTTGCCCCCCCACCCCCACCCACCCCCCCCCCCCCCCCCCCCCCACACCTCGCCCCCCTTGTCCAAGGAACGCTTGGACACTGGTCGGCAGATATGTGATCACAGTGATT
>NC_134893.1:18349336-18351836 GCF_041734735.1 Babylonia areolata | reverse complement strand
TGAATTCTTTACGTCGTGCGGCAGATTCACTTCAATAAAGAGTAAACATGACTAAAAGCAATATAATAGTATTTCGTAAGGGTGGTTATCTGAGTAGCAGGGAAAGGTGGTTGTATGGTGATGAGTTAATGCCAGTTGTTAACGTTTATGAATATTTGCGAATATTTTTCTCCACACGTTTGAGTTTTGTTGGTGCTTGTAAAGATTTAGCAAGTAGGGCTAATCTGTATTATGAAAAAATTACATGTGTTCAATAATACCTCTTTTGATTTATTTATTAAGCTGTTTGATGCTCAGGTACAGCCAGTTGTGTTATACGGTTCGGAGTTGTGGGGCCTAGATAGAGCCGCTGTTCATTGTGAATCAGTTCATACGTTTGCTTTGAAGACATTTTTAGGTGTTGAAAGGCAAACTCCTAATGATTTAGATTATGGAAAAACAAATTAGTACCCGATTTATTTAGTTGCTGCAGTTAAATGTATTCGTTATTGGTTAAGGTTATTAGAAATGGATGCCAACAGATTACCTCGTAAGGCTTATGATATGCTGTTTGATTTAGATACTAGAGGCCAAGTAAATTGGGTAACAAAAATACGTCACTGTTTATTTGAGTATGGGCTTGAGTTTTTTTTTTGGTTAAACCAAGGTGTTGGCAGCATTCAGTCATTTATTTGTGCTTTTCGCCAACGTGTGATCGATTGTAGATGGCAGAAATGGTCTGATCATATTCAAAATAGTGAAAGATTTTATTTTTTATAGGAATTTCAGCAATGGCCCAGACTTGAAACCCTACCTGATGTTAAATATGGATAGACATTTGAAATATATAACAACAAGATTCAGCTTAGGTGTTTCTGAGCAAGCGGTTCATTATTATAGATACAGAATATGTAATGACACTGATCTACTTTGTCCATTATGCAAAGATTCGACAGAAAATGAAATGCACTTTGTCCTTTGTTGTCCAGCTTTGAGGAATATTCGAGAATCATTTATTAAGCCTAAATATTATAGACAACCAAATATGTTTAAATTGAACTTGTTAATGTCTTCAACCTCCTGTGAAATTGTTAGAAACCTTGCTTTGCGTTTATATAAAGCTTTCAAAGTCCGAGAAACTATTACGTCATGAAAACACTGTTTCGTTGCTAGGCTAGTTTTCATTTGAACTTATGTTATATCGAGTTTTCTATGTATGTTGTATTATGTGATTTTTTTTTCCTGTTTTTCATTGTAGTCTGTTCACATACCCCTTCATTAGGGGGCTTGGCCTATATGAATAAATCCCCTCTCTCTCTCTCTCTCTCTTCACACACATACACGCGCGCGTGCGCGCGCGCACACACATACACACATGCACATTCAAAGAAAAAGATATCCATCAACGCGCGCACGCATTTTTGCTTATGGCGACCTCTCGCAGCACCACCACCCCTACCCCCCCCAAAAAAAAAGGGGGGGGGGGGGGTGAGGGGGGGGAGATGTGAAAGGAAATAAAGTAAGCCATCAAAATGGGATAAATTTCTAGAACACTGTCTTTTTTTCTTTGTTTTTTGTCTTTTTTATTTTTTTGGTTGTTGTTGTTGTTTTTATGTTTATATATATATGTTGTTTTTTCTTCCAAAATCCGATGTGTCTTTTGGAAGATGTCATCTTTGGGGAAAACAAAGAAAGAAATTAAAAAAAAAGGACAATCCGGGACACTGACGTTATTAACGAGCCAGATTTTTTTTTTTTTTTTTTTTTTCGTTTGCATGACCCACATTGGTTTATGGAACATACATGCAATCTGCAGGTTTCGGAAAAAAAAGAAGAGAAAAATAAAGAAATAACCCAAGAAACTCACTGGCAAAAAAATCTAAAGTCGATTTCCCGTTTGTGTCTTATCCATTGAACATGTACACATAACAAGGACAACACAAGAAGAAGAAGAAAAAAAATACTGTTCATACACTAATTAATATAATGTTAATTAAAGAGGCACACCGTGGCAGAGACTTTAGGCGTTGGACTTCTGATTCAGTGTCCACCAGTGACCAGGGTTCGAAACCCCGCTTCGGTATGGTGTCGTGTCTTTGAGAAAGGTACATTCACTCCCATTTTCCTTATTCCACCCAGGTGGTGGTGTGTTTTTTTGTTTGTTTGTTTGTTTGTTTGTTTTTTTAAGAAAAGGAGAAATCAGTGGATGCCTAAAAGTTCTGCAAGTGAGCAGGATAGTTTCAGCATCCCTGGAAGGTTCTTTTTTCTTTTTTTTTCTTTTTGGTCTTTTGTTGTGTTTTTTTGTTTGTTTGTTGTTGTTTTTTTTTGTTTTTTTGTTTTTTTATATCTTTTTGTCTCTCTCTTTTTTTTCTTTTTCTTTTTTTTCCTTATCATTTTTCTCCTTTCTGTTGTCTTTTCTTTTTTTTCTTTCCTCATGTTTTTTTTTAATCTGTCTTCTTCCTAATGGCATGTTCAAACACTTACAAGATCATGCAACATATATTACACATACATGATGGCT
>NC_134893.1:18336836-18339336 GCF_041734735.1 Babylonia areolata | reverse complement strand
CCGAAGAAGACGAAGGAGAAGAAGAAGAATCTCTATATAAGTATAACACTTATCATTCAACTAATCTCCGCAGCGTTTCACAGGAACCTAAGCAAAACGCTTCATGACCCAAAAACAAACATAAAAAGAAAGTTATATGAATAATTACACGAATAAATGACTAAATCATTTCACACACACACACACACACACACACACACACACACACACACACACACACACACACACACACACACACACACACACACATGCATGCATGTGCACGTGTCATGAAATAGTTCCGCACAGACATCAAAGACGAAGCTCCTGAAATCAGAGTGTCCATTCAAGGGAGTATTAGAACATGTTTTTTGTTGTTGTTTTATTGGGGGGGGGGGGGGGGGGTGTTTTGTTTGTTTTTTTGTGGTTGTTTTTGTTTTGTTTTTGTTGTTGTTTTTTTAGGGGGTGGTGGAAAAAAAAAGATGGTTTGGAGTCTGGATAAAAAAAATAGGGCGCGGGGGGGGTGGGGGTGGGGGGGGCAGAGAGAAAAGAAAAAAAGATATAAAGGGCCCTGTGAGTGAGTGTTTGAGACGGGGAAGAAGGGAGGAGAATAATAAGAATGTGCATCCAACCCTCAGGGTATTGTTTATTCCGATCCGCGAGGCAAAAATCCTCGAAAACCATTCGTGTGGACTTAGGGGGGAATCAGTGTGGAAGACAGCTACAATTATGCGCGAACGTTTGTTTGACATCTGTTGTTGTTTTCTTTTGTTGTTTTTTGGTTGGTTTGTTTGTTTGTTCATTTTCTCGGCCCTGGAGTGGGGGTGGGGTAAGTGGGGGTGCTCTCTTTTTCTGTCTTCCGTTTGTCTCAATGTGTCTATATTGCTGTGAGTCTGTCTTTTTTTTTATCTTGCTCCTTCCACCCTACCTCTTCTCTCTCTCTCTCTCTCTCTCTCTCTCTCTCTCTCTCTCTCTCTCTCTCTCTCTCTCTCTTCTCGAACACATACAAGCAAGCTGGCACACACGTTTACACACACACACACACACGCGCGCGCGCGAGCCAAAACGCACACACGCGAATTCACACAATACACACAGAGACACACAACACGTGCACATGCACAAACACAAACACACACACACACACTCTCTCTCTCTCTCACACGCTCACACACACACACACACACACACACACACACACACACACACACACACACACACACACACACACACACACACACACACACACACACACACACACACACACACACACACACACACACACAGTGGAAGAGGATGTATTTGTGCACGTTCATGGTATTACACATACATTATTAACACACACTCACACAAGCCTGGTGCACCCGAAACACACACGAATACATTAGCGCAATAGGCTATTTGAGCGAACGCCGACGCACGCAGACAGAAATGCACGAACCCACGCATCCACATACACACAAGTTGAGGAAATACCACTAACTGAACGAGAGACAGACAGCAGAAGGACAGAGACAGACAGACACACAGACAGAGAGAGAGAGAGAGAGGAGAGACAGACACACAGACAGAGACAGAGAGAGACAGACACACAGACAGAGAGAGAGATTCAAGATTCAAGATTCAAGATTCAAAAACTTTATTACTCAAGGATAAAGATTTTAGGCATTGCCTAGTCTTCCAATCTGTCCTTGTGACAACAAAAACAGTAAGAGAGAGAGAGAGAGAGAGAGAGAGAGAGAGAGAGAGAGAGAGAGAGAGAGAGAGAGGAGAGACAGACACACAGAAGCAGAAGCAGAGACGGACATACGGAAGCAGAGATAGAGACAGACGGACGGACGGACAGGCAGACAGACCGACAGACAGACATCCAGACAGTAAGGGAGAGACAGGCGGACATAAAGAAACAGACAAATCAAGGTAATGAAGAGACACAGACAGACACACAGACATACAGAGAAAGAGTAGGAGGGAGGGAGGGAGAGAGAGAGACTGACTGACAGAGGGACAAACAGACAGACAGACAGACATACAGAGAGAGGTGGAGAGATAGATAGATAGATAGATAGAGAGATTGAGAGAGAGAGAGAGAGAGAGAGAGAGAGAGAGAGAGAGAGAGAGAGAGAGAGAGACTGACCGACCGACTGACTGACCGACAGACTGACTGACTGACTGACTGACACAGGGACAGACAGACAAGCAAACAGACAGACAGACAGACAGACAGAAAGGCAGAGAGACAGGCAGAGGGGGGGGGGGGGGGGGGGGGGAAACGATAGACTGGAAAAAAGAAAACAAAACAAAACACTGATTTGAAAATAAAGAGACGCAGATAAAGAGATCAAGGAAACACACCACAACAAAAGGAGGAACCACAGATCGATACTGAGCCAACAATTCATCAGGAACTAACCAGCCACAGTCAAACATCAATCATCTGGCAGCCAGAAAACCAACCAGCCAACCAACCAGCCAACCAACCAACCAGTCTACTGGTTAGTCAGTCTGGAGTGATCGACAG
>NC_134893.1:18309336-18316836 GCF_041734735.1 Babylonia areolata | reverse complement strand
TCTCTCTCTCTCTCTCCCCCTCTCTCTCTCCCTTTCTCTCTCTCTGTCTCCCCCTCTCTCTCTCTTCTCTCTCTCTCTCACCCCTCTCTCTCTTCCCCACTGTTTTTTTTTCTCTCCATTAACTTCAGTCCCACTTTAGAGTGAGGGCTGGATGTAAAAAAAATAAAACCATGTTACTTTCTTATCTGTTACTCTTCGATAATAAAGATTTTGTCTTGTCTTGTCTCTTGGACACATTTTCTGGATTTGGGTCTGGATGTCTGGGTGCCAGGGTTTTTGGGCTGGGTGCCTGAGTGTCGGTATCGTAACAAGATCCTCCACCAACTAACCCCCCCCGCACCCCACCCCCACCCCCCAACCCCAACCCTGGCCAACTCCCACTAGAGAAAAACACGAACACCCCATAAACAAACGAACAATCAGGGGAGAAAAAAAATCCAGTGCCTTTGGGCAGTTAGTACTCCGTTGTCAGGTCAGGTCATTAGATCTGCTACTGGTAACCTGTAATCCAGTACAACCTGTTCAGGGTCGGGTTGCCGGCGACTAAACCGGCACTCCCACCGCTCCCTTCCGGGACTGGTGAGGCGGGTGGCTAGACACCCTTATGGAGATCCATAAAAGGGCGTTGGCTCAGGAGAGCCACCGACGGCCATCTAGCTCCACTGTGCTGTGTGCATGCCACACGCAGTTGGCCCCCGGGGTGTGTCTACCCATGCATGCTTAGTCTGGATCCGGCAGAATCTGCGGAAGAAACCTATCGGTTCAACGGAGAGGAAGGCGGTTACAGCAACGCACTGTGGAGTGCTGAGAGCAAGATGAGACACCGAAAGGATATCTTGGTCATCCACTGCATCCGTGCTCATCCTCCAGTCGTCTCGACTTAGTCTTGCCACTGGAAATTGGTGGACCCGGACGAGAGAGTGAGGTTGACGTTGCGCAACTCCTCTTCACTTTAAACAAACTCATCGCGCAAGTCATCAGTCATCCAAAATGACCTTTCATCCTTCATCATTTCATCACCCCCAAGTCCTGTGGCGACAGGCGAGCGACGAAACGACAGGTGTGGGTACACTGGCAGTCGCAGTCGCAGACCTGCACGCAGGCGGCTCAGGCCATAGGGTCGTTCTTCGTCGACAGGAGCAGCGATGGAGCTCGGCAGCCGTCTGAGCGTCTGAGCAGCCTCTTTAGGAATGCACTGCTCACCTCCCTGGCATGAGGAAGGGGCTAGAAAAGGTGCCCCTAAAAATTGCCTGCTCCATATCACCCTGGCCAGCATACCGCGGCTGGCGGGGACCCTACATCAGCGGTCGAAACAACAAGAAAGAAAAGAAAAAAACAAGGATCGTTCCTCTCACCATTGGTGCTTGGAACATAAGGACTCTCCTGGACAGAGATAACGCGGACAGACCCCAAAGGAGAACGGCACTAGTTGCATCCGAACTCGCCAGATACAACATTGACATCGCAGCCTTGAGTGAGACTCGGCTTGCAGGTGAAGGCGAGCTCTGTGAACGGGGATCTGGTTACACCTTCTTCTGGAGTGGACGAGGAAGCGAAGAGCGACGTGAGGCTGGCGTTGGTTTTGCAGTAAAAACAGCCACTTGTCAGCAAGCTAGCTGGAATCCCAAAGGGAGTCAACGATAGGCTTATGACCATGAAACTCCACTGGCATCTGGCCAGAAGCACCTCACCATTGTCAGTGCCTACGCCCCAACCATGACCAACCCGGATGAAGTGAAGGCGAAGTTCTACGAGGACCTTCACTCTGTCATTGCTGCTATCTCAAAAGCAGACAAGCTCATCATTCTTGGGGACTTCAATGCTAGAGTTGGCTCTGACTACATCTCCTGGGATGGAGTGATTGGAAAGCACGGTGTGGGCCACTGCAACCCAAATGGATTGCTTTTGCTTCAGACCTGTGCAGAGCACGAACTGCTGATAACCAACACAGTTTTCTGCCTCCCTACCCGTAACAGGACGTCATGGATGCACCCTCGCTCAAAGCATTGGCATCTCATCGATTATGTCATCGTCAGGAAAAGGGATAGGCAAGATGTACGTGTAACAAAGACCATGTGCGGCGCCGAGTGTTGGACAGACCATCGCCTTGTAGTCTCGAAGCTGAATATTCGAATCCAGCCCAAGAGACGCCCCCAAGGCCAGAAGGCTCCAAAACGGCTCAACATCGCTAAGCTGAAAAACATCACCATCAAACAGTCCTTTGTGGAGCTGCTGGAAGATCGTCTGGAATCCGCCTCTCTGGACAACCAGAATGTGGAGTCTGATTGGAGGACCCTGCGTGAGCTGATCTATAGTACAGCTTCAGAGACCCTGGGACCCATGTCCAGAAAGCACAAAGACTGGTTTGATGAAAACTGTGATTAAATCAAGCAGCTTCTGGATGAGAAACGCTGTCTGCATCAAGCCTACCTGAGCAACCCAAAGTCCACATCAAAAAAGGATGTGTATGATGCCATCCGCAGGACTGTTCAGCAAAAGTTACGCCAGATGCAGGATAAGTGGCTGAGTGACAAAGCTGATGAGATCCAGGGATATGCTGACAGGCACGATATGAAGAGGTTCTATGATGCCTTAAAAGAAGTCTACGGCCCCACATCCTCAGGATCATCCCCCCTCCTCAGTGCAGATGGGAATACCTTGATCACCGAGAAGGAGAAAATTCTCGAACGCTGGGCTGAGCACTTCAACAGTGTCTTAAATCGCCCTTCCTCCATAAATGATGAAGCCATAGACCGTCTCCCACAAGTCCCCATAAACGAAGCACTGGACGATCCGCCAACACCTCTTGAGACCCAGAAAGCAATTCGTCTGCTATCCAGTGGCAAAGCACCTCCATACCAGCAGAGGTCTACAAGGATGGAGGCACTGTGCTGACTGAGAAGCTCCATCAGCTGTACTCACTCATGTGGAAAGAAGAGACGATCCCCCAGGATTTCAAAGATGCATCTATCATTCACTTGTACAAGCGAAAGGGGAACCGGCAAGCCTGTGATAACCATCGGGGCATTTCCTTGCTCTCCATCGCAGGCAAGATACTTGCCAGGATCCTACTAAACCGCCTCACAGCACACCTTGACCAAGGTCATTTGCCTGAGAGCCAATGTGGATTCCGGAAAGAGCGCGGAACCACCGACATGGTGTTTGCTGCAAGGCAGCTGCAAGAGAAATGTCAGGAGCAAAATGCTGATCTGTTCTCCACCTATGTCGACCTCACTAAGGCCTTCGACACCGTGAGTAGAGAGGGACTGTGGAAGATCATGGCCAAGTACGGATGCCCTCGGAAATTTATTTCCTTGGTCAGCCAATTTCATGAAGGCATGCAGGCTCGAGTCCAGGACAAAGGCGAAACATCTGCTCCTTTTGCTGTCACAAATGGTGTCAAGCAAGGCTGCGTCCTGGCTCCAACGCTGTTCAGCCTCATGTTCTCTGCAATGCTTACTGATGCCTTCAGAGATGGCGATGTTGGAATCGGCCTAAAGTACCGAACAGATGGCAAGTTGTTTAACCTCAGAAGGCTTCAAGCAAAAACGAAGGTCATGACAGACATCATCAGAGACTTTTTGTTTGCTGATGATTGTGCCCTCAACGCTGGATCTGAAGCTGACATGCAACTCAGCGTTGACAAGTTTGCCACTGCCAGCAGGAACTTCGGCCTTACCATCAGCACGAGGAAAACTGAAGTTCTCCATCAGCCAGCCCCAGGGAAACCCTACGTTGAGCCCAACATCACAGTCAACGGTCAGAGACTCAGTGCAGTGGAGCGGTTCACATACCTTGGCAGCACACTGTCACGAAATGCGACCATCGACGATGAAGTGAACGTCAGGATTGCAAGAGCAAGCGCAACTTTTGGTAGACTCAGTGCAAATGTCTGGAATAGAAGAGGCATTAGTCTTGAGACCAAGCTAAAGGTCTACAGAGCAGTAGTTCTCCCCACACTACTGTACGCCTGCGAAACTTGGACAGTGTACCAACGACATGCCAAGAAGCTGAACCACTTCCACACAACATGCCTCAGGAAGCTACTGAACATCAAGAGGCAAGACAAGACCCCCAGACACAGAGGTGCTCGCAAAAGCCACCCTTCCCAGCATCTTCACCATCCTGATGCAGTCCCAGCTTCGCTGGGCTGGACACGTGGCGCGCATGCCAGACCATCGGCTGCCCAAAAGGCTCTTCTATGGCGAGCTGCAACAAGGGAAGAGATCACACGGAGGTCAGAAGAAGCGCTTCAGAGATACTCTGAAAGTCTCTCTGAAAGCATTTGATATCAACCCTGACTCCTGGGAGGAATCTCCAGTGGACCGTGACAAATGGCGTGCTGCTGTGCACAAAGGCGCCAAGTTGTGCGAGGCCAACAGGACTGCTGCAGCTGTTCAGAAGAGGCAGGCCAGAAAGTCACAGGCAAACAAGCTCCCTGAAAATGGTATGCCTGTCTTTGTCTGCCCCAACTGTCAGCGAACATTTCGTGCGCAGATTGGACTATTCAGCCATCTGCGCATTCACAGATAGATTCATGAGCATCCCCCCCCCCACCCCACCACCACCCTCCCCCCATCCCCCAGCTGGATGACAACGATGGTCATCATCGATCTCGATGGACACACACCACCACCACCACTCCGTGACTTCCTCCTTGCCAATTCTCGTCTCTTTTCGAGTGTATTTTCTTTCTTTCTTTCTTTCTTTCTTTCTTTCTTTCTTTCTTTCTTTCTTTCTTTCTTTCTTGTATTCAAAGTAAAGTTACTGAATGGTTCGTAAATGAACAGTTGGATGATCCGTTCTCTATTCCCCTTCCCCCACCCGCCTTTTTGCCCGATGTGGATGTATGCCTATGACCGAATCACATTACATCATCTGGATCTGAATATTACTTTCTTTCTTTCTTTCTTTCTTTTCATCTAGCTCTTCTATCGTGTTTTTTTAATGTTTTGTTGTTGATGTTTTACCCCTTGCTTCATGTCATATCTCTCCATGTCTCTTTGTCTGTCACTTTCTCCGTCTGTGCGTCCTATCTATGTGTTTGTCTGTGAGACTTTCTGTGCGATTGTTTCTTCTTCTTCTTCTTCTTTTGACGTGCTCACATCACCCGTCTTCTAAACTGATCACATTGTCCTCAACTTACACACATAGGTACATGCGTATCTTAAATAAGCTTAGCCGATAAAGGCTATATCAAGAATAAGAACAACACAGACGATGCAGCAGAAGATTCAGACATTTTTCAACACCTGTCTGAGGTGCATCAACAAGATCCGATGGCAGGAGAAGATCCGAAACGAAGAACTGTGGGAGCGAGCGGGACAGGAACCAGTGGCCAAGCAGATACTACGGGGGAAGTGGGGCTGGATCGGACACACCCTCAGGAAGCCAGTGTCCAGCATCACACGCCAAGCCCTGACTTGGAACCCGCAGGGAAAGAGGAAGAAAGGCCGGCCTCGCAACAGCTGGAGGCGAGATACCGAGGCAGAGCTGAAGCAGCAAGGGACCAACTGGACTGGATTGGCCAGAACAGCCTAGAACAGAGTGCGATGGCGAGGGGTCGTCGATGGCCTATGCTCCACCAGGAGCGATGGGCAAAATGAATGAATGAAGAATAAGAAAACAGACGAAAACACATGGGTGCACACACAAATGTATGCAGTCACACGTACGTACGTGGGCACTCATTCACGCTCATTTAGGTGCAAACACATACACAGATGCATCATTACCTGCCCAGGACACACACTCATAACGCGCGCACGTGCGCGCTCACCATCCACCCACCCCCTCACCCGCACCCCCTCACCTTCATTCCTACACGCCCATCCTCACACACAAGCATTAAACGGGGCATTGTCATAAAAGAAATGAGAAAGACTTACTGAGAGAAAACGAGACAGAGAAAAAGAAAGAAATATATTCAAACATGATTATATATATATGGAGAGAGAGAGAGAGAGGGGGGGGGGGAGACAGAGGTGACGCTCGCTAACACGTGCGCACACAATCAGATACACACACACACACACACACACACACACACACACACACACACACACACACACACACACACACACACACACACACACACACACACACACACACAAACAAACAAACACACGCACAAATAAAAATAAAAATAAAAACAACAACAACAACAACACACACACACACACACACACACACACACAGAGAGAGAGAGAGAGATGATGATGATGTTTTCATCCTGAGGAAATAATTGAATCAACACATGATGGTTTGTTTACATCATGTCATCACAAAAAAAGGGGAAATATATGTAACAAGCAATATGTCAAAGTAAATGCATAACACTGGGAAAACTTCCAGTTTCCGAACTGTGTCGGTTAGGAAAACGAACATACACACAAATGTGCACAAATATCAATGTGAGAGAGAGAGAGAGAGAGAGAGAGAGAGAGAGAGAGAGAGAGAGAGAGAGAGAGAGAGAGAGACAGAGACAGAGACAGAGACAAAGAGGCAGGTAAGCAGACAGACGGACACACACACACACACACACACACACACACACACACACACACACACACACACACACACACACACACAGAGACGAGCAGACAGAGAGAGACAAAGAGGCGGGTAAGCAGACAGACGGACACACACACACACACACACACACACACACACACACACACACACACACACACAGACGAGCAGACAGAGAGAGACAAAGAGGCAGGTAAGCAGACAGACGGACACACACACACACACACACACACACACACACACACACACACACACACACACACAGACGAGCAGACAGACGGACATACAGAGAGAGAGAGAGAGAGAGAGAGAGAGGCAGGTAAGCACACACACACACACACACACACACACACACACACACACACTGTACCAGAAACAAAGAGAGACAGAGAGAGACAGACAGACAGACAGATGAGCAGACAGACAGACATACAGAGAGAGAGAGAGAGAGAGAGAGAGAGAGAGAGAGAGAGAGAGAGAGAGAGAGAGAGTCTAGAGGACCTATCGTTCTTCTTGTGCCGTGCACTCTAGCATCAATGAAGACCCATCTTTCACGTATCGTCACCTTCCTACCCATGCAAGCTCTGCTTTACAGGCTTTGTGCGATACGCCGTAATGGAAAGCCATAAACGCCACAGGCAGGGCCAAGTTTATAGTGCTGTCTTGTTTCGTGTGGGTTTTCAGTACAGCTTGGAATCGTTTTTTTTTTTGTTTTTTTTTTTTTGTTGTTGTTGTTGTTGTTGTTGTTTTTATGTATTACCGACTTCTGAATACTTGTGCTAGTTCTTTTCATGGGTGTATAGCATGTATCTCAATTTACTATAACAATATTCAAGTCATTGGAAGGATTACTTTTAGATGGTTCGGATGACTGATTACATCAGTGTTAACAGTGTATTTTCAGGGGCCCAAGCAGGATTTAGACAGTCCCATTCTACATTAGATCAAATGTTTGTTTTGAAATCACCA
>NC_134893.1:18291836-18304336 GCF_041734735.1 Babylonia areolata | reverse complement strand
GTCTTTCAGTATTCTTCTTTCTTTTCTTTTCGTTCCCGCCCCCTTTTTTATCTTTTTCTTTCTTTTTTTTTTTTTCTTTTTTTTTTTTTTAAAGAGAGAGGAAGAACTACATGCGCGATTGAAAGAAAGGAGGCCTAACACAAACCGTTTATTTCATTTTGTTTACTGTATATTTACTGTTACATTCAAGCTGATTTCAAATACTCAGCTGAAATATACATCAGGCAAACTTTTTGTTGTTGTTGTTGTAACTGTTACTCTTATCGCGTGTGTAGTTTACGCGAAGGGAGAATTAGTAATTATTGACAACAACAAAAAACATACATGACAGAAATTCAAGCTGATGTCTACCTGGTACATTTGAAACATATATCCCCGCCAAGGAGATTTTTTTTTTTTTTTTTTTTTTCTAATATCATGATCGCATCTCTAGTTTACGCGAAGCAAAAAGCAATTGAGAAAATGAGATAAAAAAAAAAAAAAAGACAGGAAATACATTTTGATAATTGAACACTGACTCGATTTTCTGACCACACTACAACGTCGCTACACCCAAAAATGATTTTATGTCCATCAACAAAAAAAACAGAACCAGACGCCTGTTTATGGTCCTACTGTCACGCCAATTGTATACTGAACAGGATTAACAAAACGTTATCACAATGATAACAACAACAACAATATAATAATAATAATAAGAAGAAGAAGAAGAATGATAATGATGATGATGATGATGATGATAGTAATAATAATGATAATAACAAAAACAAAAGAGAGAAAAAGAGAGAGAGAGAGAGAGAGAGAGGGAGGGGGAGAGAGAGAGAGAGAGAGAGAGAGAGAGAGAGAGAGAGAGAGAGAGAGAGAGAGAGAGAGAGAGAGAGAGAGAGCCTGTAAACCAGTTCCAGTACAAAATTATCAGTCGAACTCCAGCAACCTCCTCTGATACACAGATAAGAAGAACCGCCAGCCAAAACAGCTTTTACTTTCTTTTTCTTTTTTCTTTTTTTTCTTTTTTTTATATCTACCGATTCATTTTGGGTTTTTTTTTTATCCTCTCGTCTAAATTAAGCGGAATCAGTTAATAATGCGCGCAAGGAGAGAAAGGGAGGGGTGGAACGGCTTGGATTAGTGTGGAGACAGAAGGAAAGGGAGACGGACAGACAGAAGGAAAGGGAGACGGAGAGAGGAGAGACAGAGAGAGACAGACAGACAGACACAGACAGAAGGAAAGGGAGACGGAGAGAGGAGAGACAGAGACAGACAGACAGACAGAAGGAAAGAGAGACGGAGAGAGGAGAGACAGAGAGAGACAGAGGCAGACAGACACAGACAGAGGGAAAGGGAGAGGGGAGACACAGACAGAGACAGACAGACAGACAGACACAGACAGAAGGAAAGGGAGACGGAGAGAGGAGAGACAGAGAGAGACAGAGACAGACAGACAGACAGAAGGAAAGGGAGACGGAGAGAGGAGAGACAGAGAGAGACAGACAGACAGACAGACAGACAGAAGGAAAGGGAGACAGAGAGAGGAGAGACAGAGACAGACAGAGACAGACAGAGAGAGACAGACAGACAGAAGGAAAGGGAGACGGAGAGAGGAGAGACAGAGAGAGACAGAGACAGACAGACAGACAGACAGACAGAAGGAAAGGGAGACGGAGAGAGGAGAGACAGAGAGAGACAGACAGACAGACAGACAGAAGGAAAGGGAGACAGAGAGAGGAGAGACAGAGACAGACAGAGAGAGACAGACAGACAGACAGACAGACAGAAAGGGAATCGGAGAGAGGAGAGACAGAGAGAGACAGAAACAGACAGACAGAGACAGACAGAAACAGACAGACAGACAGGCACAGACAGAAGGAAAGGGAGACGGAGAGAGGAGAGACAGAGACAGACAGAGACAGACAGACACAGACAGAAGGAAAAGGAGACAGACAGACAGTAGGAAAGGGAGACGGAGAGAGGAGAGACAGAGAGAGACAGAGACAGACAGACAGACAGACACAGACAGAAGGAAAGGGAAACGGAGAGAGGAGAGACAGACAGAGACAGAGACAGATAGACAGAGACAGAGAGAGACAGACAGAGATAGACAGATAGACACAGACAGAAGGAAAGGGAGACGGACAGACAGAAGGAAAGGGAGACGGAGAGAGGAGAGACACAGACAGACAGACAGGGACAGACAGACAGACGGACACAGACAGAAGGAAAGGGAGACGGAGAGAGGAGAGACAGAGACAGACAGAGACAGACAGACAGACAGACAGACAGACAGACAGAGACAGACAGAAGGAGGGGGAGACGGAGAGAGGAGAGACAGAGAGAGACAGAGACAGACAGACAGAGACAGACAGAAGGAAAGGGAGACAGAGAGAGGAGAGACAGAGACAGACACAGAGAGAGAGAGACAGAGAGAGAGAGAGAGAGGGAGAGAGCCAGAGGGATGAACAGGAAATAGGTTGGTTCAGCATGATGCAAGGCAACAGGTGGATCTTTCCTGTTCCCCCCCTCACTCGAGGAAACTTTATCGTCAGATCACACACTTGTTTTTCGATACGTACACACAAGGAGTCAAGTCCGTTCGCGCTGTGTTGTGAATGGATAGAATAAATAAATAAATAAATAAATACATAAATTCTTTTTTTTTTCTCTTATGGCATAAACAGAGACAAGAAGTAAGTAGTTTCACGGGTTTGTGATAACTCCCACAAGCCAAACGTGCAGTTGGAAAAAAAAAGAAAAAAAAAAAAAAGATATAACCATCGGCTGGACGATATGATACAAACCACATGATCAAGATGTATCTATAATATGAGGAAGATATGAAAATTGACCGATTTTTTTTTTCATCACATTTTAAAATAGATTTTTAAACGCGAAATACTAAAGATTCGTTGATCTTACTTCTTCTTTCTCCTTCTTGAAAAAAATAAAAAATAAAATAAAATAAAATAAAATAAAATAAACACCGCCAAGTTATATATAAACTTTGGCGACTAATATATTGATGCTTCCATCTTAAAAAAAAAGAATTAAAAAAAAGGGGGGGGGACCCTTGAAATGATTCAGTTTACCGAACTTCGCGTGGTGTTCGAACTTGTCAGTGTGCTCTTTAGCTCTGCACAGTGAGTTAGGAGAGTTACGCGTTGCACGTGTGTGAATGAAAAGTCCCTCAACCGGTGGAGAGAGAAGAAAGGCTTCCTGGATTCGAAGGAAGAAGAAAGAAGAAGGATTGTGAAGTGACTTGCGAGCTGTTTCTTACTGCCTCGTCTCACCAGGCCTTTGCCTTTGCCTTTGCTTTCGCTTCGTCCATTTGGGATCTTACGATACTGTGAAGGTAAGCTGCTGGACTTGCTTGTATGTAGTTGTTGTTAGTGGTTGTGGTTGTGGTTGTGGTTGTAGTGGTGGTGATTGGTTGTCGTCGTAGTAGTGATGGTGGTGGTGGTGGTGGTGGTGGTAGCTGTGGTAGTGGTGGTGGTAGTTTGTGTGTTCGTTATTTGTATAGAGGTTGTTCCGTGTGTGTGTGTGTGTGTGTGTGTGTGTGTGTGTGTGTGTGTGTGGAAGGATGGGTTGTGGTTGATGATGGTGGTAATATTTTTTTTTTCTTTGGTTTACTCTATGTCTGTCAGTGTGTCTGTCTGTATGTTTGTTTGCGTCTGTTTGTCTGCCTGTCCTTGTGTTTCTCTTTCACACACAGACACAGACACAGACACACACAGACACACACACACACACACACACACACACACACACACACACACACACACACACACACACACACACACACACACACACACACACACACATACACACACATGCGCGCATATCAACAGAAGTAAGAACAAAGTCGCGTACCCGTTCTCTGTCAGTGTGTGTGTGTGTGTGTGTGTGTGTGTGTGTGTGTGTGTGTGTGTGTGTGTGTATGCACGTGCGTACGTATGTACTTGCGTGAGTGATTCAGCGTGTACGTGTATACAACTATATCTTCGAGGTCATCGCATGTCATTGTTTTCACGGTTTTGGAAGGCTGCCTTGCTGTCAGGAATTTGTTTAACCTTTTTTTTTTTGGTTGTTGTTGTTGATGTTTTTCCTTCTTTCGTTATTTTATTTTCAAGCTGGCGACGAAAAAGAGAGAGAAAGGGAGAGAGAGGAGGGAGGGAAGGAGGGGGAAAGAGAGGGGTGGGAGGGACAGAGAGAGAGAGAGAGGGGTGGGAGGGACAGAGAGAGAGAGGGGTGGGAGGGACAGAGAGAGAGAGAGAGGGGTGGGAGGGACAGAGAGAGAGAGAGAGGGGTTGGAGGGACAGAGAGAGAGAGAGAGGGGTGGGAGGGACAGAGAGAGAGAGGGGTGGGAGGGACAGAGAGAGAGAGGGGTGGGAGGGACAGAGAGAGAGAGGGTGGGAGGGACAGAGAGAGAAAGAGAGGGGTGGGAGGGACAGAGAGAGAGAGAGAGAGAGGGGTGGGAGGGACACAGAGAGAGATAGGGGTGGGAGGGACAGAGAGAGAGAGGGGTGGGAGGGACAGAGAGAGAGAGAGAGAGGGGTGGGAGGACAGAGAGAGAGAGAGAGGGGTGGGAGGGACAGAGAGAGAGAGGGGTGGGAGGGACAGAGAGAGAGAGAGAGGGGTGGGAGGGACACAGAGAGAGAGAGAGAGAGGGGTGGGAGGGACAGAGAGAGAGAAAGAGAGGGGTGGGAGGGACAGAGAGAGAGAGAGAGAGAGAGGGGTGGGAGGGACGGAGAGAGAGAGAGAGGGGTGGGAGGGACAGAGAGAGAGAGAGAGGGGGGTGGGAGGGACACAGAGAGAGAGAGAGAGAGAGGGGTGGGAGGGACAGAGAGAGAGAGGGGGGGGGGAGGACGGAGTGGCTGACAGTCGTCAGATTTCTTTCTCTTTTTTTTTCTTCTTTATTTCTCCCCATTGTTTTCCATGATACTTGTTTTCTTCCATTTCCTTTTGTATCATCTTTCTCAGATGAAAGAGAAATAAACTTATATAAACAAGAGAGGCAAGGCCTTCAAGACTCACTTGTGTTACACTTTTAAAAAAAATCCAAGCTTTTTATGTATTGAGTATAATTTCAAAATGTAATGTTTAAGATGAGAAAGATCAGTTTAAAGCAAATTAAGTCCCCTAGCATTAATTACAGAGTAATTTCCCGTTTTTTTTTACTATCTGCACCAAACCGTTTGCAAAAGAAATCAAACTTCCATGCTTAGCAAAAGAAGTTCCTGTTTGAACAAAAAAATGATAATAATGACTGCTCTTGTTGTTGGGTCAGAATATCAGATCAAAGTGCCGAGTTTAGAGAATACAAAAAAATATAAATATAACAGTAAATGCAGTTTGCATATAATTAGGCTTCATTTTTTGTGTGTGTGTGCCCATCCCATAGGTGCAATATTGTTTTAAACAAGATGACTGGAAAGAACTGAATTTTTCCTATTTTTATGCCTAATTTGGTGTCAACTGACAAAGTATTTGCAGAGAAAATGTCAATGTTAAAGTTTACCACGGACACACACACACACACACAACCGAACACCGGGTTAAAACATAGACTCACTTTGTTTACACAAGTGAGTCAAAAATCAGAGATGAAATTTCATTAATCCGTTCACTGCCGAACTCGCATTTAGAGGGAGTACCCATGTCACTGAAGGATGACCAGATCATAGGTCTGTTATCCATGAACCTACTTGCTCCTTATGTTCGGTAGGTAGGACAGGCCATATTTTCTACACATCACAGGGGGAATCCCAGCTATTCCTAGACACCATACTTCTGTGTTTATAGCACAAGGGAAGTTTGGACTCTGAATTGACTGGCGGTGAAAGGGTTAATGACGAAGCTACGAGCTTTACCAGTTCTGCCTCAGCTGGCGATAACACATAATCTAAAAAAAAAAAAAGATACATTGAGTTAGATAAAAATCACCTTCAGGTTTGAACATTTCCTTTATAAACGATGTTAATGTTCATGCTCTCATTTTCTCTCTTCTCTCCTCATTCATCATATCATAATTATTGACATCGTTATTTTTTTTCCACCTTTCTTCCTTTTTTTGTATCTTCTCTACTTGATACTGTATTAGCTTGTTGACATCTTACATACTCACAATCATCCTAAAGCAAATATTTTATAGCAAACTTATACATCATAATTATAATATGTTGTTGTTGTTTTCAATATGTAACTCGATCCTAGCTATTTGTACTTATTTTATCAAAGTATTTCCTTTCACACTTTTATGACAGGAAGTCATTTGTGATATTCTTTGGATAAACTAGAACAGCTCTTTTCAGTGCACGCGCGCGTGTATGTGTGTGTGTGTGTGTGTGTGTGTGTGTGTGCACTTGCGCGCGCGTGTGTGCGTGTGTGTTTAACTGTTTGTGCTTAATCGAACATGTGTGTACGCAAGTGCATGCGCATGCGCACGTTCCAGCGTCCAAAAACAGAAAACAAATTGCGGGTTGTGTTTGCTATTCATTTCTGTCATACTTGCCTGACGTACTCGCTCATGTTTCAAGATATCCGCGAATGCGATGCAACGCCATGTGATGAAGATGAATTGATGCTGATTATGATAACCCCTCCCCCCCCCCCCCACCACCCCCACCCCCATCCCCCTTCTCCTCCCTGGCCTGCCTCTGCTAGTGGTAGGTATACCTCTTTGATGCTTGCTCTTACTGCTACTGTTGCTGCTTTTGCTGCTGCTGCTGCTGCTTTTGCTGCTGCAGGTGATGGGAACTTGTGCGATGATAACTGTGACAAGACGATACCCTGAGAATATCACACAGGGGATCATCGGGTGATGCAGTGGTTGCAGCAGTGATAACAATGGCAGCTTGACACTGGGGGGATATCAAGCTCCGGTCATATCCGGGGAAGGAAGGGGTTGGGGGTGGTGGGGGGCGGGGGTGGGGGGGGGGGGGTTAGGGGGAGGAAGCTGGATGGAAGGAGGGAGGGAGGGAGGGAGGGAGGTGTGGGGGATGGAAGAAGACTGCGAGGAGGAGGGGTGGAGGTGGAGGTATATCGGGCAGCCTCAACACCGGTTAATTCCCCAATCTGTCAGGATTGGAAGGTGATATCTGTCTGGCAGAGTTAAAGATATTGCCTGCTGCCCATCCCACCTACCCCCCACCCACCCCCATTCCCACCCCCATCTCCCATACCCTTATCCCCCATAACCCCCCAAACCTCCTAATCTCTCGCTACCCCCTTTCCCCCTTCCTGCACCCGCGTTTCTTTTTCTTTTTTTTTTCTTTTTTTTTGTAATTTTTTTACTGTCCCATTCGGTGGAAAAAAATGATGTTTTATCAAATATTATCGCCTCCCCATCCCCTTCCCCCACCGTCCTCCCGCACCAAAGCACCTCCTCCCCCTCCTCCTCCTTCTCCTCCTCCCTTCTTGTTGTTGCTGTTGTTGTTGTTGCTCTTCTTCTTCTTCTTCTTCTTCTTCTTCTTCTTCTTCTTCTTCTTCTTCTTCTTCTTCTTCTTCTTCTTCTTCTTCTTCTTCTTCTTCTTCTCCTCTCCTCCCACTCCCTACTTCCCCCATTCATAATGACATGTCAAATCTCCGTGAAAAGATTTAAAACAAAACAAAAACAATTTGAGTAACTGGAATGTTATAAGAACAGGTAAATGAACATTTGTTTGATCAGAAAGAAAGCTGTATAAAATAATAGCATCTTAATAAAATCAGAATATGCGTATTTGTCAAAAATTAAAAATTTTAACATGTTGATATTATCACGTGAAGAAACGGACGAAATAAAACGAAGCAGATGAAAATAATGTGCAAATTAAGAAATAATAAAACGAAATCAGACAACGTCCCAAGTGACGTAATGACTCATCCTAAACAGTGTCACCGAATCAACTGCAGCAGAAATAAGAAGGGGAAATGAAAACGAAGCGAATCAACTAATTAATCAATCAAACTGAGGAAAGCTTAGTTTCAAATAGGGCATAAATGGTGATTTGAATTGTATCCATCTTATTAAGGTATATTGCATAATTGTTGCTTACATGCAGCCTTGCAAGTCAGATGTAAAATAAAGATTATTTTGTGAACACACACACACACACACACACACACACACACACACGCACACACATACATACATACACACATACACACACACAGACACACACACACACACACACACACACATACATACATACATATGTTATCGTTGTTTTGGAGGGTTTGTACACAGGTCTACCAAAAACAGAACACAACGATGCGGTTCAAAAGAGATCATAATGCAGGCAAATCCAACACAATATCGCTTATTTTAGTGTGACAGTGAGAGTTCAGAATGGCCAGACCGAAACCAGGTGTCAGGGCCAGGAATTCATCGTTAGGTTCCTGAGAGCGATGCCCGAAATGCCATTCAGTGAGAAAGCAGAGAAAAAACGAATTACGCTGTATTGGCTTCTCTAGAGATGCGAGAGAATGAAAAGAACTATATGGAAAAAGCACTAAACGCCCCAAGTTTCAGTTTCACAAGGAGGCGTCACTGCATTCGGATAAATCCATAAGTGACTACACCACATCTGCTAGGCAGATGCCTGACCAGCAGCATAACCCAATGCGCTTTGTCAGGTATAGAGCGCATGGGTATGTATATGGACACATTTGTGTACCCACCAGAGTGGATGTCCACTACAGAAGTTTGTCAGATAATAACAGTCTCGTTGCCACGGGTCATTGTCAGCGCGCCAAGTGCGTGCTGCAACACACGGGACCTCGGGTCTTCGTCAGTGTCATCCGAATGACATGACGCTCACTTTTGATTTTCCAGTCGACAGGCGCAGTAGCCGAGTGGTTAAAGCGTTGGACTGTCAATCTCAGGGTCCCGGATTCGAATCACGGTGACGGCGCCTGGTGGGTAAAGGGTGGTAGATTTTTACGATCTCCCAGGTCAACATATGTGCAGACCTGCTAGTGCCTGAACCCCCATTCGTGTGTATATGCAAGCAGAAGATCAAATACGCACGTTAAAGATCCTGTAATCCATGTCAGCGTTCGGTGGGTTATGGAAACAAGAACATACCCAGCATGCACACCCCCGAAAACGGAGTATGGCTGCCTACATGGCGGGGTAAAAACGGTCATACACGTAAAAGCCCACTCGTGTGCATACGAGTGAACGCAGAAGAAGAAGAAGAAGAAGGTTTTCCAGTCAAACTCCGGAGAAAGGGCGAGAGCGGGATTCAAACCCAGACCCTGCCGGACGCTGTATTGGTAGATGAGTGTCTTGCACCATTCTGCCACCTTCCCCCCTGAAGCTAGTTATAACTGGGGCATGGGACTAGAAGAAAGGAGAGAGAAGGGAAAGAGGAAGATGAGAAAGAGGACAGAGAGGTAGACAGAGATAGATAGATAGATAGATAGATAGATAGATATACACAGACAGACAGACAGAGAAACAAGGAGAGAAACAGAGACAGACAGACAGACAGACAATCAGTTTCAGTTTCAAGGAGGTGTCAAAGCATGCAGACTGATCCATATACGCTACACCCTATCTGCTGTAAAAACAAAACGGAAAAAAAAAGAAAAGAACAACTCACTCACTCACTCATTCACAGACAAACCGAGAGAGCCAGGCAGATATACAGATAGATAGACAGACAGATATACAAAGAGAGACGAAGTTCAGATGCTTCAAACTTCTCCCAAGCCCCGTACTCAAACCTCGACTAGAGACCCCCTACACGATACGATCTATATCATGAATTATGTGAACAGCACCTCCCCCCATCCGTCTGTATATATTATTGTACATACCTCTCACAAAGTTCGCTGACGCCAGGGTATATATATATATGTTATGATAGGAAACGGAGATTAAGAGCGCGGGGGCTAGTCTTTCAGTCTCCGACCCCAACCACTAGAACCGTTCTCACAGAGAAAAGAAAATGTCTGAAGACCTCTCTCTATATATACAGGCCCTCGAACTTTCCCCACAATCTAATGTGGTGGCATTAGTGTAGGGTGGTGGCCTTTAGTAGTGGTATTGCGTCCGCCTTGGAAGTGAGAGGATCAGAGCGCATGGGTTCGAATCTCACACTCGCCAGTATTTTCTCTCCCTCTCTACTAGTAAGACCTTGGCTGGTGGTGGCCTGTACGCTAGTCATTCGGATGAGACAATGAAACCGTGGTCCCGTCCGTGTCTGTAGCATGCACTTAGGGAACACACGTTAAAGAACCCACGGCAACGATAGGGTGCAATAGCCGAGTGGTTAAAGTGTTGTATTTTCAATCTGAGGATTATTGGCTCGATTCTCGGTAACGGCGCATGGTAGGTAAAGGGTGGAGATTTTTTCCGATCTCCCAGGTCAACATTATGTGCAGACCTTCTTGTGTCTGAATCCCCCTCGTGTGCATACGCACGCAGAATATCAAATACGCACGTTAAAGATCCTGTAGTCTATGTCAGCGTTCGATGGTTATGGAAACAACATACCCAGCATGCACTCCCCTAGAAACGGAGTATGGCTGCCTACATGGCGGGGTAAATAAAATCTTAAAAGAAAATACAAAACACAAAAACACATAGAAAACGATAATACACGTCGAATGTTACATGTCTGTCTGTGTGTATGTGTGCGTTCCCGAAATCTGATTGAATGACACAGGAAACGAAATGATGAGCGCCCAATGGTAGCCGTCAGTCGGTTTCACCCAGGTAGGCAGCCTGTTGTGCAAATGACCCCATGCTTGTAAAGCGCGCTTATTGGCGCTATAAAAGTATTCATATCAATCAATCAATCAAAATAGAAATGATAGAATCCACTTTGATAGAATAGCAATTACATTTGGGGGAAAAAAAAAAAAAAAAAAACCAAAAACAGTCGCGCTGCACTGTGGCGACGCGATCTCTTCGGGGAGAACGACCCACAGAGAGAAATCTAGTGAGGAAAAAGTAATACAATAATAACAATACAACAAATTATGTCTTTCCTATGTGCACTCTTTTCTGCCATGCTGTGCTGGTCCAACTAATTTTGTAACAAGAAGAGCCACGTGTATATATATATATATATATATATATATATATATATATATATATATATATATATATATATATATATATACACGTGTGTGTGTGTGTGTGTGTGTGTGTGTGTGTGTGTGTGTGTGTCTAGTATTCGTGTGTTATTTTGTTTATTACGTATAGTTGCACTTATGTTGAGGTAAGTTAGTTTTTTGGTTGTTTTGTTTTTTGTTTGTTTGTTTGTTTGTTTTAATCCTCTGATGAATAACTGACAAAACAGTCAACGTCAGATGCATATTCTAGGTTTATGTGTATAGACATGACCGTAGGTCTGCTCGTGCCTCATTTTATTTTCCAGACCCTTCTTTTCCGGGACAGATATTTACAGGTTTTTCTTTTTTTTTCCCAGCCCTTCAGTTTCAGTTTCAAGGGGGTGTCAAAAGCGTGCGTGACTCATCAAACATGGCATAATTATGGCCAAAGTGTGGTGGTATGGTAGGCTGAGAGTAACGAAAATGAAACTAAAGGATTGCCCACCAGTTTATTCCTACCCACTGTGTCCAGGGCTCGGCAATGGGAGGCTGGGAACAAGTCAAATCTTCTTCTATCCTTCAGCGCCGCCGGGTTTAACTCACTCAGTACGGCCAGTCCTCTCTTCTCCTCTACACAGACCCCTCGGATGTCCAGTGGGTGTCTGAATGACCCAATCTTTAGCTTCCGTCGTCAGAATTGTGGTATTCTTTGTCAACATTCACCTCTAAAGTATAAGAGCCTTCCGCTTGCAATATTTTGATGATGGTAACTGGGGTGAAACGCCGTTAACGTCGCCTCTTTCGCCGTTCGTATGGAGAGAGTTAAACTTCCCGAAAACCGAAGCCGGGGTGGTCCATTAATTCCTGGGTGGAGTGAGGAAAAAAGGGAGGGAAGTTCCTTTCCCTAGGATAGATCACTCTGCCGAATCGGGGGCCTTTTGTGTTCCTTTGTTTGCGAGAGAGGAGTGGAGTGGAGATAGCGGTTCGGAGTGGGCTTTTCTAAACTCGCGAAAGGTAGCCATTTGTTGATTGTGTGGCACGTAATAACGCTTATCTTTATTTATTTTTATTTATTTATTTATTTTTTTTTTTTTTTTTTACTTGGAAGTCTTTATCGACTGTTTCAATTTAGCCGCCGTGTATGATCATACATTTTATAACACGTGCTTTTTGTTTGTTTTGTTTGCTTTTTTTATTTTTATTTATTTATTTTTTTAGGTTTTTGTGTTCACCATGTCACTCTAAGAGGAGGGATGCAACGCTATTACCTACATGTAAGAGAAACGAACAAAACAAAACAAAACAAAACAAAACAAAAACAAAAAAAAAAAAAAAAAAAAAACAACAACAAAAACAAACAAAAACAAAACAAAGAAACAAACAAACAACAACAACATAACCCATGACATATAAATAAACACACACTCACACACACACACACACACACACACACACACACA
>NC_134893.1:18274336-18276836 GCF_041734735.1 Babylonia areolata | reverse complement strand
TGACAACAGCAATATTAATACAATGACAACAGCAATACATATAACAGTGCAATGCAATGACAACAGCAATATTAATACAATGACAACAGCAACACCAATAACAGTGCAATGCAATGACAACAGCAACACCAATAACAGTGCAATGCAATGACAACAGCAATGTTAATACAATGACAACAGCAACACCGATAACAGTGCAATGCAATGACAACAGCAACACCAATAACAGTGCAATGCAATGACAACAGCAATATTAATACAATGACAACAGCAATACATATAACAGTGCAATGCAACGACAACAGCAATATTAATACAATGACAACAGCAATACCAATAACAGTGCAATGCAATGGCAACAGCAATAGCCATAACGATGCAATGACAATAGCATCAGCAATAACAATGCAAGGACAATAGCCACAACAATGATTTTGACAATAGCAATAGCAATGCAATGACAATAGCATCAGCAATAACAGTGCAATGCAATGGCAGCAGCAATACAATACAATACAATACAATGCAGTGCACAGCAATGCAAATGCAATGCAACACGACTCCACTCGACGCGGTGTCGCAAAGCAAGGCAAAAGACACTACACGATGACATGCATTGCGATACGATCCAGTAGTGTATACAGTGCACGGAGGTCGAAATGAATGTAGTTCGCAGTGAGCGGAGAGGTGACTTTAAACACACACACACACACACACACACACACACACACACACACACACACACACACACACACAACGAAAAAAACAAACTACATCATTCATTCGTTATTCTGCCACTAGTTTCCAGTGCCACACAAATCAGATGTGAGCTCATCCGTGACTCTGTGTGTGTGTGTGTGTGTGTGTGTGTGTGTGTGTGTGTGTGTGTGTGTGTGTGTGTGTGTGTGTGTGTCTCCCTCTCCCTCTCTCTCCCTCCCTCCCTTTCTCTCTCTCTTCCCTCTCTCCCCCACCTCTCTCTCTCCCCCTCTCTCTCTCCCCCCCTCTCTCTCTGACTCTCGCTCTCTGTCTCTCTCTCCCTCTTTCTCTCTGTATCTCTCTCCCTCTCTCTCTCTTTCTCTGTCTCTCTCTCCCACCCACCCTCACTCTCTGTCTCTCTCCCTCTCTCTCTATGTCTCTCTCTCCCTCTCTCAAAAAACATCTGAACTCTGAAGGTCAATCGTATGTTCACTTGATGAAGAATGGTTCTGTTTACAGTATTCGTAAACTATGCATTTATATATTTAATGCCCTGAAGATACGACAGGAATTCTGTGACAACAATGATGAAAGTTAGAATTAATTTACTATGCACGAGAAGCACCTTTGTTCTACAGGTTAAGTTAGTACGTATTTTACATTTTGTTGTGGCTGAGTGATCACCATACTGTGTACTTTCGACCTCTTTCTAGGGGCCGGAGGCCTGGAGATTAAAGTTTTGTTCTTGTTCTTGTTCTCTCCCTCTCTCTCTTTTTCTCCCCCTCCTCCCTCTCTCTGTGTCTCTCCCTCTCTCTCTATCTCTGTCTCTGTCTGTCTCTCCCTCTCTCTCTCTCTCCCCTCTCTCTCTCTCTCTCTCTCTCTCTCTCTCTCTCTCTCTCTCTCTCTCTCTCTCTCTGTCTCTCTGTTCTTGTTGCTCTTGTTCAACATCTTCAATATCGTCACCATCGTCATCTTCATCATCACCGTCATCTTTATCATCGTCATCTTCATCAATGTCATCGTCATCTTCATCATCTTCTTGTCTTTCTTGTGCGCGCGCGCGAGCGCGCGCGCGCACACACACACACACACACACACACACACACACACACACACACACACACACACACACACACACACACACACACACACACACACACACACACACACACACACACACACACACACACACACACACATACTAATACACACACTAACACACACATAAAGAAGAATGACAGATGATGGCGTAGTGTGTGTGTGTGTGTGTGTGTGTGTGTGTGTGTGTGTGTGTGTGTGTGTGTGTGTGTGTGTGTGTG
This sequence comes from Babylonia areolata, assembly GCF_041734735.1. Classification (NCBI taxonomy): domain Eukaryota; kingdom Metazoa; phylum Mollusca; class Gastropoda; order Neogastropoda; family Buccinidae; genus Babylonia; species Babylonia areolata. Next base: position 18,274,821 of record NC_134893.1, on the reverse strand, counting down.
TGTGTGTGCTTGTGTATGTGTGTGTGTGTGTGTGTGTGTGTGTGTGTGTGTGTGTGTGTGGAAGCATCGAGGATGACAGACAGATAGACGGACAAACCGACAAAGTGAGAGGATAGATGTGGAGGGGTCGAAGAGTGTAGTTTGAGTGTGTGTGTGTGTGTGTGTGTGGGTGTGGGTGTGTGTGTGTGTGTGTGTGTGTGTGTGTGGGTGTGTGTGGGTGTGTGTGTGTGTGAAGGGGTGAGGATGGGGTAGGTGAAGGTGAGGGAGGGTACGAAGGAAGGCAGGTAGGTAGGTAGGCTGGGTGGCTGGGTGGCTGGGTGATCCAGAGCGGCAGAAGGCTCAGTTCGTCTGATGGTCCTCCGTTAGGGTAACGTGTTTATCTTGGTGTCGGCGGCAATGTAACGCTCATATTTATGACATGCTGCGGCAGCTGAGTTGTCACGTCAGCCCCTTTTCAGTGATGCTTGGAGGAGGGGGCAGGGGGG
>NC_134893.1:18246836-18249336 GCF_041734735.1 Babylonia areolata | reverse complement strand
AAAAACGACAACAACTGGAAGATAGAACCCTGGCGATGCATAAATCCCGCACGTGCTGGTCACGCTTTGAGAGCTTAGACAATGTTACCTTGTTTGTGGAATCGTCTTTCATTGGGTTGATAGGTATCGGTTTATGAAAGTTAAACCCCTTGAATGCTGAACCCTTGATTGATTGAATTGAATATCAGCCGTGGGTGAATTTGAAATTCGGGGCCTTCATGTGGACCGTAATTGATTTTGCTGGACAAAACATCATGCCGCGATCCGAAAAGGAAGGTTTCCGATAATGGTTGGTGACCCAAACTGAACATTTTTTGCTGGAGAGAGACAAAGACAGACAAACAGTCAAACAGACAGAGACACAGAGAGACAGAGCGTTCATTTTGGGTGATAGTAAAGCTTTTGAAAGTGAACCCATTGAATACTGAAACCTTGACTGGATGATATCAGCCGAGGATGAAATCGAAATACCAGACCTTCTAGACCTTTGAGTGGTGTAATAATGCTGAGGAAGGTGTTCATAATTATAATGAATGGACCAACATCACGATTTACAGGTACAGATACAGAATACTTTATCATCTCAACAAGAGAATTTCATTTGTGGCGTAAAACACATAAACAATACACGAAAATCCCAGTCATTAAAAAAAACAAAATCATAAAAAAAATGAAATATTTTTTTTAAAATAAAATAATATATATATATATATATATATGTGTGTGTGTGTGTGTGTGTGTGTGTGTGTTTGTGTGCGTGCGTGCGTGCGTGCGTGCGTGCGTGCGTGTGTGTGTGTGTGTGTGTGTGTGTGTGTGTGTGTGTACATATACATAAAATACATGCAATGTTCAGATGTCAGCCTGGGCCAACCCATGCGTACAATCAATAATCACAGTAAACAACAACAACAACAACAACAACAACAACATCAACAACAGAAACTTTCAATCTATCCACAGTCAGGCAGCAGCCCTTCACACACTCACCAGCAGCAGCAATGAAGGGGTTAACTCAATGTTACCAATGTGTGTCATGTTTCATGAGTGCTCTACTCGTCTGTTGTGCAATTTTCACATAAGTGTGATAAAAAGTGTGATGGTAAATTGGTGTGTTCTATTTTAATGTAAATTTAATTTTCTTTACGCTGAGGTGGGTTTTTTTTTTCACAGAGTTTGTGCTGAATATAAGGTTTCCAAAGCGTTGGGGAAGAGAGAGAGAGATAAAGGTCGGTCTTCAGAGTCTTATAAAGATAAAAGTGTCGGAGGCAGAAATAGGTCACTCACAACTCCTTACTTACTGTCACAGTCTGGGCCTGTTTATCATACAGCGTGTCAAGATTAACTCCAGTTTTATTTCAAAGTTTTGTATTTAAAGATACTTATGGGCAAAAGTCTTTTCTTGTTGTAGTTGTCGTAGTCATTTTGTGTTTCTTACGAACGAGAATGATACAAAAGGAAATGTTAAAGAATAAAGAAACACTGTGGTTTTGCTCTTTAATAATGATAATAATTATCATAATATTTATATAGAGCTGAATCTTGTGCAGAGACAAATCAAAGCGTTTCGCACCAGTCATTCTCACGCATGCATAACTCTAAAACTGGAGAAACTGAAGACAAGGAAGAAGCAGGGAAGGGAGGCTATTTTGGGGAAAAGGTGGGTTTTAAGGCAAGACTTGAAAGAGCTGAGTGCGGAGACCTGACGAAGAGAAAGAGGAAGTTCATTCCAATTGCAAGGTCCAGAGACAGAGAAAAAACGGCGGCAAACAGTGGAGTGTTTGAATCTGGGTATGCGGAAACAGAGTGGATCCAAAGCCAATCGTAGAGAGCGAGATGGAGTGTAGAGGTGAAGGCAGCCACAGAGATAGGTATAAAATGAATCTATGTGGATGGCTTGGGGTCATTGTCTGCATTTGTTTTTGTTTTTTCCCCCCAAAAAAGCTAAAGTTAGTGGAGTTGTTTATTGTGTGATTCCAGTGACATATCAAAACCTGTGCAGTTTACGTTGCGATATTCGTGCAGCGATAAAAGGGAAGAGGATTTCATGTGTTAAGCCCTTCGTGTGATGGGTGGAAACATGATCATTTACTGTTTTCCACCGAGGGAAATCAGCAGAATGATAATCATCCCATTCTAAATGTCTTCGTTCGCAGTCTACCGTGGAACAACAAACGTCGCGATATTTTCACCGTTTGCAATGCATTATCCTACATGCCACTCGTCTAGAATCCTCCTCCCTACACTTCAACACACAGTACATTCTGTGACAATCCCTTCGCAACAGTAATACAATGATGTAAACATGACGGTAGAGAGTATGTTGTTCAGTTTTAACTCTCTCCATACGAACGGCGAAAGAGACGACGTTAACAGCGTTTCACCCCAATTACCATCATCAAAATATTGTAAGCGGAAGGCTCTTATACTGAAGACGTGAATGTTGACAAAGAATACCACAATTCTGACGACGGAAGCAAAAGATTGGGTCATTCAGACACCC
>NC_134893.1:18229336-18236836 GCF_041734735.1 Babylonia areolata | reverse complement strand
ATAAGTATCATTATGATAATAATAATGATTATTATTATTATTATTATTATTATTATTATTAGAAGAAGAAGAAGAAGAAGAAGAAGAAGAAGAAGAAGAAGAAGTATGATAAAATCATAAGCACATTGATCACACAGAAATAAATGGAATCGACCGCGACGAATCCTGGAGCCGTATTCGCCAGGACGAAACAGATCTTTGTTTGTGAAAAAAACCCACAAACCCCCCCCCAAAAAAAAAACACACCAAAACACTGGTACACGAAATTTGCTTAATGCGTGATTGTCGTGATTATAACTTGCCATCAGCCGTTTTCGGAGCCTAACCACTGTCCGGCTAACCCAAGGAGGAATTCCTACCGCACGTGCACATTGATAACTTGAGCTGCAATGACCTTGACCTTGCTGCAGCCCCGCGTAATTCCGAGTCTTGCAGGTCCCACCGCCAGATCCCTTGTAATGAGCTCACCGGGCTCACCGAGTTCCCCGCCAGCACAAAGAAATGTCAGACCCCGGCCGGCTTTGCAGGCTGCCCGTTATCACTGGGATTCTCACTTTTAACATTAGGCCTATTTGGGATGGAGTTGACATCAGCTGAACGCTTCTGTGTGTGTGTGTGTGTGTGTGTGTGTGTGTGTCACAAAATGTTGCTTCGTTGCTCGCACTAAAGACGTGTGTGAGAGAGAGAGAGAGAGAGAGAGAGAGAGAGAGGGGGGGATCTCAGTGTGTAATCTGCACGTGACAAGATACAGTTGACTACGACCAAAGTCCATATTAAAAGAAACATAATCAGAACAGCTGTCGGTCCATTTCTTTATCAAGCGGTGTGCTGTACCGATACAGCCACGGGAATAAGTATTTTATTTTAGTTATTTATTTATTTATTTTATTTCTTTCTTTTTTTTTTCTTTTTTTTTCAAGGCCTGACTAAGCGCGCTCGTTTACGCTGCTGGTCAGGCATCTGCTTGGCAGATGTGGCGTAGCGTATATGGATTTTACCGAACGCAGTGACGCCTCCTTGAGCTACTGATACTGACACTGTTCAGTTGTTCTTGATGACCCCCCTTCGCCACCACCCCCCTCCCATAATAATATGGGTCCTGTTTAAATAATATATTATAAATCAACTGTCTGAAAGCACGGGAAGATTTTTCAATCATGATAAAAACTCACATTTCATGGTTCATTCAGGAGTCGCTTCTGAGGCGAATGCACCGGATGTAGGGTGTGTTATAATCATTGACCTGATTAGGGGCTTGGGGTGGGGATGAGGGTAAGAGTGGTTTTTTTCCGGCATTTTTCTTGTCGGGAAAGTCCGCGTGCGTTCCTTGCTATTTTAAGCGTTACTTTTTTCTTTCTTTCTTTCTTTTTAAGTCCTGCATGTCAGGTGAAAGCTTTTAGTTTGATTGTATTTACTGACGGGCGCAATAGCCGAGTGGTTAAAGCGTTGGATTGTCAATCTGAGGGTCCCGGGTTCGAATCACGGTGACGGCGCCTGGTGGGTAAAGGGTGGAGATTTTTCCGATCTCCCAGGTCAACATATGTGCAGACCTGCTAGTGCCTGAACCCCCTTCGTGTGTATATGCAAGCATAAGATCAAATACGCAAGTTAAAGATCCTGTAATCCATGTCAACGTTCGGTGGGTTATGGAAACAAGAACATACCCACCATGCACACTCCCGAAAACGGAGTATGGCTGCCTACATGGCGTGGTAAAAACGGTCATACACGTAAAAGCCCACTCGTGTGCATACGAGTAAACGCAGAAGAAGAAGAATATTGTATTTACCTGTGGCGTGATCGGGGAAAATGCTTCTGGAGTATCACAACCAGCAAAATAAATAGGTTTCATAAAGCTTCATCGTGCTGTCATATTGTCCTTTCTGGTCTTGTTTCTGGTCGTGGATTTTAAGAGGATGAAAATCTCATTTTGCCTGAGTACAGGTATCAGAAGATGGTTCTTTCTACTTTGAACATTCACAACAACTTGTTCATTGTCTCTCATTACCACGTTCAACCCACCTGAAGCCCACTGCACGTTCTCCAAGCAAGATGTCTGGATCTTGTATTGTGCTTGTGTTGTATTGTGCTTATGTTGTATTGTAGCTTATATTGTATGTGCATTTGTTGTATTGTAACTTTTGTTATACTGTGCTTATGTTGTATTGCAGCTTATATTGTAATGTAGCTTGTTGTATTGTGCTTATGTTGTATTGTGCTTGTGTTGTATTGTGCTTATGTTGTATTGTAGCTTATATTGTATTGTAGCTTATATTGTAATGTAGCTTATGTTGTATTGTGTAGCTTATGTTGGATTGTGCTTATGATGTAGTGTGTTTATGTTGTAGTGTGCTTATGTTGAATAGTGCCTATGTGCTGGTCTGTGGGCGTGACAAAAGATACAGTAACTGTGGCCAGGATCGTTTCGCAAGCCGTTTGTGATAGAGCTTAGCCTCTCAACGCTTCCCGTTGTTTGTCACTGAAATTTTGTTGTTGTTGTTGTTGTTGTTTCCATTCATGCCCCTTGCAACAAGCTATTTTTCTACGAAAGAGGATTGAATGAGGATCGAAATCATTCAAAACTATTTCTAAATCGACAAGTAAGTAAAGTGTATTTTCAGAGCAAAAACCTTGATGTTGGTGTTTTTTGTTTTGTTTGTTTGTTTGGTTGGGTTTTTTTGTTTTGTTTTGTTTTGTTTTTTGTTTCTTGTTTGTTTTTGTTTTTGATGTGAATGAACTTTTATCTCCAAACAAGTTCTCAAAGTTATCTTTGAGATATGCCCCATGTCGTCCATATCATCTTCAGTTGTCTTTTCTCTCTCTCTCTCTCTCTCTCTCTCTCTCTCTCTCTCTCTCTCTCTCTCTCTCTCTCTCGCTGTAGCCTGTCCTCTTCCGTGTTTCCAGAAGTCCAAACACTCAGTGATCGCCACATACGGAACACTGAGTCTTTGTCTTCGGAATCTGATCATATCTGGAGTTTTTAACTTTGACAATCGGACCTCCTTCTGAAGTAAGGCGTACTGTGCCTTTGTTTTGTCCATCACTTCGTTTTCTCAAATGGTCACCGTACGAACACGGGTAAATGATGACTGGATACAGTAACTGTTACTGGGATTAACAGTTTGTTTTATTTCATGTTTAACATTTCTCTCTTTTTGACTCATTCATTTTCCCAAATAAGATATGTCACGTTTACGGTATATCATTTTTTGTTTGTTTGTTTGTTTGGTTTTTTTGGCTCGTCTGTCTGTTCTGTGCCCGGCCTTTTCTGGATCAAAAGGCCTTGTCCAGTCTCGCATAAATGATGTTTTGTATTCTGCAATTATTTCGCCATTTTTTGCTCTGTGCACATGTCCTTGTCAGCCGTATCACATCAGTGACGTTAGTGACGACACCGGATTGTGACGTCCTTTTTAGTAGGAGTTTCTGGGTTTATATCTCTTTGCCCTTTATGTACAATTACAGTAGCGAAGCAATAAGACTGAAGCCGTACTCGTTGGAAATCAACCCGCTGTCTGTTGATTCAGTTAAACTTGGCAGTTCTCCCATTTTTCTTTCCAGTTCTTACAGAAATCGTTATTAATTAATGTAACTTGAGAATACACTACACATGATTCACTTCGTTAGTCAGACCTGTAAAGTCTTGCCACTGACAGTTTGGACACACTTGACGTTATTCGCATGGTTCTTGTTGGCTGATGCCACCACCACACACCAAAGCCTGTGGCTTCTCTCATTATGTAAGTTTGTGCCTGCCTATGTGTGCGTATGTGTTAGGGTAGCTGTTAGATACACATGTATTGTTAAAATGTATGTATGCAGTGTGTGTGTGTGTGTGTGTGTGTGTGTGTGTGTGTGCGTGTGTGTGTGTGTGTGTGTGTGTGTAGTCACATTTTGGTGTGTGTATGTAACATAGATGTAATGTTTTATGTTAACAAAGCGTTTTTGTAAAGCACCTAGAGCAGATTTCTGGATAGTGTGCTATATAAGTATCCATTATTATTATTATTATTATTATTATTATTATTATTATTATTATCTCCTGCCTCAACTTTTACGTTCGACTCTCTTTGTCTGGCCTGCCTATTTCAGCCGTCAGCAACTCCCTTTGGAGACCGCATACAGCATTGTGCTGCTCGATTTGTCCTCAGGAAAAAAAAAAAAAAAAAAGGTAAGACACCTGAACACATCATCTCGTTCTTCCGCAGAAATCTGTGCATTTATCGTTCCATATATTTTCGATGCTACCTTCAGTAAATCTTCTTTTACATATCCTGTCAACTCTTGTCAAGAAAGAACCCGTAGAGAGAAAGAGAGAGAGAGAGAGAGAGAGAGAGAGAGAGAGAGAGAGAGAGAGAGAGAGAGAGAGAGAGAGAGAGAGAGAGATGGTGTTTGAGTGCATTTAAAGGTGACACAGCATATTATTCAAAGTGTTCCAACAAACCTGAAAACGTTGAGAACAGGGTTTCATGTCCATGAGCTTTGGTCATTGTGATGTTCCATTATTTTAGCACATTGTTTCGGGGATAAGTAAAACCAAAAAAAGTTTTTATTTTTTATTTGTTCTTTTGAGGGGCTGGGGTTGGGGTGGCAGTATTTTTTTTTAACAAAATACATGTAATAGTAACATCAAAATTAATTAACTCTCTTTTTTTTTTTTTTCTTTTTTTTTAGATTATTTTCTAAATCATTGTTGATGTTATGGATTCATAAACTATTCTACTTTTAGGTAATTTTGACTATAACAGGATGTAACTCAACTCAAAACGACAAGGGGTAATTTCTTGGTCCTTATTTTCAAACATCACAGGTGCATCGCTTCTTGCAACGTACTGTAATTATCTTATACCACACTGTAATAAAAAGCATTTAATACACATTTTGTGTTTGTTTTAAAACAATATTTATTCGAAGCGCACAGAACAGCAGCAGATTATATCTGTTTGTTCCTTCTTCCGGATCCCGAAGACATTGTGGCATCGGTGGTGGGGGTAGGGTGGTGGTTGGGGGGTGGGGGAGGGGCTGGGGGGAGGGGTTAGTAGCAGCAACAGGAGGGAAAGTAGTGGTGGTGATGGTAACAGTAGTTGAATATGACAAGAAAGGGTATATTTGTAAACGCCTTGTACTTAAAGACTTCACCACTTCTTCTTGGTCTGCAGTCATCTTTAGTCCTTTCGTTAAATAAATTAAATAAAAGAAAGAAAGAAAGTAAAAAACACAACAACAAACAACAAAAAACAAGAAAAAAAGAAAAGAAAAAAAGAAGCGTTAACATATCAATGTATTTAACACATCGACGATGGCGGCGATATTGTCGCATCGTACGTTGTGCAAAATGGGAACCGTAGTTTTGAAATGAAAGTTGAGGCTTTTAGCTGTTCTAAAGAGGCAGTCAAGACTTGCCTCACTAATAATACTGCAGTGTAAGGCTTCTGAAAGCTTTCAAAAGAAAGGAGACTGCTTGTGTTAAAGTTTTAAAGGTTTTCAAATTCGACACACGAAATAAATAAAAGATTTTTTTTTTTAAATCAGCAGTCTGCAGATAGTTTTGCAAGACCAACAAACATGCGACAAGTTCATGATATAGTCTTCGGAAACAGAAATGCATAGATCCATCATATACGAACGACCGAGGTCTCACCACTAAGACAATGGAGATTAGTTTTGGAGTCACACTGTTTCGAAGCCAGCCTGATTTTGCAACATCCCCCCCCCCCCCCTTTCCCCCGAATCCCTCATGAACGAGAATTTTCGAGAGAGAGAGAGAGAGAGAGAGAGACAGAGACAGAGACAGACAGACAGACAGAGACACACACACAGAGAGAGAATGAAAATTAATGAAAATAATAATGAAGCAAGCGCCAGCAGTTCTCTTCCCAAAGCACGCAGACAGCCGGACTTGGTTTGCGGGTCGATGACGTCAGCGTGAAAGCGCCACGTGCCAAGGGAAACAAATGCTGTAAGCCTCAGCGAAAACAGACGCGACAAAGTAAACGTTGAACAGCTCAAGGTAAGGTATACTCTGGCTTTTCCTGTTGGCCTAAGGGTATTATTAGAAACTTATAGATCTTTACCTAGCTATAGGTGATCCCCGCGCACACCCGCTCACCGTTTGTGTGCATAATTATGACGTCATGACTTCCGCTTTCTCATCAGTATTCGGGGTTGTGCCGCCCTTCGAGTGTAACATTCCTTACTGTCTGATCCAAATGTCTTCACTTTAAGTCTGGGCGTGAATGCGTGAGTAATCGCCTCCACCCTTCTCTTTTGTGTGTGTGTGTGTGTGTGTGTGTGTGTGTGTGTGTGTGTGTGCGCGCGCGCGCGCGCGCATTCCCTCCATCCCCTGAGTCAATCTCTCCTTGAGAAATGAAGATGTGTGTCTTGTCTTGTCCCCTCTATCCTCCCTCACTCTCGATCTCACTCCATCTCAGCTGGTCACGTCTCAGTCACAAATACTTATCTGTGGTTCGTTGTCATGATACAAGCTCTCTCTCTCTCTCTCTCTCTCTCTCTCTCTCTCTCTATCTATTTATATATATATATATATATATATATATACGCACGCGCGCGTGTGTGTGTGTGTGTTTTGGGGTACTGCGGTGAGAAAATAAACTCATGCTATCACGAAACAGTAATAATAATAATAATAATAATAATAATAATAATAATAATAATAATAAAACAAAAAATAAATAAAAAAAAGGTTCTGTTGTAAAAATCATCATTTAGAAATAATTAAAGGAACGCGTTCTTTTGCAAGGGGGCAGCAGGCGGAAGAACATCTAAAAAAGAAAGTGATCACATAAATTGGCTTTGATCGAGACGACTCTCCTCCTCTCTCCCCGCTTCCGCAAGCACTCCGATGCATTGTTCGTACTTTCAGTATAATGTAAGTATTCAGAAATATTTTGTCTCTGTGAACAGTGAAGGCTCTGTCTGAATGTTGCAGAAAACGTACCTTTGGATTTTTTTTTTTTTTTTCTAAGAGCATCTACTCCAGACACTGTTTTTCCACCTTGTTTTCTTACATCATTTCATGGGGGGGGGGAAACCTTGACTTGATCTTTTATTGGCTTCCTTTGGGAAAAATAAGATTGCTCTGTATCTTGGTTATATTCCTGACGAATAAAAAAAAAAAAAAATAAAAAAATAAAAATCCGATCCAGTTCCGAAATGCATTTTCTTTTTTGTCTGCTGCAGACTTCGTGAACTATAAACTGATCCCAAAGGCAAACTAAAAGCAAAACAAGACAGGGGGAGGGAATTGCCTGTTGATAAAACGGATCCCTAACACTTGCCGGGTGTCGTCCCATTGGGGAGCAGTCAGCAAGGAGGAAGGTGGCAGAATGGTTAAGACGTTCAGCTGCCAATACAGAGAGTCCGTGAGGGTGTGGGTTCGAATCCCGCTCTCGCCCTTTCTCCTAAGTTTGACTGGAAAATCAAACTGAGCGTCTAGTCTTTCGGATGAGACGATAAACCGAGGTCCCGTGTGCAGCACGC
>NC_134893.1:18221836-18224336 GCF_041734735.1 Babylonia areolata | reverse complement strand
CTGTAAAAAGGGCCTTGATCACTGGTGAGAGAGTCCAGTGCCTAAACTATTCTGCCTCTTTACATAGAATAGAATAGATTAGAATTCAAACTCTACAAAGCCCTGGTAGTCTCCATTGTACTGTATGGTTGCGAGGCATGGACACTGACGGCCGAAACTGAAAGGAAGATCCAGGCCTTCGAGAACAAATGCCTGAGGAAGCTCCTTCAAATTCCCTGGATCGAGCACAGGACCAATGAACATGTACGGAGCAGAATTGAGAACATTGCTGGGCCTCAGGAACCTATCCTTTCAACCGTGAAGAGACGCAAGCTGATATGATTTGGACACAACACTCGACACACCAGCTTGTCCAAAACAATCATGCAAGGCACCATCGAGGGCGGGAGAAGAAGAGGAAGACAGCGGAAGAACTGGCATGAGAACATCAAACAATGGACCGGACTCCACACACGTGAGCTGCTGCCAGCGGCTGCCGACAGAGACAGATGGAGAAGGGAGGTTGCGTCTGCGGTCCTCAGGCTTCCCCCAACGACTAGTTATGGGCCTGAGGTTGAGGTTGAGGTATCAGGGTCACAAGGAATATTAGGCGTGGGAGGGGAGAGGGGGGGAATAGTACATAACAAGGTACGAACATAAATCGAAAATCATACACAAAGACAGATACAGTAGTCTTTATGTAGATTTGAACCCGTATCCTTCGCTAATTTCTCAGTCTGACTCTTTTACACCAAGGTCAGCAGAAAAAAGATGTATGGAATGGAGTGGATGATTCTAATCTGCTTTCACTGAACTCTGTTCGAGTCTATTAAAAGTGTCATTTTTACGACTTCATGCTCGAGATGTTGCGAATGAAGTGACTGTCATCATCATCAGTAGAGTGTCCACAATCATCAAGTTGATTATTCTGACACTTGTAAAGTCAATTGTAATCACTACAGAAATAACTAAATTGAATAAACTACTAATAGTACAAGAGACTGGGAAAAAAAATTCGTCAACAGAAAGACAAAGAAAGGCACGCCTTCAATTATTCAAACACAAAACGGCGAACAGCGGGAGGAAAAAGGAAACGATGTTTGCTCAAGATCGGTAACTCTCAGCAGTGTTCGAAGTAGCGAGCGAAACGAATGCACCCCTCTCTCTCTCTCTGTCTCTCTCTCTAATTCTTTATCTGTCCCTCTTTTCCCTCTCTCTCTCTCTCTCTCTCTCTCTCTCTCTCTCTCTCTCTCTCTCTCTCTCTCTCTCTCTCTCTCTCTAATTCTTCCTCTTTCCCTCCACCCCTCTCTCTCTAATTCTTTATATGTCCCTTTTTTCCTTCTCTCTCTCTCTCTCTCTCTCTCTCTCTCTCTCTCTCTCTCTTTCTTTCTCTTTCCCTCTCCCCCCTCTCTCTCTAATTCTTTATCTGTCCCTTTTTCCCCTTTTCCTCTCTCTCTCTATTTTTTCTCATCCACTCTTCCCCTCTCTTTCTCTCTCTCTCTCTCTAATTCTTTATCTGTCCCTTTTTTCCCCTCTCTCTCTATTTTTTCTCTTTCCCTCTTCCCCCCTCTCTCTTTTTTTTTATCTGTCCCTCTTTTCCCTCTTTCTCTATTTAATTCTTTATCTTTCCCTCTTTCCCCTCCCCTCTCTCTCTCCCTCCCTCCCCCCCCCTCTCTCTCTCATTCTCTCCCTCTCTCGGTAGCATCCCAGAAAGTTCTTTGAACCTGTCACGTGACTTCAGCGGTGTAGCTTGTTAGCAACAACCCCCACTATCATTTTATCCCGGTGTGATTGACTGTGGTAGGGATATCATTTTTTCTATTCTCGAGTCTTCCGTCTTTGAACTGAAATACCTTCTATCGAAGGTTTCGACGCGCATACGTATATAAATGCGCACGCACGTTCGAACGCGCGCAAAAAAATCTCTCTCTCTCTCTCTCTCTCTCTCTCTCTCTCTCTCTCTCTCTCTCTCTCTCTCTCTCTCTCTCTCTCTCTCCCATCACGAATTATAATTATTTCTATGAATTTGCAAAATATCTATAGTTGTTTGTTGTTGTTGTTGTTGTTGTTGTTTTGTTTGTTCTTGTTGCTGTTTTTTTTTTTTTAAAGAAAATAGTAATACATTTCTCGAATGTGAACCCTTGTTGAAAGTGGCTTTGGCCTTTTCAATAAACTAGTCGGTGTTTCTCTGTCTTTCTCTGTCTCTTTCTGCCTCTGTCTCTGCGTGTCTGTCTATCTGTTTCTCTTTTCTTTCTCTGCCCCTTTCCTTTTGTGCACTAATACCCAGTGGACATACATTAAAACTTAACAATGAGCACAAGGTCATACAGACAGGCGCCAGCGCGCGCGCGTGCACACACACACACACACACACACACACACACAACACACACACAACACACACACAACACACACACACACACACACACACACACACACACACACAACACACACATCACACACACACACACACACACACACACACACACACACACACACACACACACACAACACACACACA
>NC_134893.1:18194336-18201836 GCF_041734735.1 Babylonia areolata | reverse complement strand
TCATTCTCTATCAAAGCCAAAGAAAAGAACAAAACTGAAAAATAGCAAACAACACGCCACCAAGAAATCAAAATGGACAAAGGCAAGTTCTGACAAATTCACAGACACCGCAAAGCCTCGGACACACACACACACACACACACACACACACACACACACACGATAGCACAGGAGTTGAAAGATAGATGTAGAATGGACAAAAGCTGCTCTGTGTAGCCTTATGTCGGAAATGAATGATGTAAAGATACCTTTCAAACGTGTGGAATGAAAGACAGTCGCAGAATTAGACAGGGAGAGGGGGGGTGGGATAAGGCTTTGCCAACAAAAGGAACTTTGTGGAAACGTTTTATCCATGACAGACGATTGAATGTTTCTGATGAAAAGAACAAAAACAAGAACAAGAATCGGAGCAGAACGCCAGAGCAAAAAGTGCGAGCGAGCGATAGAGAGAGGGAGAGAGAAAGAAAGGTAGATAGACAAAGAGAGAGACAGAGAGAGAGAGAGAGAGAGAGAGGGGGGGGGGGGGGGTAGACAGACCAGACAGACAGAGAATGATGTATTGAAAGGTATACCTGTTTGGATGGGATGATAAACCGAGGCCCATTGTGCAGCATGTGCACATATAAGGACCCACGGAAACACCGGGCAAAATTTTGTAGATGAACAGATCAATTTTGTTCTCTCTCTCTCTCTCTCTCTCTCTCTCTCTCTCTCTCTCTCTCTCTCTCTCTCTCTTTGTTCAGCAGTGGTTTAATACCTTTGAGGGGCGGGGGGAGGGGAGGCGGAAGAAGTCCAGAGCCGATCATCAATGGCACGGACGTGATAACTATATCAATGTTAACGATTCGATAATTTGTTTAACCAACAGAGGTTATGACGCTGTCAGTGCGGGAGAGATAAATCTGTCAAAGGCAAAGAGCTTCTGTTGTTGGTGGTGTTGTTGTTTTTCCGTTGCTGTTCATAGCTTTTCCATGTCTATTTTTGGTTTCTATTTTCGCATTTAAAGAACAATGGAGATAAAGCTAAACACCTCACAAATCCGCTTTCGCTCACAATTTCTACCTCCCTCTCTCTTTCACGTACTCTCTTCATCTCTCTCCCTCTCTCTCTCTCTCTCTCTCTCTCTCTCTCTCTCTCTCTCTCTCTCTCTCTCTATATATATATATATATATATATATATATATACATACACTAGTAACGAATAAATTTAGGTTACTTCTTCTCTACTTCTTCGTTCGTGGGCTGCAACTCCCACTACGTACACGAGTGGGCTTTTCCGTGTACGACCGTTTTTACCCCACGCCATGTAGGCAGACATACTCCGTTTTCGGGGGTAAATTAGGTTTAAAATACACAAAATAATGTCGGCATCCTTCACATGATGTATTCTGGAAACAGCGAAACAAGGCAGAGAGAGAGAGAGAGAGAGAGAGAGAGAGAGAGAGAGAGAGAGAGAGAGAGAGAGAGAGAGAGAGAGAGAGAGAGAATGTCCACAGTGCCGTTGCCAGTCTCTCTTGTATTATCACCCCTTGTATTATCATTATCTCATGCCAGTGGTGCGTACGGTATTTTCTTATAAAAAAAAAGAAAAGAGGGGGGTACAGTGGGCTTCCTTGTGCGAAGGCTTGTGATCATCTGAGGCATAACATTCTCTCAGGCGATTATTACCCGCGGGTTTGGAAATGGACTCGGAAGCACACTTTCCCGACACTTTGACGGTCGTGTCGACGGGGGTTTTTCACCCCACTTTTAAACCCTCCCAACTGTTGATTCTTTCACTTCTCTTCAACCTCCTCTTCCTCCTCCTCCTCCACCTTGTTCGTCTACGTTCCTTTGCAGTTTTGAAGGGTAGATTGATGTGTGTGTGTGTGTGTGTGTGTGTGTGTGTGTGTGTGTGTGTGTGTGTGTGTGTGTGTGTGTGTGTGTGTGTGTGTGTGTGTGTGTGTGTGTGTGTGTGATTTGGTTCTGATGCTGTTATCAAAGTCTTAAATAATTATCGACTGCAGTAATTACAGTCAGTAAATCTATCAGCTTTGTGTGTGTGTGTGTGTGTGTGTGTGTGTGTGTGTGTGTGTGTGTGTGTGTGTGTGTGTGTGTGTGTGTGTGTGTGTGTGTGTGTGTGTGTGGATGGCTGGTTTAACCAGGGTGACAATGGATGTTTATGTATCCTTTATTCCTTTTATCCTGTATTCTTACTCGGTCGTTCATGTGCTCTCTTTGTATATGTGTCTCAACGTGTGCGTGCACACACACACACACATGCGCGCACGCACATTTTTGTGTGTGTATGTGCTTTTCTATGCGTTTTCTTGATTTGAAAAAAAAAAATCAGCCACGTTGTACAGCTCTGGTGCTGCTGAAGGGTTCGTCGTAATCTTGGACGATGGCAGACAAAACAAACGAAACCCACGCGCACGTACACACACACACACACACACACACACACACACACACACACACACACACACACCATAACGTAACAGACAACAAAACAAAACAAAATAACTGGAAACCCGTTAAAACAACGGCAACAACAACAACAATAAGGTGTTCTCGTAGCAGCTCGACGTCTGATTGGTCGAGCCCTGCTCATCACTGACGTGATTCAACCAACCACCAGACGTGGAGCTAGCTGGCAATGGAAGGGGGGGGGGGGGGCAGGGCAGGTGCGTCACCTGGGCATGGGGGAGTGGTGCACGAGGTGGGATTGTGTGTGTGTGTGTGTGTGTGTAAACATCTCTCTCTCTCTCTCTCTCTCTCTCTCTCTATATATATATATATATATATATATATGTGTGTGTGTGTGTGTGTGTGTGTGTGTGTGTGTGTGTGTGTGTATCTCTTTTAGGGACGGGAAGCACGTGCACTGATAGCCGGACGGTGGTATATCACCGAGAGAGGGAGGCTGGTTGCAACCACTTTGCAGGTGAGCGCGATGCGACAGCTTGCTGCGAGTATGAGGTAATCCCCACCCATCTGTTGCACTTTGTGCTGATGCTTTTGTCTTTGACGGGGGTGGTGGTGGGGGCATCTCATCAGTGACTCTTTGGGATTTTTGTTTTGTTTTGTTCTTGTTGTTGTTTTGTTATTTTTCTCCTCGATCTCAGTGCCTCCTTGGGATTTTGTTGTTGTTGTTGTTGTTTCATTAGTTTATCCGATCTTTTGTATTTGTATTTCTTTTTATCACAACAGATTTCTCTGTGTGAAATTCGGGCTGCTCTCCTTAGGGAGAGCGCGTCGCTACACTACAGCGCCACCCATTTTTTTTTCTTTTTCTTTTTTTTTGTTTTTTTTTTCCTGCATGGAGTTTTATTTGTTTTTCCTATCGATGTGGATTTTTCTACAGAATTTTGCCAGGAACAACCCTTTTGTTGCCGTGGGTTCTTTTACGTGCGCTAAGTGCATGCTGCACACGGGACCTCGGTTTATCGTCTCATCCGAATGACTGGGCACGAGGTGGGATTGTGTGTGTGTGTGTGTGTGTGTGTGTGTGTGTGTGTGTGTGTGTGTGTGTGCCTCTTTGGGTCTTGTTGTTTCGATATTTTTTTTTCTCGTTATGTTAGTTCCTCTTGGGGGATTTATTGTGTTGTTGTTGTTGTTTCGTTGTTTTCCCCCCCAATCTCAGTGCCTTTTTTGGTTTTTGTTGCTGTTGTTTCGTCATTTTTATTCCCGATCTTAGTGCCTCTGTGAGTTTTGCTCTTGTTGTTTCATTATTATTTTTTCCCCGATCTCAGTGTCTCTTTGTGTTTTTGTTGTTGATGATGTTTTCATTTTTTTTCCCCTGGTCATATGCAATTCCTATCATTGTAAATGTGGCAGTGACGACTGCAGTCAGGAGGTTTCTGTGTGAAGAGGGTCGATGTCAATCACACTTTTTTTACCAGTGTGGATGAAGGTAGATTGTGGCTGAACATACCCGCGCGGATAGTGTTGATTGCAGGCGTGTTTTTTTCAGGTGTATGATTAATAAACAGGAGTGTCGGTCGCAATCAAGATAGATCTTTACTTGTCAATTGACACTAATATTTGTGGGGTTTTTTGTTTTTTTTTGTTTTTTTGTTTTTTTACTTCCTTAAATGTGCGCTGAGTTTACACAAAAAGAACACTTTCCGACGCGGAAAGTTAGCGTGTGTACAACGTTGCCAGCAAACAGTGTGAAAAAAAAAAAGAAAAAAAAAAGAAAAAAAGTTAAACGCATTCGAAATTTTCCAAAGCGGAGATCGAGAACGTAACCACTCCAGACCAGATTTTGTTTTTTAACCGTCTTGCAGCCGACGCTTCAATTGATGACTATACCGGTGTGATATTCGGTGTGTTGTGTGGGACAGGCCTGATACTGGAGGCCTCTGGTGACGATTGAAATGAGGGGTGTGTGGCTTTTTGATCGTTTCGTATAGCTGCCTGAACATGACCGATATCGATCTCTCAAACTTGAATTAATCCGTTTGATCTCTTTGGCGAGTCAGTCACACGTGGTAGGCAATGCAAAGCGTAGGAGATCAATGTAATGTGTATGCATATGCCTGGTCACACACCAAGCTTTTAGAAGGGAGGGGATGAGAGGTTCAGTTGAGCGGAGTGATTGTATTCTGTGATACAATCGTGTTGTGTGATGTGTGACGATGGTCGCGACAGGTTTCCTTGTATGGGGTTCAGGGCTACTGACCGCTTTTCCTGTCGAAAATAGCGCGCGCGCGCGCGCGCGTGTGTGTGTGTGTGTGTGTGTGTGTGTGTGTGTGTGTGTGTGTGTGTGTGTGTGTGTGTGTGTGCGCGCGCGTGTTGCCGAAATCTGTCTGGTACAGCATACAAGACCAACTGTCTGTTGGGTTTTCTATGCTGTTGAAAAAAAGAAGAAAAAAAGAAAAAGAAAAATTTAAAAAAACGACCACGCCCACCTCTCTCTGTCTCTCTCTGTCTCTGTCTCTCTCTCTTTCTCTCTCTATCTATCTGTCTATCTATCTATCTATCTCTGTGCCTCCCTCCCTCCCTCAATGTCTACCTCTCTCCCTTGTCTCTCTATCTGCCTTTCTTCGTCTCTCCTCTCTCCATCCCTCTGTCTTTTTGCCTGTTTCTGTGTATCTGCCTGTTTGTATTTGTATTTGTACTTCTTTTTATCACAACAGATTTCTCTGTGTGAAATTCGGGCTGCTCTTCCCAGGGAGAGCGCGTCGCTACACTACAGCGCCATCTCTTTTTTTTTTCTTTCTTTTCCTACGTGCAGTTTTATTCGTTTTTCCTATCGAAGTGGATTTTTCTACAGAATTTTGCCAGGAACAAACCTTTCGTTTCCGTGGGTTCTTTTACGTGCGCTACGGGACCTCTTTATCATCTTTTCCGAATGACTAGCATCCAGACCACCACTCAAGGTCTAGTAGAGGGGACAAAAATATCGGACTAGAGCGCTCAGATTCTCTCGCTTCCTAGGCGGACGCGTTAACTCCAGACCATCACTCCACTGTACTGTGGAAGAGTGTGTGTACATTCGTGTGTGTACATTCGTGTGTGTGTGTGTGTGTGTGTGTGTGTGTGTGTGTGTGCACTCGTGTTTGTGTGTGTGTGTGTGTGTGTGTGTGTGTGTGTGTGTGTGTGTGTGCGCGCGCGCCACTTTGTCGATCGGTTTGTCTGTTTCTCACCCACCCCCCCTTCACCCCCCAACTCCCCCACCCCCCCACCCGAATCTCCTTTACCACCTCCCTCCTTGCCGCCATTCAGCCCCCCCACCCCCACCCCTCCTACCCCGACCCCCCACCCCTCCCCAAAACCCTTCCGCTCTGTAATTAACAAATCTCCGTTCAGTTGTGGAACATTACCTGGAACGTTGGCAGGATTACCGCACTCGTCTTTTAGTTATGCACGGGGTTACCTCCGCTTCAAAACTATGTTCCTGTGTGGGTTCAACAGGCTACTGTCACTGAGGCGTTTACAACGTAGATAGATGATCACCAGGCATGATTCATCACTGGGGGCGGCATGGCTTCCATGGGGAATGCCTTGTGATTCAAACTTTGACTCACCCACATCCATCCACTCCCTGTCTGTCTGACCTCCATCCACCCCTCTCTCTGTCTGACCTCCATCCACCCCCCTCTCTGTCTGACCTCCATCCACCCCCTCTCTGTCTGACCTCTATCCACCCCCTCTCTGTCTGACCTCTATCCACCCCCTCTCTGTCTGACCTCCATCCACCCCCCTTTCTGTCTGACACCTCTCTGTCTGACCCCTCTCTGTCTCACCCCCATCCACCCCCTCTCTGTCTCACCCCCATCCACCCCCTCTCTGTCTGACCTCCATCCACCCCCTCTCTGTCTGACCTCCATCCACCCCCTCTCTGTCTGACCTCCATCCACCCCCTCTCTGTCTGACCTCCATCCACCCCCTCTCTGTCTCACCCCCATCCACCCCCTCTCTGTCTGACCCCCATCCACCCCCTCTCTGTCTGACCTCTATCCACCCCCTCTCTGTCTGACCTCCATCCACCCCCTCTCTGTTCTCACCCCCATCCACCCCCTCTCTGTCTGACCTCCATCCACCCCCTCTCTGTCTGACCTCTATCCACTCCCCTCTCTGTCTGACCTCTATCCACCCTCTCTCTGTCTGACCTCCATCCACCCCCTCTCTGTCTGACCTCCATCCACCCCCTCTCTGTCTGACCCCCATCCACCCCCTCTCTGTCTGACCTCCATCCACCCCCTCTCTGTCTCACCTCCATCCACCCCCCTCTCTGTCTGACCCCCATCCACCCCTCTCTCTGTCTGACCACTATCCACCCCCTCTCTGTCTGACCCCCATCCACCCCTCTCTCTGTCTGACCACTATCCACCCCCTCTCTGTCTGATCTCCATCCACCCCCCTCTCTGTCTGACCTTCACCCATCCCCCTCTCTGCTCTGATCTGTGACACAAACAACACAACAACCTAACAGTGTCTGCACGCCGTCACGTTAGAAAAAAAATATTAACATAATCCACCCCACAATGACTTAAGAGGAGAAGAGGAGAAGAGAGGAGAGGAAAGAGAGGAGGAACAATCGACTACCCTTTTCTTCTTCTGTTGATTTTAACGCGGGTCTCTACAACTTTGCATGCCTCTTGTTAAACATCATGTATAGGTGCACCCAGGCTTGCATGGTTTGAACATTCTATTACACCTGATAAATGTTTAGCCGATTGCAGAGGAAAACGTTGTTGTCATTACTGCCCTCGTCTTCACGGTCAGTCCATTGTCAATGTCATGCTCCCTGCTTGGCTAAACACCTGTTTAGAAAAGGTGGCGTACGTATGGGTTTTCACCGAACGCAGTAACCCTCCTTGATAACTGAACTTAGGAAACCCCCTCAGTGTCCCCCCCCGCCCACCCTTCCGCCCACCCCTCACCATTGATTTGGCGCTGCCAGCTTCTGACCCCTCTCTGTGTCACCCCCATCCACCCCCTCTCCGACTGACCCCCATCCTCCTCCCTATCTCTTGTTTTGAAGGAGACGACAGTCATTGCCATGTTTTG
>NC_134893.1:18171836-18184336 GCF_041734735.1 Babylonia areolata | reverse complement strand
CAAAAAACGGAGTACGGCTGCCTACATGGCGTGATGAATAAACAGAACGGTCATACACGTACAATGTTAATATCGATCAGAGTGCGTATGTGTACGTGCCTGAAATCTGCTTGAATGACACAGGAAACGAACGATGAGTGCCCAATGGCAGCCGTCAGTCGGCTATACCCAGGTAGGCAGGCATCCTGTTGTGCAAATGACCCCGTGTTTGTATAGCGCTTAAATCTTGGTCTCCAACCAATGATAGGCGCTATTATAAGTATCCATATCCTCCTCCTCCTCCTCCTCCTCCTCCTCCTCATCATCATCATCATCATCATCATCATCATTCTCTCTCACTCTCTGTGGGCTGTCTCGGAACGATTGATGTGGGACCAGCGTTCGTCCTGGTAGCAGCATAGAAGCCATTCACCGTCCATTTTTTTTTGGGGGGGAGAAGACAGTAATGTCAGTTTCAGTGTCAGTTTCAGTTTCTCAAGCAGGCGTCACTGGGTTCGGACAAATCCATATACGCCACACCACACCATACCACACCTGCCAGGCGGAAGTCAGACCACAGCAGCACAACTCAGCGCACTCAGTTAGGTCTTGAGTGCCTGCGTGTGTATTTGTGGACCGATCAAGAGTGGATTTTTCGTATGGAGATTTTTGCTAAAGGACAACCCTTTTGTTGCCGTGGGTTCTTTTTTTTGGGGGGGGTCAGTGCGTGCTGCACACGGTACCTCGGTTCATCGTCTCATCCGAGTTCGATTCTCCAGTCAAACCTGGGAGAAAGGGCAAGAGCGCGCGGGAATCGAACCCAGACCCTTACCGACACTGTGTCTGTATATTGGCAGATAAGCGTCTCAGCCACTCTGCCGCCTTCCTCCTTCCTCCAGGAATGTTAATTTGAACAGTTGTGATCCCACTCCTCTCTCTCCCCCCGAAGGGATGCCTGGGTGGGTGGGTGGGTGTGGATGGAGGGGGGTCGGGGGTTGGGCTGGGTGCTTTTTCAGTGGAAATTGCATCCCCCCCCCCACCTTCCGGGAATTCTGTGTTAGAAATTGTTCTCAGTTTCAATGGCCGTCTTTCTTTGTTTCTGCCCCCCCCCCCCCACCCCCCACCCGCACCCCCCTCCCCCGCTCCCTCTTTTGTTTCCTGCCGCATCTTCCTTTCTTATTCCCTGCTTCGCTGGTCCATTTATCTACTTTCTTTCTAGAAAGTTTTGCTTTTTTTTTTAGGGGGGGGGGGGGGAGGAGGGGGTTGGGGGGTTCCGGACGTGATAATTGGGCGTTCTCAGTACGTATTTTTTGTGGGTTTTGTTCCCCTCTAAAACGTGTGATGTGCCCGTTGGCAATTTTTGGTTTTGCGTGCCTGTTACATATTTGTGTCTAATGTATAATGAAGTTTATGCTCAGTTTTGTTGTTGTTTTTAAATCCTCTGGCGAAAAAGTAACTGAATGGTCCTCGTCGGAGAAATGTCCTGTGTTAGCAGTCATGAATATTATGACAGTATCCGTGCCTAATTTCATTTCAAAGGTGCTTGTTTGATAGATTGAAAGGTCGTAGGTGAGATGCCTAGGTCCTTTCTTGCTTTGTGAATGTTATAGAACTGATGATGGATGAAAAGCTACCCTCCCCCCCAAGCCCCCCACCCCCCCCCCCCCCAAAAAAAAAAAAAAAAAAAAAAAAAAAAAGTATCACAGTGCCGACATGGCCATGTGGAAGAAATGAAGGCTGTACATTGAGTGTGACGATGTGTCTGGTTAATGACGGGTTGACTTGAGCTTTGAAAACGCTCTCCTGAAATATTCGGAACATGCCCTGATGACGGCAGCTGAGCTCACAGCTTCCGGTAGTGAACTAAAGTATGAAAGCACGAAAAACAGTCCCGCTTGTTTCTCTTTCTCTTTTTTTTCTTTTTTTTTTTTCGTGTTGTTGCTATGAGGGGGGTTATCACTAGCCAGTCGCTGCGTGCAAACACTCTAGCTCCCTCTCCAGCCTAAAGACCTACACTTATATGCCCTCACCGTCAAGTCGGGCTGAGCGTTTAAGGTGTGTCGCGATAGTTCGAGGTTTTCTGGTGTGGCTGATCCCGATTTACTTACCTTAAAGGAGCTCCCCAAAACACGGTGGATTTTTCTGACGCAAAAATCACTTTACAACACGTTGGAGCATTCGGGATTTTTGTGATATATACTGGTATCAAATGGAAACTTTATTGTTCTGCTACCTTTGAAGTCACGTTCTTTGAGGTGATGTGAAAGCACGAAAAAAGGAGGCAGCGTGGTTAAGGCACTTATCTGGCAATACGATGTCCATGGTGGTCTGGGTTCGAATCCCAGACACCACGTTTCTCTCAAGTTTGACTGGAAAACCAAACTTAGCGTCTAGTCATTCGTATGAAACGATAAACCGAGGTCCCGTGTGCATTACTCACTTGGTGCTCTGATAAAAAAACACACCAAAAAAACAAGAAATTAAAAAACACACACACACACACACACACACACACACACACACACACACACACACACACACACACACACACACACACACACACACACACGTGCCAACGTAAGTATTGCCCTCTGGCAAAAACGTCTTTGATAGGTACATAGTTATAAACATAAGCATGCACTCAAAACCCCACTAAGCGTGTTGAGTTATGCTACTGGTCAGGCTTCTGCGTACATTAGCACTGAGATGTGATGCAGCGTATAATTATGGGTTTGTCAGAAGGCAGAGACGCTTTCCTTGGGAATCTGAAACTGAAACTGGAAGAAGGAGCAAATAACCCTGCATTTTTTTTGTTTGTTTTTTGTTGTTGTTGTTGTTGTTTTTTTGTTTTTTGTTTTTTTATCATCCATCTGCATGCCATTGCACACTTCACCTCTCACCCCCTACCCCCTATCTCCCACCCCCAACCCTCCCAGACCTGCTTTCAGATAGTCTTGCTGTCAGGAGGAGCTGAGCGCTGAGGGCATCAAAAAGAACCCATGGCAAAAATAAGTATCGTCCTCTGGCAAAAAGTATGTAAGAAGAACACGTCTTTGATAGATAGTACTCAGATAATATAGTTATAAAGCATGCACTCGGGGGCATGGCTTATAGAATCTGTTTTGGTGTGACCCTGAACCAAGCCGTGAGCCCTTAAGTTACCCAGCACTTAAGTTACCCAGCACTTAAGTTCACCCCCGCAGGTAGATTTCAGTAGCACGTAGTACAGGTTCTTTGGCTTTGATAAAACTCTGCTAGGAACGCACAGCACTAAGGCTTTTCATTATTGGGGTGGGACGGAGGGGGGTTGGGGAGTGGGGAGAGACAGAGATAGAGACAGAGAGAGAGATTGGGTGTTAGAGACATACAGAGTCACAGAGAGAGGTGGAGAGAGAGAGAGAGAGAGAGAGAGAGAGAGAGATGTAGATGTTTTATTCATATAGGCCATAGCCCCTTAGAAGGGGGTACACATGGAATTGACATTAAGTCGCATATTACTACAAAGAAAAATTACGTTACATAAGCATTGCGTTGTTTAAAAGCTCTATGCAAAAATAAAGCAAAATGTTGTACAATAGTTTCGTTCGTAGACGACAATAACAAAATTAGTTTAAATAAACAAGGCTGTCTATAAAATTTGAGTGGAATTAATCGTTCTCTAATATTTCTCAATGCTGGACAACTAAGCACAAAATGGACCTCATCTTCAGTTGATTCTTTGCATAATGGGCATAACAAATTACAAATGTTTGACTGCCTATATCGATACTGATGAGTAAAAATATCAGAGACACCGAACCTAAATTTCGTCATTAAATACTTCAAACCTCTAGCAATATGCATACGCATATAAATTGGAACATTATGCAAATTATTGATCATTCTGTATAGCTTAAATCTGTCACTGTCCTGGATATGAGAATTCCAACTTTGCCATCTGCAATCAACCAATCTTTCGCGGAACACATGAATAAAAACATTTATATCTTCAACACCTTGATTTAGCCATACAAAACCAAAACCGTACTCATATAATTTCTTTCTAACATTTGAAACCCAATTTCTTCTACCCTTATTATCTAAGTCTAACAACATTTTGTATGCTTTATATGGCAATCTGTGTTCATCCATTTGTGTTAACTTGAGCCAGTACTTAATACATTTAACAGTAGAGAGCAACGATATTGGGTATCTGTCAGTCTCACCATAGACGAGATCATTTGGTGTCTGAAGGGAGACCCCTAAAATGTTTTTCAAAGCATATAGATGAATTTTTTCACAGTGTATAGCAGCAGAGTCAAGACCCCATAATTCTGCCCCGTACTGTATCAGGCTGGATCTGAGAATCAAATATTTTTAGGAATAATTTCAGAGATCGATTTTGTACTAATGACAATTTCTTCATGACATATAACAATGCATTTTTTGCTCTACTTGCAAGGTTTTTACATGCAAATGTAAAACTCAAACATGTAGAAAAATAAATACCTAAATATTTGTATACATTCACAATGGGCATTATAGTTCCGTTATAGGTCCATCTTTCTCTTACAGACAAATAACCTCCCTTTCTAAATACAATTATATTACTTTTACCCATATTCACTTTTAGTTGCAAAGCAGCAGCGGCTCGTTGTAGACTATTCAACTGACTTTGTAACCCTATTACTGTTTCTGATATTAATACTACATCATCAGCTAAAAGAAGAATGAAAATTTCCAAAACATCGCCTATGAATGTTGCACCGTGTCTTCCATTTTTAATTACTTCCTCTGTCAATTCATTAACAAATAAAGAAAACAAAATTGGACTACAAATATCACCCTGTTTAACCCCAGATGTACAATTGATGTATTCTGATAAAGCAGCACCACATCGCACCCTTGCCTTTACAGAATCATACATACTCATAATACATTTATAAATTTTTCCACGTATTCCATTTTTCAATAAAATAGGCCAAAGTATACTTCTATTGACAGAATCAAAGGCTTTCTCAAAATCAATGAAAGCAACATATAATTTGCGATTTAAACAAAATTGTTTCTGTATGAAAGCCATTAACGTAAACATATGGTCCACAGTAGCGTAATTCCGCTTAAATCCGGCTTGAAATTCTCCTGTAATATTGTGTTCCTCCACCCACTCCTGGAGTCTCCTATTTATTACAGCGCTATATAATTTGCTACATACGTTACACAGGGAAATTCCTCTATAATTGTTGGTATTCTTAGTATCACCTTTTTTGTACAATGGAAGAACAATTGACTCAGTCCAACTTTGAGGATAGATACCTCTATCAAATAAATAATTGAAAAACTTAACCAGGAAGTCTATAACTAAATTAGATTTGCATGCATTCTTTAACAATTCACATATAATTCCATCTGGTCCTGCAGCTTTCCGCTTCTTCAATTTTCTCAAAGCAAACAAAATTTCCTCTACTGAAATACAACGATTCAAACTATCATTATCATCATTATCTATGAAATGCTCTTCATCAATGTTACTCTCATTATTTTCATCAAACCCCTGTGATAGATTACTAATATGATCTTCACTTTTTTCTAATAATTCTTTAAAATGTTGAAACCATTTATATAAACTAATATTATTCGTAGGTTGTTTTCTCCTCCTTGTTATTTTGTGCATTGAGTTCCAGAATTCTTTTTGATTATCTATTGAACGTTGTAATTCCGTTAATAAAGCATCATTAAACTGTTTCTCTTTTCTTTTCAACATATGTTTGTATTCACGTCTAGCTCTACAAAAAGAATCTCGGTCGGGTGGAGACAAGGTACGACGAAACTTTTTTTAACAAGTTACGAACATTTCTTTTACAATCTCGACATTCCTTATCATACCAGTCATCATTTTTCACATTAATACTTACACGTGTCTGCTTTTTCATACATTTTGCTGCACTCTTAATACAGTCATTGAAAACACTTATAGCCTCATTAATACTAATATCAATCAAATTCAGAGCCATTTTCATTTGTGTTTGCATTTCCTCCGAACAAATCGTGCTGTCAAAAATATCTGCAGATTCTTCCCGGCATACAAACTTCTCTATCATATAAATGTGATTGTCTTCATGTGTACAGTTCTGATTATCCTTACTAAATTGAATACATAATTTCAATGGCATATGGTCAGACTCAATTCTATCTGACACACATAATTCACAGTCACCACATATTTCAAGAAATAAATCACGTGACATTAAAAAATAATCATTAACACTGTTACCACTATCTGAAATGTACGTGTAGCGACCTTGATGGTCGCCCTTACACATACCATTCAAAATACACAAATCTAAAACAGTGCACACATTTAGTAACATTTTGCCATAATTGTTGAGTTCATGATCTTCAGAATTTCTGTTAGCACTTAACGGTCCGATCAAATGTTCACCATCAATATTAGACATATTTTCCCTAAAGTCAGGAGACATATTTGAAATTCTGCTGTTTAAATCGCCACACAGCAAAACGTACACATCATCGTCATCAATAGCTAGTAAACAATCACACAGATGATCTTCCAATAACCCAATCCCATTTTCAGTATCAAAATGCACATAATAAGGCGAACCTTCAGGCGGCACATATGCACATACATACACAATATGCTTTGTTGTGCCAAACAAAGATTTATCAAGCAAAACTGCACAAAAATGGTGAGACTCGACATTTATTAATTTAACACACGAATACAACTCGTTTTTCACAAGGCACACAACTCCGCCGGAACGTCTTCCATGTGCCGACAGTTTCAAAGCGGGTTTACACAGTGCTGTATAGCCATCAAATATAGTAGACTGAAAATCTTCCATAAATGTTTCAACTAAACATACAAAATCAAAAGAACGAACAAAGGAGACAAAATCTCTATTGAATAGCTTTGTAAATAATCCATTTACATTCCAATGCACAAAGGAAAAATAATTCAATTTATTATAAAAACCAACATCAGTCGACGCATCATTTACAACAGCCAAAGCCGAGCTGCACACATTTTCAAACGACACACTACACGTAGTATTCCCATCCTCACATGACACAGAAATCGCCGAGCTATCGTCATAGCACACAGATTCACATGTTGCACGTGCTGTTTCTCTTACTCGCCATTACGGCCCTGTGTCAGCTCCGCCGGTGTCGCCTCATCAATGGTTCCTACCACGAGCACAGGTAAAATTTCATGTGAATATACGGGCCGACCGACCTATTTTGACTCAACAAGAGTGTCACCATCGCCAACAGTAAAACGCTTACCGTCAATTAGGAGATGGTCGTAGACCATAGATGCCCTCTTACGGTCACTCCTCGCCTTCTTCAGGTGAGGTGTCAACTTCCTCCTCAGGTCTCTTACTCTGGTGGAGAAGTCCTCACCTATGAAAATGTTTGTGCCCTTCAGTTTACGTTTCGCTTTCAAAATGTCCATTTTCTGTTTATAGAAGGCACATCGCACGATTATCGGTGAGTCCGGTTTAGAGTTCAGACGGTGAGCCCTATCAAACTCTGTGTCACCAGAAAGTTCCAAAGTGTCAGCGAGAAGATCCTGGATCCTGCCTTCACAGTCAGCATTCGTTTCGTTCTGCTTTCTGTCCAGTCCATAGAAGATCAGGTTATTTCGCTTGGATCTTCCTTCCAAGTCGTCGGTCTTCTTCTCAAGGGTGTCCAGCTTCGCTGCAAGTGCGTCATTGTTCTTCTGTGAGAGAGAGAGAGAGAGAGAGAGAGAGAGAGTGTGTGTGTGTGTGTGTTCGTGTGAACGTGTTGTTCTTTATATATATATATATATATATATATATATATATATATATATATATATATATATATATATATATGTGTGTGTGTGTGTGTGTGTGTGTGTGTGTGTGTGTGTGTGTGTCTGTGTCTGTGTCTGTGTGCGTTTGTGCAGATAAACAAATAAAGTTCGCTCCAGTGCAAACAAAATTATTATGATAAAAACAATAAAACACTAAATGAATCAATCAATAAATCAATAAATAAATAATAAATAAATAAATAGATGAATGAAATGGCAGACGGCGGAACAAGAAGGTGGCACCTCGCTTTGACAAGTCCTGACACAACGCAGGGCAACAAGATTACCGCGGGAGTTGCCTTCCTCCCTCCCTCCCATCCTGCCATCCATGGCTTGGCTTGGTCCTTAATTCTCATCAGTTCATTACGACGCGCGGTCATCAATCAACTGATGGTCTGGAGCACAGGAGACAAAAAAAAAAATGGGGTGGATTTACACCCCCTGCTCCACTTTTACGTCTTCTGTCTGTCTGTCTGTCTGTCTGTCTCCCACTCTCTCTCTCTGTGTGCGTGTGTTGTGTGTGTGTGTGTGTGTCTGTGTGTGAGTGTGTTGTGTGTGTGTGTGTGTGTGTGTGTGTGTGTGTGTGTGTGTGTGTGTGTGTGTGTGTGTGTGTGTGTGTGTGTGTGTGTGTGTGTGTGTGTGTGTGTGTGTGTGTGTGTGTGTGTGTGTGTGTGTGTGCCCCCCAGCACGCGGGTATGCGCGTGTGCACGTGCCCAGCTCCCGTGCGCACTAAGACCAAAATTAATTGAACTGTACACGTACGCAGTGTTTTTTTGTTCAATTTTCTTGTTTTTTTTTTTCTTTTTTTCAAATTGACTATCCAAACTGCCCATTGTTGGTAGTATACAGTATTAACCCAATAAACGTCTGGCTCTGCCATATTTCAGGGTGACACTTGGCGATGGCTTAGTTCCAGACTTGATTCTTTTTTTTTTTGACAATTTATCATGATATCACTAAGTCATGACTACCCTAGAGCGGAATATAAACGACTTCCACCGACCCTCCCACTAATCTTCTGAGAAAAATACAGAGTTCCCGGACACAGACAGATACGATACGAAGGCGTGAAGGACGCGCTGATTCATAACGTGTGTGTGTGTGTGTGTGTGTGTGTGTGTGTGTGTGTGTGTGTGTGTGTGTGTGTGTGTGTGTGTGTGTGTGTGTGTGTGTGTGTGTGTGTGTGTTTGTATTAATTTATTTATTTATTTATTTATTTATCTATCTATCTATCCATCTATCTATCTATCTGCATACACCACGAAGCATGACTTCACTGATTCGAGATTCATGTTCTTTTCTTCTTTTTTTTTCTTTCTTTTTTTTTTTTTTCCTTTTTTTATTTTTTTTTTTTTTTTTTTTTTACTGGCACACTGACTATACCAACTCTCAAAAATAAACTATGAAGAATGGAGTGGTTAAAGCGTTGGACTGTCAATCTGAGGGTCCCGGGTTGGAATCACGGTGACGGCGCCTGGTGGGTAAAGGATGGAGATCTTTACGATCTCCCAGGTCAACATATGTGCAGACCTGCCAGTGCCTGAACCCCCTTCGTGTGTATATGCAAGCAGAAGACCAAATACGCACGTTAAAGATCCTGTAATCCATGTCAGCGTTCGGTGGGTTATGGAAGGAAGAACATACCCAGCATGCACACCCCCGAAAACGGAGTATGGCTGCCTACATGGCGGGGTAAAAACGGTCATACACGTAAAAGCCCACTCGTGTGCATACGAGTGAACGTGGGAGTTGCAGCCCACGAACGCAGAAGAAGAAGAAGAAGAGAGAGAGAAAGAAACGAAAAACAAAGACAAGGCATGTGAGCACTGAGGTAAGCGGCAATGCTTTTTTGACACGAGCAGCAGCAGGCTAGATGGACAGGGCGATAAGGTGGAGGTGACTGAAGAACTGCTGCAGGGACTCCTCATCAACAGGTCCTGATAACATCGGACTCCACTAACGACGAGCTCGTGCTTTCTGGAAGCTCCCTAATTATATTCTGTCCGAACGACCACCCACTCCCCGCCTCCCCCCTCCAGCCCCCACCCACCCCGCCATCCCTCCCCCTCACCCATCCCCTGCCTATCTCAAACAACAGTTGAACGCGCAAATATACACATATACGCGTATACACACACACACACATATATATATATATATATATATATGCACACATGCACTCACACAGTCAGACACATATACACACACAGGCTCGGGCGCGCGCGCACATACACACACACATGCACTCACACAATTCCACACACATTCACACACACACACACGCGCACTCTCACACACACACGCACACACACATGCACTCACACAATTCCACACACATTCACACACACACACGCACTCACACACACACACACACACACACAAGCTGCTCAACATGAGCAGTAATTAGTACAGGAGGAGGAAGGAAGTAGAGAAACTCGCAGCGGTTGTCGGCATCCCGATTTTGGTCCTGCTTTGGTGAGCTGAGCAGGGGGAAGGAGGGAGAGGAGGCTGGGGCAGAAAGAAAAGGCAGGTCATGCATGAACAGGACTGGTTTGTGGCGTAACACAGTAAGCAGTGAAGAAAAGAAAGCAACAACAACAACAAGAGAGGCAAGGCCTTCAAGACTCACTTGTGATACACTTTAAAAAAAAAATCCAAGCTTTTTATGTATTGAGTATAATGCATTTACTGTTATATTTATATTTTTTGTATTCTCTAAACTTGGCACTTTGATCTGATATCCGACCCAACAAAAGATCTGTCATTATTATCATTTTTTGTTCAAACAGAAACTTCTTTTGCTAAGCATGGAAGTTTTTTTTATTGCAAACGTTTTGGTGCAGACATTGAAATAAGGGAAATTACTCTGTAGGGGACTTAGTTTGCTTTAAACTGATCTTTCTCATCTTAAACAATACATTTTGAAATTATACACAATACATAAAAAGCTTGGATATTTTTTTAAAAGTGCATCACAAGTGAGTCTTGAAGGCCTTGCCTCTCTTGTTTCAAAATGTAATGTTTAAGATGAGAAAGATCAGTTTAAAGCAAATTAAGTCCCCTAGCATTAATTAGAGTAATTTCCCTTTTTTTACTATCTGCATCAGAAGTTTGCAAAATAAATAAAAAATTCCATGCTTAGCAAACGAAGTTCCTGTTTGAACAAAAAAATGATAATAATGACTCCTCTTGTTGTTGTGTCAGAATAAGATGTCAAAGTGCCAAGTTTAGAGAATACAAAAAAAATAAAAAAATAAATATAACAGTAAATGCAGTTTGCATATAATTAGGCTTCCTTTTTTTCTTTTTTCTTTTTTTTTGTGCCCATCCCAGAGGTGCAATATTGTTTTAAACAAGATGACTGGAAAGAACTGAATTTTTCCTACTTTTATGTCTAATTTGGTGTCAACTGACAAAGTATTTGCAGAGAAAGTGTCAATGTTAAAGTTTACCACGGACACACACGGACACACACACACACACACACACACACACAGAGAGACAACCGAACACCGGGTTAAAACATAGACTCACTTTGTTTACACAAGTGAGTCAAAAACCAGTTAGAACGTTCGAATATATTACAGTTATTATCCTCTTTATGGGTGTCCAGCTGTGCTTGTTGTTCTTCTTGTTCCAAGTCTTCTTGTTGTTCTTCCTCTCTTTCTCCTCCTCCTCCTCTTTCTTCCTCTTCTCCTCCTCTTCCTCCTCCTTCTCCTTCTTCATCTTCTTCTTCTCCCTCCCCCGGAGAGGAGGGAGGGAATCTATCTGTCTACAGTAAGAGTCAAACACTATCAGAACGACAACATATTGAAACAGACAGCGAAAAAGTCGTCTGATTGTTGCTATTTGGGTGGGGGTTTTTTGGTTGTTTTTTTTTAGTCGAATTCACTCCCACTCCTACCCTGAACGCCGAACAAACTGTAGATAAAATAATAACAAAAAAAACCAAAAAAAAACCAAGGTCGGCCAGAGCTTCATGAATAATAACTAAGTTGTACGTATGGAAAACAAAAAACAAAACAAACAAAAACAAAAACAAGCACACACACACACACACACACACACACACACACACACACACACACACACGAGAAAAATAAATATATCATTACGCCCCCTTCTCGATCCAGCAATCAGATTTGAAACACGTCTTGTGAGATTTATCAGAGACCGTTTGTACTAAACTGCGTATTGCTGACATATAATAATAATAATAATAATAATAATAATAATAATAATAAAAGAAAGTAGAGAGAATCAACAAGACATGGAAAAGAGAGAAATCATATTTATATATATATATATATATATATATATATATATATATATATATATATATACATATATATATATATATATATATATATATATAAACTTTAGAGTGTGGCCCAAAGTTTTGGACTCAAAGCTCGGAAGATGTTTGGAATGTGTATAGTACAGTATATGCAAGACTGCCACGTAGATGACTGCTTTATGCGGGGGTGGGGGGGTGGGGGGGGGATATAAAAAACTGAAAATAATCGGATTACAATTGACATGTGAACTGGCTGATACCACTACCACCTGTAAAATATGAGAGAGAGAGAGAGAGAGAGAGAGAGAGAGAGAGAGAGAGAGAGAGAGAGAGAGAGAGAGAATTTTTACAAATGATACGACCGGCGGCGACAGCTGCGGTTTTAAA
>NC_134893.1:18144336-18149336 GCF_041734735.1 Babylonia areolata | reverse complement strand
TTCCCTACCTCCCCGCACCCTTCTTTATCTCGTTCGGCTGTCGATGTTAGAAATGATGATAATACGTTATTGTCAGTATTTATAGCTCTGTCCGTCTGCCCAGTTCCTTTGAAATCGCAGACGCCCTGTGTGAAATGGACCCCTGCCCGCCTGTCTGTGTCTGGCCCAATCTTCTGTCTGACTGCTTGCTCATCTGACTGTGTTTGTCAGTGTGGGCTGGAGTGCCGTGCAGTCTCTCTCTCTCTCTCTCTCTCTCTCTCTCTAAGCTGAGTTTGACAAGGACAGTAGCAGAAATTTGTAGAAAGGGGAAGAAGGGGGTTATAGAAATCTTAAGGTGTTTACGTAAGTTAGGCTCGATAGATTCATATATATTTTGGAAACTTTTTGATACTCAAATAGAACCAATGATAACATACAGTGCCGAAATTTGGGGACTTTCTGATAACAAAGATTTAGAAAAAGTACATACATTAGCTATTAAACGTTTTTTAAATGTTCCATTACATGCTTCAAATACTGTATTATATGGAGAAAGTGGTAGATACCCATTATACATTAAATCATGTGTGAAATGTATAAAATATTGGTTAAAATTAATAAGGCTACCCACATCGAGATTATGTAAGCAGGCGTATGAAATGTTAGTAAATGAACATGAGAGAGGGAAGGAAAACTGGGTATATTTTGTAAAGAAGACATTAACTGTAAATGGATTTGGGATTGTGTGGATGTGTCAGGGAGTTGGATGTGTAGAAGGATTTGTTTCAGAATTCAAAGATAGGCTAATTGCTTCATATAAACAGAATTGGCACGGTAAGATGGAAAGCACTGAGAAATATAGATGGTTTTATAGTTTTAAAAGTATATTTCAAACAGAAAAATATATCACAGTCGTGACAAACAAGTGGCACCGAACAAGTCTCGCCAGATTTAGAACGAGAACGATTGGTTTGAATGCTTATGAAAAGTGGTTTCAGACTGAGCCCTCGTTACTCTCCCCTTGTCCGATGTGCGGGCATTCAAGGGAGGATGAGTTACATTTTTTGTTTAGTTGTAAAGCTTATGACGATATTCGAGAAAAATGTGTTGTATTTAAAACAAATTCAGCAAAGTATGAAGATATTTTTGGAGTGCTTAATTTAAATCAGGAAACTTCACTACAGTCACTTGCAAAATATATTGCAGAAGCGAATAACATGCGACGAAAAAAAACTCAACAATAATAAAATAGTATCAGGTGTTGCTCATTGTGAAAAGTGAAATCTGTGTTGTCACTCTCATATGGAAAATATTATGTTATACATTTATATATGTTTTTGTTTTTATTTCTCTCTACATGCCATTACTTTGAATGGATGGTCGAACTGCACTTTGTTGCACAGATTGATTGATTTCGTTTTGGTTTTGGTTTTCATCAATATTATTACTATTGATGCATGTTGTTATTTGTATTATGAACCCCCATGTCATTAGGGCTGTAAAGCTATTGACATTAAAGTGTTCAGTGTTCAGTGTTCTCTCTCTCTCTCTCTCTCTCTCTCTCTCTCTCCATCTCTGTCTGTCTCTCTCTCCATTTATCTCTATCTCTCGCTATCTGATGATATAAAATCATATCCATATCAGCTGAACGTATGTCATTTTGCAACGCAAGACGCGCTGTCTATGAAGACTTTTTGACACCCTTTCATAAGGGGCAATGGCCTATAAATGAATAAACCATCCATCCATCCATCCATCCATCTCTCTCTCTCTCTCTCTCTCTCTCTCTCTCTCTCTCTCTCTCTCTCTCTCTCTCTCTCTCTCTCTGTAATGCCTGTTGTCAATATATATAAATACTTAGGTTTATATTTCTCGACATGTTTAAGTTTTGCCTTTGCTTGTAAAGATCTCGTTAGCAGAGCTAAAAATGCATTATTGTGTATAATGAAGAAATTATCATTGTTAAACAACGATTCTGCAACTTTATTTTTAAAGTTATTTGATTCACAAATTCAACCTATGGTACTATATGGAGCTGAAATATGGGGTCTCGATTCTGCTGCTGTATACTGTGAAAAAATACACCTATATGCTTTAAAGAAATTGCTCGGATTGTCATTACAAACACCTAATGATTTAGTGTATGGAGAAACAGCCAGATATCCCATAGTTTTGACTTCCACTGTTAAATGTATTCAATATTGGCTGAAAATAACTCAGATGGAAGAGCACAGATTACCCCATAAAGCTTATAGAATGCTATTAGATTTAGATAATAGAGGCAAGAGAAATTGGGTGTCTAATGTGAGAATGAAACTTTGTGAGTATGGTTTTGG
Organism: Babylonia areolata; assembly: GCF_041734735.1. NCBI lineage: Eukaryota > Metazoa > Mollusca > Gastropoda > Neogastropoda > Buccinidae > Babylonia > Babylonia areolata. The sequence goes on along the minus strand of NC_134893.1, from coordinate 18,147,021 downwards.
TTTCGTATGGTTGAACCAAAGTGTCGGAGATATCAGTAATTTTAATCATGTATTTCGTAGAACATTAATTGATTGTAGATGGCAAAATTGGAACTCTCATATTCAGAATAGCGACATATTTGATTTGTATCGAATGTTTTGTCATATACCTTATAATATGCCAGTTTATTTGTCAATGAGACTTGATAGACATCTGAAATGTACTTTGGCAAGGTTTAGATTAGGTGTTACTGAAATATGTACGCATTATTATCGATATCGAAAATCATGTGCCCAAAATTTGTTTTGTCCAATGTGTCAAGAATCTAAAGAAGATGAAGTTCACTTTGTGCTGTGTTGCCCAGTATTAAGAGATCTTAGAGAACAATTGATTCCACTTAAATACTGTCAACACCCTTGCTTGTTTAGACTTATCATGTTAATGTCATCAACAAATGAAAAGACTGTCAAGGAGTTCGCTCTATATCTGTATAAAGCACTCAAAAGGAGAAATGTATATGTTACATCATGAAGACTTTTGAATGTATGACTTTAGCATTTTACTGTATATCCCCCTTCAAAGGGGCTGTGGCCTATATGAATAAACCATCTCAATCTCAATCTCTCTCTCTCTCTCTCTCTCTCTCTCTCTCTCTCTCTCTCTCTCTCTCTCTCTGTGTGTTTCAGTCTGTCGGTCTGTTATTCGGTCGGTCGGTCGCTTTGTCCGCCTGTTTGTCTATCTGTCTGTCTGTCTGCTTGTCTGTCTGTCTGTCTGTCTGTCTCTCCCTCTTTCTGTTTCGACCAGTGCAGGCCGTGTGCTAATATAATAAATTTGTTAAACGCGTAAACCAAAAACCCTACGGAGGAGGGGGTGGGGGTGTGGGGGGAGTGTGATTTGTATTCAGGCATCTGAACGCAGGCAATATCCTTGGCGTTGACCATCCCGTGGTTATCTCACCCCTGTACAATTAGATATACATAATGACAGTCACAATAATTGCGTCTAGCAACCCAAGGACAACCACACATAAAAATGGATATGATGAACCACAAAAAAAGCTGTCAAGGCTGACAGTGTTCTGGGAACTGTAAAGACCTACTCAATACAAATCAGTAAAATCACCGAATACTTATTAGTTAAGAAGAGATAGAAATAGTGTGCCTCAAGTCAAACTTCCAAGCCAAAAATAAAAGGTGCGCTTAAGTAAGGCAAAGGATGAGAAAAGGGGGTGGGGGGGAAGTGATGGCGGAGGGGGGGGGGGGGTTGCGGGGGGAACGGATATAATATCTACGTGCGTGTGTAGGGGAATGATTCGTGATGGAAGAAAGCGATATTTAGAAAAGATCCTTTTTGTTGTTTTTAATTAAGTATGCTTTTTTTTTTAAACACACACGTGAGGATAATCATAATGAAAGAACCACGACATACCTGTGCATGATTTTGTTGAGACAAGGGATAGAAAACAAGAGGGACGTGACGTCTGGAGGCAGCGTGGAGTGGCCTGGGTGAGGGTGGGGTGGGGTTTGCAGATAGGAGGAGGATGTCAGCTGAGAATTATCCAACAACAGAGAAGACATATCTTCCTTTAAAAAAAAAAAAAATTAAAAATTAAAAAAAATTAAAATAAAAAATAACAGACTGACCTGATGACTTTCCTTTCCTTTGTGTTTGATTGACCTTTTTCTTGAAGACGATGTTCACGTTTGCGAATCCAGCATGGACGAGGGAGCTAGAGAGAGGAAGAGGGAGAGAGAGGAGTGTGAGGGTTAAATACGTGACGACAGTGAATCATCATCAGACATGCAGAGAATTATGCACATTACACGTATGTTACTGCTCTGTCTCTCTCTCTCTCTCTCTCTCTCTCTCTCTCTCTCTCTCTCTCTCTCTGTCTCTCTCTGTCTCTCTCTGTCTCTCTCTCTCTCTCCCTCTCTCTCTCTCTCTCTCTCTCTCTCTCTCTCTCTCTCTCTCTCTCTCTCACGCACACACACACACACACACTCTCTCTCTCTCTCTCTCTCTCTCTCTCTCTTTCTCTCTCTATTTCATTTTTATTTTGTTATTATTATCTTCTTTTTCTACATGTACGGCTTTGTCGGGTATTTCTTCGAGCCTGCCTTTCACCATCAGGACAAAGAGAGAAAGGGAAGAGAGAGGAAAGGAGAACTCAGAACTGTTTTAACGTAAGGTCACCGACCTGTATACATATAAATGCACGTGTTGCGTACACACACACACACACACACACACACACGTGAATGAAAATCAAACCTTGAGTTGGATGAACAACAAAATGTTAGAAAGAATAAATTTATAATATAACAAAACTAGATTAGTAAGGGTAATTTATAAACGTATCTTTCCTCTAAGACTGAGCGTTTTCTGCTCTCTGTTTTAACGCATAAAAAATAAACATTGCTACATCTCTTGGCACAATGCTGTTGACATTTTGAAGTAAGTGGGGTAATAATATGGGAATCCTTAAATTTTGTATATGCTTAGATAAGTATTTCTTTCTCAGAATATCAGATTGTGGACAAATTGCCAGTACATGAATTTCGTCTTCGTACTCTCCACAAAATGTACAGTTTTTCAGGCTATCCTTATAACGCTCATTAACTTTAAGTTCGTTTACTCCAGATCTGAATCTAGTGAAAGACGATCTGAATTTGGAAATGGTAAGATCAAATACATATTTTCTTCCG
>NC_134893.1:18131836-18134336 GCF_041734735.1 Babylonia areolata | reverse complement strand
GAGAGAGAGAGAGAGAGAGAGAGAGAGTATACGTGTGTGTATGCGTGTGCGTGCGTGCGTGATGCTTAGATTCAGGACTTCTGGTTTCAGTTGAAAAAAAAAGTTGTTTATATCATTTGCATTTAAAGCATTGTTTTTTGTGTGATAGCAGTTGCGGTGGATGATGTGCTTGTTTCATATCCAAGCGTCAAACATGTGCAAGGAGTGGAATACTTCAGCGATCGTGAAGGAACTACTTGTTTGATGATTCTTATCATGTCACTATGAAAATCAAGTAAGTGGATATAAATCCCAAAATAAGCCAGCGAACATTCTTCTTGTCATGATACTGCGTCAGATTCATGGTTATCAAGTCTAAAAAAAACTCAGAGAAGGTTCCACACCTTTATTTTATTATTTTTTTCCTTCCTTGGTTATAGAACATTTTCACCCACTTCATGTCTTTGCAACACAAGGCAAACTACACAAGGACGTTATTTCTTTGTAACAAGGCTTCGAAAAACTCCAGTCAGCCAGTTAAAAAAAAAAAAAAAAAGTGGAAGTGAGGAAGGAAGAAAGAAAAGGGAGAAAGCAACTAGCTAGCTACCAGCTGATTTAATGGTCCAGTGGATTATGCCAGAGCATTATTACCTGTCGGCTTGTCTGGACAGCCAGACAGACACGTGTGACTGACTCGCCTGGCCTTTCTTCTTCTTCTTCTTCTTCTTCTTCTTCTTCTGCTAGGGGCTGTTAAAAGAGGTTTGGTCACGACAGCGCTGGAGCCACAGTCTGTCCGGTTACTGAGGCAGTCTTTTTTTTTTTTTTCTTCTTTTTTTTGTTGGTTGTTGTTGTTGTTGTTGTTGCTCGACGAGTCGCTCTTCTAGCGCGGTATGCAAGAAGATGTTGGGTCTTGAGAAGAGGTAGAGAAAGGTGGATTTTTGTTTAAACCTTTTTTTCTTTTTTTTTTTTTATTGGTGTGTAACTGTTCCTTTTCAGAATCACAATGCGGCCAGTTATACATACATCCATGCAAGACAATCGAAACATGGTTGGGCATCAATTTTCGCTTCCGTTTAATCCGAGTTCATTTTTAGTTCATCGTACTTTTTTTAATTCTCGACGAGACGTTCAGCTGGCGGGGAAAGAAAGTAAGATGTTGGAGGTAGAGAAGGGTTAGAGAAAGGCTCATCTTTGATTGATTGAGATTTTTTTTTTTTGTTTTAAGCGTCAAATTTGGTCCCTTTCACGTTCATAATGCCGACAGTTGTACATCCAGAAGTATGTTCCTTGAAAGTCATCGTCATACGCATGGTCACCATAAATTTGCGACGCTTTATAATGATGATCCATTCGTTCATGGACGCTTAAACATTTCCGCCGAGAGAGAAAGAGAGATAAAACACACACACACAGACACAGACACAGACACACACACACACACACACACACACACACACACACACACACACACACACACACACACACACACACACACACCATAAAACACAAACACAACCCCTAACCCCACCCACCCACCCCCCACACACATAACACACAAACACACACACACACACACACACACACACACACACACACACACACACACACACCATAAAACACAAACACAACCCCTAACCCCACCCACCCACCCCCCACACACATAACACACAAACACACACACACACACACACACACACGCACGTACGTGCACACACACACACACACACACACACACACACACACACGAGCGCGCACGTACGTGCACACACACACACACACACACACACACAAACAGAACCACACCTCCCCCCTCCCCCCTCCCCCCCCCCACACACACACCCTCCCCCCTCCCTCCGCCCCCTCACCCCCAAAACACCCACACACACAGTGAGTGAGTTTGATAACGGACACCGGAGTTGCCCTTTCACCTGGCCAGAAGCTTCAAGGAGCCAGCCTCCAACAGAGATGGCATGCTGATTGTGTGGGTCCTGGCTAATTCTGGAGGTCAGGAACCACCCCGATCACCTCCCATTAATCTCTGACACCAACCGCTTCCCTTCCCGCCAACACACGCACCCACCCACCCACCCACGCACCCACGTACCCACCCTCCCACACAGACATTATACCCGTGTTCCGTTCAAACTGATACTGTCCATGCAGGATGCAGGAGCGTATGATGGCACACGGGTCTACTTTTTTTTTTTTTTTTTTTTTCATGGCAACTATGTTCAGGATTCTGACCTACGTGTGTAGGACTAAGGCGCAGCTTGCTTGTACTGTCCAGTAGGTTGAGTTATAGATAATGTGTGAAAAAAAAAAAAACGAAATAAAGCAGATAGATGGATAGGTAGACAGATAGACGGACAGACAGACAGACAGACAGAGAGAGAGAGATGCATTGACGTATCCAAAGACAGACAGACAGACGGACAGATAGGTGTAAAGACAGTACAGATAGGAGGATGGTAGGCACAGACACTGAAGCATACACACAGGGATTCGCACGTGCATGTGCACA
>NC_134893.1:18124336-18126836 GCF_041734735.1 Babylonia areolata | reverse complement strand
CGTTTGTATAACTGTGCATATTTTCCAATGTTCTCTTCTATCTGTCTGTCTGCCTGTCTGTCTGTGTGCACGACTACATTAAATTTTGTGTGTGTGTTTTGGAGGGGGTCGGGGGAAGGGGGGGGGGGGGGAGGAGCCGGGGATTCGCACTGAAACAAAGAAAGTGTTTGTTGTTTATTGCTAGTCTTTTTCTTTGGTTTCTCATGTGTTGTTTTGTGTCCAATTTCACTCTGTCTTGTTCGAAAAATAAACAAAACAAACAAACAAACAAACACAATCTATTCATGTATTCATTCTGTTCTGTCCCTTACCCCCCCCCCATCTCTCTCCCCTCCCCCCCTCCTCCACCCCGCCCCACTCTACATCTCTTTTTTTCCCCATATGCTTTAGTAACCTGACAATTAAGCATATAATTTTTTACTGTAGCTTGATGAAGCCTTCTGTACACGAAAGTGTGTCTTCACAAGTGACTGAAAACGTTGATGTTTTTGACTTTTTTTGCATTCATTATCAGTTGTTTCGCTTGTCAGTTTAACGACTTCTCTTTTACGAAGTCCTTTAAGTAATTTCCTGTAATTGTATTTAGATTTTCTTTTTTTTTTCAAATTTCACCCTCATTTCACCCTCATTCGCCCAGTTTCCCCCCAACCCTCCATTCATTCACATCTCCCACCCCTTCTAACCGATAATACTCAAATGTATTCATAAATACTTTAACAAAATGTCTTCAATCACCGATATGTGTGACGGGACATTAAACAAAATTCCTCCTCCTCTTTTTTTTCCCCCCTATTTTTATACCACAGGGCTGGATAGAGGGAAACATGTATATCTGCTTACCTCATTACCCTGGTGAAATAAAATTTCGTGTCGTTTCGTTTCTGTCTGTCATTTTGTCTGTCTTTCTCTGCTACCCAATCCTCCCTTTTTATCTAAGTCTCTTTTTCGTTTTTTTTTTTTTTTTTTTTTTTTTTTTTTTTTTTTGTTCACTCTTGTAGATTTGTAATCAGTTCTATTCATTCCTGATATTTTGAAACATTCCAAACAGTGCGCCTTATCGTTACCATCTATTCATTTGCTTTCTTTATTCGCTTATTGTGTGTGTGTGTGTGTGTGTGTGTGTGTGTGTGTGTGTGTGTGTGTGTGTGTGTGTGTGTGTGTGTGTGTGTGAGTACGTGTGTGTGCGTGCGTGTCTGTATGTCAGTTTACATTTATTTGTTTGTTTGTTTATTTCTTTGTTATCATTATTGTTTGCTTATCTTTCTTTTTTTTTTAATGTTATTCGCGTGTTTATTTATCTATTCATGTATTTCTTTCTTTATTTATTTGTATGTGCATTTACTTATTTATTTTATTTATTTATTTGTGTATTTCATACACTAATGATGTATCCATTACGCACTTTTGTCTCAAGGCCTGACAAAAGCCCGCTGGGTTACGCTGCTGGTCAGGCATCTGCTTGGCAGATGTGGTGTAGCGAATAAGGATTTTTTCCGAACGCACTGATGCCTCTTTGAGTAACTGAACTGAACTGAGTTAGTCTTGTTTGTTTAGTTATTTGTGCATTCATCTTTCTACCACAGTCCAAAGCCAGGGACAGTGTCAGATCCCAGCGTAAAGCACGGATCACAGCAAACACTTGAATCTCATCCGTCAATCTGGCGCAAATTCACAGCAGGCTATTTTTTATCACCATAGCACTGCACGTGTTTTCTGTATAGATCGCTGTTTCAGAGCTCCGCATGATGCGAGTACAAAAAAAAAAAAAAAAAGTGTTTGACTTGGATCGCAGCCAACGCGATTGGTCGTGAAATCTTTATACGACGAGTAAAATTTATTCAAACAAGGGATGATTTAATGACTGGAATATCCATTATTGTCGTGCGAGTAAATGCTAACACACCACAGTTTTATAGTGTTCATTATTGTTCATTTTTGAAATGCTGTTCATTGTATTCTTACTCTTCTAAGAAAAAAACTGTCATTTTGTGCCTGTACATTTTGAAAAGCAGGTAGCTTATATATATATATATATATATATATATATATATATATATATATATATATATATATATATATATATATATATATATATATATCAGACTACCTGTCCACCATTCGGGAATTATACATCCGCGTCTGTCCGTGTCGACCGCTGTGCTTTGTAAGATGATACTATGATGTATAATTATTTCCGCTGGACGGTTGAAGTCTGCCGATTTCTCCTTACGAGCATAATTCATATCTGAAGCCTACTTAACCATTCCGTTCGCTCTCTTTGGTTTTACAGAAAAATTAACTTGTCCTGTAAGTACTTTAAAACCATAGTATTGTGTACAGACAGTCGTCACCAGTAAATCCAAAATACCACATGTGCTCACTTGGAATGCATTTTGAATATTTTCAGGTTCTGTTGTGGTTGAAATCAAGATGGTTAGTTTCTCAAAGATGCGACAGAAGTGTTCGAATTGTGTGTTGTTATTATTCAGAGAACGCTTGG
>NC_134893.1:18116836-18121836 GCF_041734735.1 Babylonia areolata | reverse complement strand
CGGCGAAGGAAGGCCCTGAAGATTTTCATTGAATGACGTTTGGATACGGAGCCAGCGCACACAGTGATGGAGAATCTTGGACTGGTTCCACTCTACTGACAGCTACCTCAGTCAAGGAGATATACTGTACGAGTTAATGTCCCTGAAGATGCATGGCATCACGGAAGTGCAGCGGGATCGATCCGTTGACATTTGCGACAGAAAGTAAGCTTCCTAGCCAGTTACGTCTGTAACTGTGTATGGCAAGGGAAATGGCACGGATGAGATATCTACTCTACATTAGTATTGCGTCTCTCTCTCTCTCTCTCTCTCTCTCTCTCTCTCTCTCTCTCTCTCTCTCTCTCTCTCTCTCTCTCTCTCTCTGTGACCCCCCCTCTCTATCTGTGTGCCCCCCTCTCTCTGTGTGTCTCTCTGTCCCCCCCTCTCTCTCTGTCTCCCTCGCTCTCTCACCGCTCTCTTTCTCTCACACAGTGTGCATCTTATGCATACATAACTTCCAATGCTTGAGAACTGCGAGCGATCGACAGGGGTATTGTTGGTACATAGTTTTGTCTACGAGAGGGGTGTGTTGGCCCATTCTCCTAGGAAGCTTTTGCGTTCACTCTGTTTATAGGATATTTTCGGTGCTACATCGGGGAGGTCGTCCAGTTTACAAGGTGTTACTAATGCTGAAAGCAGACCCAGGTATAGAAAGCAGTGCTTTGTCATCATCGTGCTCATTAGAAATATAAGTAAAAGCTTTGAAGTCGATTAGAAAAAAAAAATAAAAAAAAGAACCAGCTTGTTTCTAGGGACTTTAAAAAAGGAACGATTTTTATTCGGTAGTTCAGTGCTGTTTACAAGATAGAGACATTGTTTTTGGCAGGGTCTTAGGAAACATTTTATTCTGTAGTTCAGTGCTGTTTATAAAATAGAGAGATTGCTTATGACAAGGTCTTACTCTTAGAGAGAATGTGATTGGAAAAGTCCCTCCAGTGATCTGCCTGTTCCAGACACACGTTTGGAGCCGGTTACAATATCTAAACTGTCACTAGTGAGATGACTAGAGGAGATGAACAAGGGTTGAAATATTGCCTGCTCTCTATGGTTCTATCGACATTGCTTGTCAGCTGTATTCTCACATCCTAGGGACACGTAGGTAATATATCATACCTCTCTGTGAGCACCAGCTAAAGACGTCGCCCGCAGCGTACCAGGAAATCGGAACTCTGTTTTGGTACTGAACTGTTAGTAAAGTCTGCGACTAAGAGGAGCGAAAATAACCAGTTTTTATTTTCAAACAATACGGTAGCACAAAAAAACAAAACAAAAAAACAACAACAAAAAAACCAAAAGCAAAAACAAAACACACAAAAAAAACAAAAAAACAAAAAAAACACAAATAAACAAACAAAAAACTCCAAACACACACACACACACACACACACACACACACACACACACATATATATATATATATATATATATATATACACACACATATATATATATATATATATATATATATATATAGATATATATTCAGCAGGTAGATTTTATTTTCCTTGTGTTTGTGGTAAACATTTCATCGCTTAATCAAGTAAGCAGCAAAGCATTTGAAGAGGAAGAAAAAGGCTACGACAGAGAAACGGGAAACAAGAATGTTCCGACCCTCGTCCAATATTTATTCAGCTCCTCGTGCAGTTGTTTCTCCCCTGTCAGGGTCCTCCCCAGACGCCAAAAGCAACACGGACCACACGGCCAGGAAACGGAAAGCAGACAAGACAGGCAACCAATTACACGCACACTGGGCAGACAACCTATTCTTGGAAAGTATGAAGGCAATCATGCAAGACCACATGTGGCGACGTCTCACGGCAAATACTGTGTGATTGCTGTCTGCCACTCAACAGGAGGAAATATGATTATGTCTCTGTACAGCAGGAGATGGGTAGTTTTATGTCTCCCTTATGGCGCTTCAGAGTACTCGCGTTTTCGAATACAAGTTGACGTACCAAGCACTTCAGTGGACACAGATCCTTCCAATCCGCTGTGTACGTGTAAACGATTGTACTGTTTTTGTATGACTACTATGTCTGCATGATTTAGTGCGTTGCCACCAGTTAGCACTTGTCTTCACTGAGTGTATGTAATTACCGAAAAGCCTGGGACGATAGAGTATGGAATATCATATTCATCATCAAATATATGTTAACACAAATTGAGAATGATATATCTTTTTTTTTTTTTTTAAGAATGGAAATGCAATGAATAGCATGGCCACTTTCTCTGACAGCGACAGCCACTTGCCCATACAAAAAAACCCAGACATTTATGATTATTACACCCTATTCTACCCAGATTAGCTCCATACAGATATATATATATATATATATATATATATATATATATATATATATATATATATATGGAGCAAGGTTTCTTTCCTGGCACTGACCAAATTCCATACAAGCCTCCACGGCTCTTTCTGTCCTCGCTCGACCGACGTCTCCCCCCCCCCCCCCCCACCCACCCACACACACACATACACAGACACAGACACAGACACACCCACCTCCCCCAGATCCCCCTCATCCAGTCTTTTTCTTCTTCTTCTGTGTTCGTGGGCTGCAACTCTCACGTTCACTCGTATGCACACGAGTGGGCTTTTACGTGTATGACCGTTTTTACCCCGCCATGTAGCCAGCCATACTCCGCTTTCGGGGGTGTGCATGCTGGGTATGTTCTTGTTTCCATAACCCACCGAACGCTGACATGGATTACAGGATCTTTAACGTGCGTATTTGATCTTATGCTTGCGTATACACACGAAGGGGATTCAGGCACTGGCAGGTCTGCACATACGTTGACCTGGGAGATCGTAAAAATCTCCACCTTTTACCCACCAGGCGCCGTTACCGTGATTCGAACCCGGGACCCTCAGATCGAAAGTCCAACGCTTTAACCATTCGGCTATGGCGCCCGTCGCTCGACCGACGTCTCCATCCACCCCCCCCCCCCCCCCCCCCCCCCCCCCCCCCAAACACACAGACACAGACACACCCACCTCCCCCAAATCCCCCTCATCCAGTCACATCCCATCTCCCGTCTGTCTGGCCGTCACACCCCGAGGCAGTAGTGGGAAGACCTGGTCAAACTGATCTGGATCAGAACCACCGTTAATGTTGGCATTGTGGTTGTCTCCCCTTCCCGGATCGGAGTGACGGGGCCACACACCGCTTTTGAGCCACGGACTTTTGATCGAGAGGTCTCAAGCTGGAAGTCAAGTCCCAACACGTCGTTTAGAAATAGCTCTGCTGACTTGAGTACCTTTAATGCACCAGTCAACGTGACACCAAGAGCATGACTTTTCTTATGTAACCTAGGCCCACAGCATCTTCTCTGTCTTGAGATCTGGCCAAGAGCAAAAAGTTTTCACTATGTTCATCGTGGTAACTTTCAATTTGGAAGTATGAGTGAGAACAATTATGAGCACAGGTACTTAACATAAATCTAATCTGACACACACTCACACCTAAGCATACGCACACTGGTTCGCACACTTACGCATTCGCACGCACGCACAGACGCGTCCGTATGGACACACACGCACAAACCTAAAGTAAACATGTGCCCAACGCAACCCAACCACCCATAGTCCCCTCCCCACCTACCCTCAACCACCCATAGTCCCCTCCCCACCTACCCTCAACCACCCATAGTCCCCCCCCCACCTACCCTCAACCACCCATAGTCCCCTCCCCACCTACCCTCAACCACCCATAGTCCCCTCCCCACCTGCCTCAACTACCCATAGACCCCTCCCCACCTACCCTCAACCACTCATAGTCCCCTCCCCACCTACCCTCAACCACCCATAGTCCCCTTCCCACCTACCTCAACCACCCATAGTCCCCTCCCCACCTACCCTCAACCACCTATAGTCCCCTCCCCACCTACCCTCAACCATCCATAGTCCCCTTCCCACCTACCATCAACCACCCATAGTCCCCTCCCCACCTACCCTCAACCACCTATAGTCCCCTCCCCACCTACCCTCAACCACCCATAGTCCCCTCCCCACCTACCCTCAACCACCTATAGTCCCCTCCCCACCTACCATCAACCACCCATAGTCCCCTCCCCACCTACCCTCAACCACCTATAGTCCCCTCCCCACCTACCCTCAACCATCCATAGTCCCCTCCCCACCTACCCTCAACCACCCATAGTCCCCTCCCCACCTACCCTCAACCACCCACTCCCTACACACGCATGCAAGCACGCACGCATTTACCCCAACAGTGTTTTATTATTTGAATAATGAATATCACGACAGAAAGATGTCAACAGACGAGTGTACGTGCACACAAAGTGGGTTGATAGCATTATTTTCACCATCCTTCTGTTGTCGTTTAAACCACGGATAACAAATTTCATGCGAACATTAAAAAAAATAATTTAAAAAAAATATATATAAAAAAAAACAAAACGTGTGAAACTCATGCTGGCAACAATCTCACACTCACTTGCGAGTTCTGCCAAGACCGCTGGCTTCCCAAAGTTCATACCATGGATTGAAACCACAGTTGTGTTCTGTTTGAATACACCTTCTATCACCTTATCCAATGGGGTGTCTTCTGTAAGAAACCTTGACCGTTGACCCTCTCTATTTCTTTTTTTTTTTTTCAGAGAACATGTCGTCCAGTCGTTTTAACTGTACGTTTCTTTTTTTTCTGAAAGTTGAGAGTGCAGGTAGACTCGATTCGCGCGCATTCACACACACACACACACACACACACACACACACACACACACACACACACACACACACACACACACACACACAAACAAACAAACAAACAACAAACAATAAAAACAACAAAAAAGAAACAAACAAACACCCCCCCCCCCAAAAAAAAAAAAAAAAAAAAAAAAAATCGTGTGTGTGTTTTGCACGTGATAAAAGAAAGGATACAGAGTCGAAAACCCATGCCAGAAACGTGAGACAAAACAACAGA
>NC_134893.1:18104336-18106836 GCF_041734735.1 Babylonia areolata | reverse complement strand
CGTGAGCTATGTTGGCAGAAAGTTGTATGGGGGGCCCCTCTTAGACTCTGCTGCCCACCCATCCACCCACCTCACCCCAACCCACCCCACTCCACTCCCCCTACCCTCTTAGCTTAGCTCTCAGTCCCCAGACTCTCGGAACCTGTATTTCCCTACTACCCTCTCTGTTCCTTCAGCCGGCTGCTGTGGGGTGGTGCCGTTCTCATTGAAAAATATCAGGGGGCTTCTGTTTCCATTCTGGCTGTATCCGATATTCTGCCGGCCGGCCGGCCGTCCCCCGTAAGTTAAGCCTGGAAGTCCTGGGAGTTCTAGAAAGCCGTTTCTGTCAGGGTTAATCTGCTGTATCATGTGGTCACGTGGTGTTGTTTTGCTGGAAATGGTGTGTCCACGTGTGTTTTAACGTTTGTCGAGAGTAGGGGAAATCTCTCTCTTCCCGGTGAAGCGTTTAAGAAGGTTTCGTCTTATTTTATTTCTTATATATATATTTTTTTTTTTTCTTCTTTTTCTTTTTTTTTTTTCCTTGTGAAAGCACACTTGATTTCTTTTTTTTCTGGTCGTCTAAACCAGTCTTCGCGACGACTCATCGTAGAAATTGTTGCGTAAGAGCAGATCTCCAAATCTTACCTGTCTTCCCCTCTCACCTCCCCCCCCCCACCCCCTACCCCAAGCCACCGCCACCCCCATTCGCTCTCTCTCTCTCTCTCTGTATGTGTCTCCCTATGTGAGAACGAGCTCGCTGACATCTTGAGCTCCATCCATCTCAGTGAAGGTGTAAAGCGGAGAGGCAGGGGGGGCTGACAGCCTCGGGAGGGCCTCAGTGAAGGAACGTAGGGTGCTTCTGATCATCTGAGACATACATGACGGGTGGTGCATTCCGCCTGGGTCGCCAGGCCACGTGCGGCAACGCGGCAACAACCTGAGAGTGGTGGTGGTGGTGGTGGTGGTGGTGGTGGTGGTGGAGGTGGTGAAGCAGAATTATTCACCTGGCGTGCTGCTGTTGTTGCTGGTGCTGCTCTCCCGGCCTGCTGCTTCTTGGAATCACCGCCGCTGGGCGGAGTGTTGCGCAAACCGTCCTGACGACAAGACACACAAGGTGGACTCAGACGCCGCGGGTAGTGTCCCTGTCTGTCCTGTGGAAGAGGTGGTGATGTTGATGGTGATGGTGATCGTGGTGATGATGTTGACGATGAGCAGAGTGATGACCTTGGTGACCTGATCTTTTTTTTTTAATTTTTTTTATTTATCTTTTTAAATAGCCTTGAAGATTTTGTTATTTGTGTATTTCACTGCAACACTTGGAACATGTTTGTCAGTGGTTTGTTGTAGATTTTTCTGGTTATCTACCGAATAGTCAACACTTACTTCTGTCTGAGAGAGAGAGAGAGCATAAAATAGAATGTATACATCCACAAAATAAATATATTCTTTTCTTTCTTTTTTTTTTCAAATTCACATTTTGCTTCCTCAGAGGACGAAAATAAATTCCATAGCAATAGCTTACCTGCTGCCTCGAAGAACTGAAAAACTGATCGGGGCAAGAAGCACACTCACAGCAGAACAAGTGTCTGCAACAAAAAGCAACTGAAGGACAAGGACCTAGCGGAAGTGCGCTGCTGACCAGGTTACATGCTGCGGCTGGGCCCAATCCGCACCCATCCAGGTCTGCACCATGCCGCCTATGGTTCGATTCTTTGGTGACTTGGCCGTGACGGGAGCCACCTCGCAGGGACGACGGGCCAGCATCCGGAGAGGTTCTGAGATCGGAGAGCGCCTGGAGAACACCATTCACCTGACCTCACAGTCCTCCACCCCTTCAACGTATGATACCGGCGTCGACTTCAACCCTCTACAGTGAGTAGGCCGTACTGTGACGTGTGCGTGTGTGGATCTTCTTCATGGGTGTGGAGTTGTAATTGTGTGTGTGTGTGTGTGTGTGTGTGTGTGTGTGTGTGTGTGTTGTGACGACGCTGTAGAGTTCTGTGTATGTGTCCTTGTCCAGTTCAGTGTGTTGTGGCGCTGTGTTTGTGACCCTGTACATATGTGTCACTGTAGTGTTCTGTGTTTGTGACCCCATAGAGTTCTGTGTATGTGTCACTGTAGAGTTCTGTGTTTGTGACCCCATAGAGTTCTGTGTATGTGTCACTGTAGAGTTCTGTGTATGTGTCACTGTAGAGTTCTGTGTTTGTGACCCCATAGAGTTCTGTGTATGTGTCACTGTAGAGTTCTGTGTTTGTGACTCTGTAGAGTTCTGTGTATGTGTCACTGTAGAGTTCTGTGTATGTGTCACTGTAGAGTTCTGTGTATGTGTCACTGTAGAGTTCTGTGTTTGTGACCCTGTAGAGTTCTGTGTATGTGTCACTGTAGAGTTCTGTGTATGTGTCACTGTAGAGTTCTGTGTTTGTGACTCTGTAGAGTTCTGTGTATGTGTCACTGTAGAGTTCTGTGTTTGTGACTCTGTAGAGTTCTGTGTATGTGTCACTGTAGAGTTCTGTGTTTGTGA
>NC_134893.1:18079336-18094336 GCF_041734735.1 Babylonia areolata | reverse complement strand
CGCTTTAACCACTCGGCTATTGCTCATTGGCATATAATGAGAACGACGAAGATGAGGATGGGATGAGATATATGGGAGAAGGCGCGCGTTAAAGGCCGAGCCAAAAGCTGAAGGAGATACAATCATTAGCCGGGTCCCTTTTTAATCCGAGGGGGGTAATGTTTACCATGTGGAGGGCAGACAGGGTAATGGGCCCCGAGCGTCTTGTGACGCTGCAGTTAAGCCATACTTTATGAACACGCCGCAATAGCTTGTCATCGTTATATTATCCTCCTCCACTTCTGTTCCCTCCCCCCCTACCTCTTCTCTCTGTCTCTGTCTCTCTCTCTGTCTCTGTCTCTCTTTCTTTCTGTCTTTCTACCCCGTAAATCTTTGACTCTGTCTCTGCCTCTGCATCTGTCTCTGTGTCTGTTTCTTTGTCTGTTTGGATCTGATCCGCCCCCCCCCCCGCCCCCCCACCTCCTCTTTTCTGTGTCTGATGTCACTGTCTCTCTGTCTGTCCATTCCTCTGTATATGTCTTTCTCTCCCCTCTGTCCGCCCGACTGAGAGACAGAAAGGGGCAGAGAGAGGGAGGGGCTCCGTGTTCACAATCGCCAAGCAAAAGAATAGAGACAACAATATCAGTATCAGTATCAGTAGCTCAAGGAGGCGTCACTGCGTTCGGTCAAATCCATATACGCTACACCACATCTGCCAGACAGATGCCTGACCAGCAGCAAAACCCCAACGCGCTTAGTCAGGCCTTGAGAAAAACAACAACGACAATTAATTAATTAATTAATTAATTAATTAATTAATTAACAACAACAACAACAGCAGCAGCGGCAGCAGCAGCGTCAAAACGAAAACGATGACAGCAACAGCTAAAACAACAACAACAACAACACGAGAACCACCAGGGTTTGTCTGGCAGTCATGCTAATTAAAGAGCGACTTTTGCTCTTCTGATTTTGATCATAGCCAGCCCCTTTTGACTTTCCCAAACAAGCCACTGACACAGGATTTTCGTTTCCACTACTCTGGTGCGCGAAAACTTCTTCTCGAGCACCCGCGGGCTTTTAACGTGTATGAGCGTTTTTACCCGCCATGTAGGCAGCCAACTCCGTTTTCGGGGGTGTGCATGCTGGGTCTGTTATTGTTCCACAACCCACCGAACGCTGACATGGGATTCACAGATCTTTACCAACGTGCGTATTTGATCTACCGCTTGCATATACACCACGAAGGGGGTTCAGGCACTAGCAGGTCTGCACCCATGTTTGATCTGGAGATCGCTAAAATCTCCACCCTTTACCCACCAGGCGCCGTCCACCGTGATTCGAACACCGGGACCCTCAGATTGACAGTCCAACGCTTTAACCACTCGGCTATTGCGCCCGTCGGTGCGCGAAAACAATACGACCCTATTTTACGATCATATCCTACCATACCCTACCCTACCCTACCCTACACCCTTCCACCCCCACAAAGATGACGTACCCTGCTGTAAGAGAGGTAAAACTTCCCACATGACAGAACCTATCCACCCACCTATCTACCTACCCGTTGGCAGAGAACCAGACAGACAGGCAGACAGACATGCTTCCTTCTAAACTGAACCAAACGTTCTCTGATCGCTGCATGCTGCCATCCCGAGCTAGCAGTCAGCCGAAAAGACCAGATTCTGGCACCGTTAATTGCTTGTCAAAACACCATGATTTGCGGGTCTGTGTCTGTGTCTGTCTGTCTGTCAGGGAGGGAGAGTAAGGGAGGGGAGGGGGGGGGGGAAAGGGAGGGGAGGGCATTATCCCCTCAGTGTGGGTTGGGTGGATGCTGCGGGGTGTGCGGGGCAGCTTTCTCTCGCCATGTTGTCAACCTGACCCGTGGGTTTGAATTTTACTGGAGCCGCTTCTTCTGCTTATCTTCGTGACAGATAGAAAGTTGAGGAGGACATTTCAAGAGAGACTCTGTGTGTGTGTGTGTGTGTGTGTGTGTGTGTGTGTGTGTGTGTGTGTGTGTGTGTGTGTGTGTGTGTGTGTGCACAAATCGTAAGGAAATATTTCGTTTTGACAGGCAACTGCGTGGCAGCTAATTCTAAAGTGTGTGTGTGCGCGTGCGCGCGCGCGCGCACACACACACACACACACACACACACACACACACACACACACACACACACCACACACACACACACACACCACACGCCCCCCTCCCACACACACACACACCACACACACACACACACACACACACACACACATAAAATCGAATTTTTAACTTTAACCGAAAACGAATCCTGACAACTCTGATGAAGTCAAAGAATGGCTATAAAACTGGTTCTGGTTGGGTATACATGTGTAATCTTCCATTACCACCCCTCGCTTTCTACCTTTTTTTTTTTTCTGGAGGATATTGGCTATCTGCATCTCACTCCCTGTCTGTCCCTGTCTCAGTCTCTCTCTGTCTCTGTCGCTCGCTCTCTCTCTCGCTCGCTCTCTCTCCTTCCCCTCTCCTCTTCCTCACCTTCAGAATGACAAATTAGATTTACATCGATATCGGTAAGAGGAAGAAAAAACATCGTCAAATTATCTCTGCCTACACATCTTTACGCCCCCACTTCCCCACTCCCCCTATCTCTCTGTCTGATAGAGACATACATCTGTATAAACAATGAACAGATACGTAATCGGTTCTTTAAGTAAATTTAGATAAATGGACCGGACAGATGCGTTATTGGCAGTACCTTAAGTAAATTTAGATTCGGTGGTTCTGATATTCCAATGACGTAAACGGAGTAACGTGCGAAGAAGAAACCCCTGTGTCGATGGTGAACCGCAACTGAAGAGGACGAAATTCGTTCTCGGTGTTGAAGCCCTGTCATTTTTTCTTGACCTGAAAGTGAGACATATTATTCAAAGCCTTGTGATTTCAGGCAAACTATTTTGCTGCTATTGTGAACAAGAATAGAGACTAAGTCCCACGAATTTAGCTATGTGCATTTCCGAAGCAAACTAGATGCTGTGTACTGTGGTGTCTTAGTATTCGTTGCGGAACTCGTGCTTATTATGTTTTTGTAAAAGGTAATGTCTGTTGCGTTTTTTTTATGTTTGCCCCCTTCAGTATATGGCCAAGGCCTTAATCAGAATAAAACATTCATGTTTATGATTGATATTCTTTGTATCTGTCTCTCGCCTTCTCTCTGTCTGTGTCTCTCTCTATCCCCCTCCCCCAACGCCCCCACCCCCACCCCCCTACCCCCACCCCACCCCGCCCCCCTTCTCTCTCGGTCTGTCTGTCTGTCTGTCTTTGTCTGTCTGTCTCTCTCTCTCTCTCTCTCTCTCTCTCTCTCTCTCTGGGCTAAACGGAATTGACAAGACTCCTCCTGATGTTCAGGGAGTCCAAAATTCCAGGCCCAGCAAAAACACTCGGGACTTTAGTCTGCACTTGGAACAATCCCAAACTTCTGTTTTCTTCAAGTTTCGCTTCTGTAATCTTTTCAGATTAGACCCGTCTGTTATTCTATTTGCCTCGCCTCTCATGGTACAGAGCGAAGACATTCATATACAGCAGTTTAGGTTTTCTTTTTTTTCTTTCTTCTTTTTTTTTTGGGGGGGGGGGGGTACCTGGCTCTTCATCCGTGTCAAAGAACGTTAATGGTAAACGTCACGAGAGTTTGGGACAGATTTATTGGATGCCGCTTGGAAAACACGAACGCCGTATATATTAGGTGTACGTGTTATATATAAACCAAGCTCCTTGGGGAGAAGGCTGTTTTTGAAATTAGCTGAATCTGGGGAGGAATTTTATGGGAGAGCAATTAAGTGACTTATTTATGTGTGTTATTTATTGGGTTTTTATGAATGCACTCATTTTGTGATGTATTTATTGATTGAGTCTTCTATAAATGAACGAGTATAATAAATCATATGGGCATTTTACAGAGAGAAATACATTCTACCTACGCCAGGTTGGAGTGTGCTGGGGTTTTGTTTTTGTTTTGTTTTGTTTTGTTTTGTTTTTTTGTTTTTTGTTTGTTTTGTTTTTGGTTGTTGTTTTTTGTTTGTTTGGTTGGTTGGTTTTGGTGGTGTTGTTTTTTTTGTGTGTGGGTTTTTTTTTTGTTTGTTTTGTTTGTTTTTTTGTTTGTTTGTTTGTTTTTTTGTCAGCTGTTGGCACGGAAAAGTAAGGATTTTTTCTCTCTTTAAAATACAAACAAACAACAACAACAACAAAAACCAACTCCCAAACATCTGGTCGAGTAAGAAAATAGGGAGTGGCTTTCACACCCTTTCTTCCAGCTGGAGGGACGTGAAATCAAAGAGCGATTTTGTGTTTGATTTCTTTCTTTCTTTCTTTCTTTTTTTTTTAAATCCTTACCCGAATCAGCAGCTGGGAGGAAGAGAAACAAGGAATGTCTTTTTACTCTTCCTCCCTTCCGGTTGATAGATCCATAAACAGCGGGAAGGGTAGAGGCTTTTTGCACAGCCGCCTCCATTGGCTAAGGAGTATGGTGGGCATGGGGCGTCAAAAGAGCGATTTCAAAAGAAAATGGCATTTTACGCTTTGGAATATTGCTTTTTGAAAATATTAGCAAACAAAGTAGGTACCATCGAACATTTCGATGAAAGCTATCGGCTGCCCTGCGATTATTGGACATGGTTTAATTAATTGATTAGTTAATTATATAATTGATTTATTTGTCTATTTATCTATGCCTTTGCCTTGAGTGATTATCAAGGGAAATCCAAAATCATTTGCTGGCGTAAAAGCTGATTATGATATGAATATCACTTTTTCATATGTGTATATAATTGATGGTGTTGTGACAGCTTTCTCTGCCTTCGTCAAGAAAACAGAACCATCTTTGTTTCATGTTTCGTTTGATAAATTTGATGGCCGCTTTGCGTTTTGTCTAAAAGCTGTGATGGTTAACCCTTTCACCGCCAAGCTCGCATTTATGCGTGGTAGAGGACCGATGTCACTGAAAGGTGACCATTCACTGGTCTGTTATCCATGAACCTACTGCTCTTAATGTTCTGTGGTAGGATAGGCCATATTTTCTATACATCGCAGGGATAATCTTCTAGCTAATCTTAGTCACCGTCTTTTCTGTATTTATACCACAAGGGAATTTTGTATTAAATTGACTAGCGGTGAAAGGGTTAACATGTTGAGGACTTATTCGTTTGAAGCGCACCTGCTTGATGCTGGCACGTTACACAGTACAGCTTTTTGTACGACTTTTGAACAGGACACACACACACACACACACACACACACACACACACACACACACACACACACATCGTGAAAATAAACTTTTGAAAATTTTCAAATTAAATTTTCTTGTCAGTGTCGACGCTTAAAACAACAACAACAAACTAACCGAAGTAATGTAAGGAAAATGTATTACTTGTGACAAGCTTTTACACGATATTGACACATAACAGACGGGCGCAATAGCCGAGTGGTTTAAGCGTTGGACTTTCAATCTGAGGGTCCTGGGTTCGAATCACGGCAACGCCGCCTGGTGGGTACAGGGTAGAGATTTTTTTCCGATCTCCCAGGTCAACATATGTGCAAACCTGCTAGTGCCTGAACCCCCTTCGTGTGTATACGCACGCAGAAGATCAAATACGCACGTTAAAGATCCATGTCAGTGTTCGGTAGGGATATGGAGACACGAAAATACCCAGCATGCATGAACCACGACAGAATCATTGGCAAGTCGATGTTGGTCGTGTAACGGAAAGAAGAAGAAGAAGAAGACACAAACTTGAACCCAAACAAGGGGTAGAGGGAAGTGGGGCTTCCTTATTGTGCACTCTCCTCACCGAGTTCATGTCAGTAGGGTGCAGCTTTCAAAGGGTACATACGTACGTACGTATCCCAAGAGGAAGTATGCAGTCAACTGCCCCCCCCCCCCTTTCCCCAACCCTACCAATGAAAAGAGTGGCAAATGGAGGTGATCATAGATAGTAATCTCCCTTGATGATTGCACACACACACACACACACACACACACACACACAGGGCAGTGTTTGTCAGGGTCTGATGTGAGGGCAGATTCGGGACATGACCGTGTTGCACGTGCTAGATAAAAAAAAAACAACTATGTGTGGAGAAGACTGCGACGTTCTGTTCGGCTCCGCAAAGATTATTGACAGCACAGCACACACACACACACACACACACACACACACACACACACGCAGACACACACGCACGTGCACGCGCGCACGTACACACGCACACACTCACGTACACACGCGCGCGCACACTTTTGCAGTGCAGCCAAGCAGTATTATTCTAACATCGGGGAGGTGCATCTCGTTTCTTTAGTCAGTCGTTGCTCATTTCATTTTAATTATATTCTGTTTCATTAGTGTTGTTGTTATCATTATTTCACTTTGTTGCTGTTATTGTCATAATATTTTACTGCTAATATCTTGTCAGATTTTTTTTGATTTTTTTTGTTTGTTTGTTTTGAGAGAGAGAAGCTGCGTCTTCAAGATACTGCAATGAAACGCACATGTTCACATACACCTATCCACATGCATATCGCTTGCTGCATGTATAGAGGGAGGGAGACAGACAATGTCAAGTCTTAAGATGAATAGGTCAACTCCACCATTCAAAAAGAGAAAGAGAGAAAAAAAAAGAAGAAAATTGTCAAAGCTAGTGGGCGTGTACCAACACACACACACACACACACACACACACACACACACACACACACACACACACACATACGCACCCACGTACACACCCACAAACAACTACGCAAACACGCATGCACGCAGATGGGGGAAGAGAGAGGGGAGGGGGGTAGAAAGACCCTCCAAAAAGAGTAAAAGAGAAAGAAAGAAAGGGAGAGAGAGGGGTGAGGGAGAGAGACATGCAGACACAGACACACACACACACACACACACACACACACACACACACACACACACACACACACACACACAGCGGGGAGGGAGAGAAACATGCAGACAGACATAGAGAGACAGAGAGAGACAGACAGACAGACAGACAGACAGACAATCAAACAGGGACAGAGAGAAGGAGAGAGAGAGACACACACACACACACACACAGAAGAAAAGACAAAGAGACAGAGGCAGAGCGCAGGATTGGAATGGAAGAGTCCTGTTTCTGGCGGTTTCATTCTGTCAGGTGGCTCCACCTCTGGCATGTTCCTGGTAATGAGTTCCAGAAAATACTGTCTTTGGCAGGGCTCTGCACTGAGGGTCCTCTGGCTGTGGGTCCACCCCCACCCCCACCCCCACCCCCACATACCCCTCCCCCACCCATCCGCCACACACAACCCCCCTTTTTGTTGTTGTTGTTGTTGTTGTCGCCTGCATGCTTCTCACCTTGTGTCTTCCATGCTGTGTGCTGTGTGGATTTTTCATTATTGCTGTTGTTGTATTTTTTGGGTGTGGGCTAGTTTGGCCTTGGGGAACCATCCCAACGCCGACTGTCCTAAAACCCTCTTGGCCGAGAGAGTGGGGATGTAACTTGGGCAAGGCACTCTCCACTATAATCAAATTCTAGCCCAAATAGTTCGGAACAGCAGTTGCCCTCCTCTGCTGTTCTGATGGTCATAGTCGGACACGACTGACTATCATATATATATTTTTTGTATTTGCTGCAGTCGTTCAAGTCAGAATACATGGCTGATGATAACGTCATTCTCTCTCGCTCTCTCTCTCTCTTTCTTCTTTTTTTGTTGTTGTTTGTTTCTGTGTTTGTTTTTGTTGTTTTTTCTGGTCAAGTACTTGAATGAACCAGGAAAGAATGTCAGTGTGTGTGTGTGTGTGTGTGTGTGTGTGTGTGTGTGTGTGTGTGTGTGTGTGTGTGTGTGTGTGTGTGTGTGTGTGTGTGTGTGTGTCTATGTCTATGTCTGTGTTTGTGTACACGAGAGCGCGCGCAATCGCTCCGCTCGAAGTACAAAACGAACACATGCTACAGTGATACAAACGTATCACATTATTAATTGAAGAAAGACCCACCAAGAAGAGTACCACGCTCTGTTTAAAAAAAAAAAAAAAATCTGCGGCAACAGTTCTTGAGGAAAGACGGATTGACGGATAAAAAAAAATAAAAAAAAATAAAAAAAAGCACGTAACTAACAACAAAAGCTAATCTAAATAAACACGACAAGTTCTGCTGAACATCTTCCCTCCCAATCCGAAACTCGCCACTTTGATGTCACCCCACTAATTGGGAGGGGTGGTGTGCTTGTGTGTTTGGGGGGTGTTGGGGCGGGTAGGGGGTTGCAGGTGGAGGGGATGACGCCCTTCCTTCTGTCGGTGGGATAGGAAACAGGTTGTTGGGTGGCGGTGGTGGTGGGACATAGCAAGCTTATCGAGAGGAGAAAGGCCAGAGAGTGCACGGCATTACGTACAGTACTCACTGGTGCAAGACAACGAGAGGGCTCATTTCATCTTGGTTGCACGTGCCCAGACCTGTGACCTGGATTCCCCAGACAAACTGGCTGCCGCTGCCACCGCCTTCTTTTTCCTCCCCCCCCCCCCCCCAACCCCCCCTCCCCCCACCCCAGCAACAGCAGCAGCCAGTGATAAATGTTTGGGTGTCTTCATCAGTCTAAACTAAAACAGCGAGCGCCTTGATAGCACCAATCAGGATTTTTTTGGGTGTGTAGATTTACAAGAAAAAGTAATTGAAAGAAATCGCGACGGGCACAATAGCCAAGTGGTTAAAGCGTTGGACTTTCAATCTGAGGGTCCCGGGTTCGAATCACGGTGACGGCGCCTGGTGGGTAAAGGGTGGAGATTTTTACGATCTCCCAGGTCAACATATGTGCAGACCTGCTAGTGCCTGAACCCCCTTCGTGTGTAAACGCATGCAGAAGATCAAATACGCACGTTGAAGATCCTGTAATCCATGTCAGCGTTCGGTGGGTTATGGAAACAAAAACATACCCAGCATGCACACCCCCGAAAACGGAGCATGGCTGCCTACATGGCGGGGTAAAAACGGTCATGCACGTAAAAGCCCACTCGTGTACATGCGAGTGTACGCGGGAGTTGCATCCCACGAAAGCAGAAGAAGAAGAAGAAAGAAATCGCGGTCGTTTGCCATCTTTATCCCCCCCCCCTCCCTCCCCCTCCTAAACAATTCCCATCTTGCATCATGGTCGCTTCACAACATCTCTACTCTGTTAGTTCCATATTCATGTTGTATTTGTATTTCTTTTTATCACAACAGATTTTTCTGTACGGTGAAATTCGCGTCGCTACACTACAGCGCCACCTTTTTTTGTATTTTTTCCTGCGTGCAGTTTTATTTGTTTTTTCCTACCGAAGTGGATTTTTCTACAGAATTTTGCCAGGAACATCCCTTTTGTTTCCGTGGGTTCTTTTACGTGCGCTAAGTGCGTGCTGCACACGGGACCTCGGTTTTTCGTCTCATCCGAATGACTAGCGTCCAGACCACCACTCAAGGTCTAGTGGAGGAGGAGAAAATATCGACGGCTGAGCCGTGATTCAAACCAGTGCGCTCAGATTCTCTCGCTTCCTAGGCGGACGCGTTACCTCTAGGCCATCACTCTTACCCACAAATTAACAAACAAACAAACAAAGAGAAAAAAGATATTAAATAGATAGACAGAATTAATGAACGAAAATGTCGAACATGCATCTCATAACCTGCAACGCTCCCCCACCCCCACCCCCCCGAATTTACCACCTCCCTCATTGCATAGCACCCCCCAACCCCGCACACCCACCCACCCTTCCCCCACTCCACCACCCTCTTTTCCTCCAGCCGCCCGCCCGGGTACAAGAAGGATTCCACTGTTCTGTATCGTCAACATCACCTACATTTTATAGACACATCTGAAAGATTCTTCACATTTTACGTCTGAGACGCCTCCGGCTCCCAATCCACCACCACCACCACCCTCATCCTTCCCTTCCCTTCCCTGCCCCCCCCCCCCCCCCCCCCCCCCCCCCCCCGTCCACCCACCTATTTCCCGCACCACCACCATTATGTCTAACCCCCGATAAATAAAAAAAAAATAAAATAAAATAAAATAAATCAAAGACTTGTTTATTGCTCACACGGCCACAACACCACCCTCAGAGTTGCTGGCTACAGAAAACAGATCCCAACACAGTTGATTAGCACAGCGTTTTTCTTTAAAAGCTTTCCACAGTTTGTCGCAACTGAACGGCCGTAAAGGCGTCGCTTTTAAAACCTTCGTCATCCTTATCGCTAAGTAAAATGTCTGATAAAATGTCTCCTACATTCTTTCAGTTTCAAAACGACGGTTTAAAGTATTGTTAGGAATAGTTGACATTTTGGAAGTAAAAAAAAAAAAAGACTAATTAGGCCGTTTTATTCTTGCGATTTGTTCGCTACAGCCAGCTTTATCGTCACTAACTCAAACGGCTTTTTTTTGCGAATTTGGCTTAACGTTGTGTAGAAGTAAATGAATAAAAGAAAACATTGTGGCAGAATCCAAGCCAAGATATCGGTGACAAAAATGAATGAAGAATGGCTCTCTGTGTTGGTGGAAGAACTTCCGTTTTGGTGCCTGTCTTTTTTTCTTTTTTTTTTTTTTTTTGCTTTCTGTTTCTGGTCATTCTGCCTGCATCTCTCTCTCTCTCTCGCTTTCTCTGTCTGTCACCGTCATCGCCACCTCTCTGGGTCTGTTTCACCAGTACTACTCTCCAACCATCCATCTACTTTCTGTTTTTGGTTTTATTCGTATTATTTTCTAAGTTAATTTTCCACCCCTCGTTGAAAGCACATTTCAATCTGAATTCAAGCCTCGGGATCATTATTTGCTTTTTCCTCTTCAGCTTGTACCTTTTAATCTTCTCTAGCGCCTAGGGATCTCTCTCTCTCTCTCTCTCTCTCTCTCTCTCTGTCTGTCTGTCTCTGTCTGTCTGTCTCTGTCTCTCTCCGTCTCTCTCTGTCTCTGTCTCTCTCTGCCTGTCTTTCTCTCTGTCTGTCTGTCTCTGTCTCTCTCTCTCTCGACGGTATTGTCTAAATTTCTTTAAGTTACTAGGATGCAAAAGCAAAAGCAGTAGTGCAGACGCTAGAAGTAAAAATGACATTTGTAAAATTTGTTATCGCCCCTTGTTCTTCTGAGGCTGTGGCCTTAAATGAGTAAATCATCTCTCTCTCTCCCTCTGTCTCCTTCTGTCTCTCTCTCTCTCTCTCCCTGTCTCTCTGTGTCTCCCTCTGTCTATCTCTGTCTCCCTCTGTCTCTCTCTCTCTGTCTCCCTCTATGTCTTCCTCTGTCTGTCTGTCTGTCTGTCTGTCTGTCTCTCTCTCTCTCTCTGTCTCTCTCTGCGCACGGTTGAGCGAGCAGTCCTCTGTTGATGATACAGTTTGGAATACTTTTCTCTTTTAAATTCAAACCATCTCAGGTTGTTTTTTTGTTTGTTTTTTTTTGTTTTTTTTCTTTTGTTTTTTTCCTTTATGCGTACATTCAAAAGATTTTTAACGTTTCAAGTTTATATTAATGATGTGGTGTCAACAGTAATGAGCTCCCTTCATCGAAATTGGTTATGAGCATGAAAAAAAAAGAAAAAAAAAAAGAATTATCTCCAACGTTTCAAAATTTGCACCTCACGACTGTAGATCAAGACACTTCAGACACGGGTTTTATGTCTTCAAGATGAAGAGAGCAATCCAACATGTCTGGCTTTGAGAGGAAGCATTCAAAGAACCGCCGGGACAACAAGCTGTCTACAGCAAACGCTGTACTAGCATTATATAATGATGATGTCAGTGCTTGGTGGGCAGAGTAGGCTACTTGTGTAAAGGAAACAGTGGTAACGTTGTTTCCACGATTACAAAGCTGAGGTACATCATTTGTGCTGCAAAAATGTCATTGAACAGTTTCTATCCTTGTTTCCTGTCTCTTCACCCCCCGCCCTTTTATTTGATTTTTTTATTTATTTAAGAAGTGATATTATAGCCTCGAGGAGGCCTCTGTGATCGGCTGGGTTTGATCTTTTTTTTTTTTTTTTTTTTTTTTTACTGCCTTTTACTGACGTAACTGGGTCTTGTGGCAAACAGAAACAACGAAAAGGCTTTCACGCGCTCATAATATTGCAGAAAACGCTTACCAGCACGAAATATTAGTTACTTGTATTATAATAATATGTACATGCATACATGTACCGAGGTATGTATCTGCTTTAACAGGTGTATGTACTTTACGTCCAAATCAACGTGACGTGTCTCACTTGTGTGCAGACGATTATCGGTGGTCAAAACAAATTGTAACCACAATGTAACTGACGTTGTTCAGTTCTGGTGCGAACTCGACTGACCACTGGCATAATTATGTGTTGCACAGGCAAGATAAGCTCAGGGAGGAATGACTAGCTGCACTGTCGGCCTCGTTCGAGAATGCTTATCTCGCCCTTCATACACACGCGCTTTTGCATCCATGAAAAGCAGTAATGAAACAGCAGACGCCAAAGAGGTTTGCCTTGGTTGTTTTATTGACGGCTTCGAGCGTCCGCGACTTTCTAGAGCTGTGTGACTGAAATAGTTTTCTTTCTTGGAAATGTAGGTCGTTTTTTTTATTGTAAAATACGGCGAAATTGATTTTTTTTTTTTTTTTTCAACTGCACGGAAACAGTCACACAGGTTACAATGTATAATGATTGTGTAACTTCAACTTGCGCGTAGACAATTTCAACATCATTCAGTATACAACGTGCCCAAATATGCAACAACAAAAAAACACAACAAAAAAAACACATAAAAAATGTGCTTATTCAACAATTTCTAAAGCAATGGTAAAGTAAGTTACAGAACTGAAACACGTTTTAGGGCGAGATACATTTCTACATACGCACAAACGTACGTACATTCACAACACCAGTAACGACATAAATGAAGGGCTAGGCGAGTAATCGACGTGCAAATGGCAGTCTAGTAATGTTTCAATAGAACCCGGTTGTTATACCAGAATGCTGTTTCGACGTCATTTGTTAACGGTGCTGCCTGTGTGCAGCTTCCTCTATACATCATCCCACCGTCCCTTCGTTTTCACTTTATTTTATCATATTTCCGTTTGATTCGATTTTCTTCACGTTACGGTTTTTTGTTTTGTTTTGTTTGTTTGTTTGTTTCTTTTGGGTTTGTTTTGTTTTTTGTGTGTGTTTTTTGTTTTGTTGGGTTTTTTTGTTTGTTTGTTTTTAAAAAAATAATTTTATTGGATTATTTTATGTCATTTTATTGTCATGTGTTTATCCACTTTCTTTTTCATTTCTTTCTTCCTCACAAGTACTATGCACAAGGAAAAGTGCCATAGCTTCGATCTGCCTCTCTCTGTCTGTTTTTTCTGGCCGTCCGGCCGTCCGTCCGTCCGTCTGTCTGTCTGTCTGTCTGACATAAACCACGACTCGGCACCCACATGTCATAGCGAACTTACCAAACGTTGACTCACTGACGACCTGTTTCATCTGCCAGCTTTGAGGCACAATTTAGTACGTGTCCTCCAGCGATGACGACAGCCAAAGGCAGACACTAATTATGGCCACGGACTTTTCTGATGAAGGTTCTGAGGAAGTGGCCATTTATTATAAATCAAAATGTTCGTTTTAACTCACTCAGTACGGCCAGTCCTCTCTTCTCCTCTACACAGACCCTTCGGATGTCCAGTGGGTGTCTGAATGACCCAACCTTTAGCTTCCGTCGTCAGAATTGTGGTCTTCTTTGTTAACATTCACCTCTTCAGTATGAGAGCCTTCCGCTTGCAATATTTTGATGATGGTAATTGGGGTGAAACGCTGTTAGCGTCGTCTCTTTCGCCGTTGGCATGGAGAGAGTTAAGTCAGGTTTGGTTTTTCCAGTTACTTTAGTTTTAAGGGGGAAGTCTAAGAGAAGCGAAAGGTGATAGGTATTAAACAACAATTTTGAACAACAAATAAGGCGCACGCGCATGACCTGTTGCTCCTAGCGAGATGAAGGCAGACAACTTCAAACACTTGGCGTGTATGCAAGTTCAAGTAATTTGGCACGTAGCTTCCAGCAGTTGGCACACGACTTCTAGCGATTGGCACACAACTTCAAGCGATTGGCACATAACTTCAAGTAACTGGCAAACACACAATGTCCAAGCAGTTGGCAACATTCGCTGTACAGACTTGTTTGTTGTTGTCGAAGAGAGAGTAGTTCAGTTTAGTTGGTCATTCAGTTGATATGATTGGTAGTTGTTATTTGGTTAGTGACTAGTAATGGGTAATGGGTTTGTAAATAAGTTAGGTAGTTATGGAGTTTAAATCTGTTTTCATAGTGTCTTTGCTATTTGTTTTTTTTGGGGGATGTGTGTGTGTGTGTGTGTGTGTGTGTGTGTGTGTGTGTGTGTGTGTGTGTGTGTGTCTGTATGTGTGTGTGTGTGTGTGTGTGTGTGTGTGTGTGTGTGTGTCTGTGTGTGTGTGTCTGTGTGTGTGTCTGTGTGTGTGTCTGTGTATGCGTGCGTGCGTGCGTTTGTGTGTGTGTGTGTGTGTGTCTGTGTCTGTGTCTGTGTGTGCGTGCGTGCGTGTGTGTGTGTGTGTCTGTGTGTGCGTGCGTGCGTGCGTGTGTGTGTGTGTGTGTGTGTGTGTGTGTGTCTGTGTCTGTGTGTATGCATCTGTGCGTGCGTGCCTGCGCGTGTGTGTCTGTGTGTATGCGTCTGTGCGCGCGCGTGTGTGTGTGTGTGTGTGTGTGTGTGTGTGTGGTTACACCGTGTATCTGATTTGTGATCTCTCTCAAGTATGTGATGGCCGTATTATTATACTGTGGTTGTGTAATCTGCTGTCCCTGTAAACAAACACACAAAATTTAAATCGGTGCTGTAGTTCCCTGAACGTCAGTCTTCTCTTACTGCTATAATATACTCTAGGGGCGGCGGTCTCAGAAAGAGATTCTGTAGCCGGCGGCTTATCGGGCGGAGAAAGCTAGACAAGCGTGCTAGTGTTTCGAGGGAGGGGGGCTGGTGGTAGCTTATCTGGCACGCGCAAACAGTGGCTGATTTTCACTGA
>NC_134893.1:18059336-18069336 GCF_041734735.1 Babylonia areolata | reverse complement strand
CCATGTTTTAACCCGGTGTTCGGTTGTCTGTGTGTGTGTGTGTGTGTGTGTGTGTGTGTGTGTGTGTGTGTGTGTGTGTGTGTGTGTCCGTGTGTCTGTGTGTGTGTGTGTGTCCGTGGTAAACTTTGACATTTTCTCTGCAAATACGTTGTCAGTTGACACCAATTTTGGCATAACAATAGGAAAAATTCAGTTCTTTCCAGTCATCTTGTTTAAAACAATATTGCACCTCTGGGATGGGCACAAAAAAAGAGAAAAAAAAAGAAGCCTAATTATATGCAAAC
Organism: Babylonia areolata; assembly: GCF_041734735.1. Taxonomy (NCBI): domain Eukaryota; kingdom Metazoa; phylum Mollusca; class Gastropoda; order Neogastropoda; family Buccinidae; genus Babylonia; species Babylonia areolata. The sequence goes on along the minus strand of NC_134893.1, from coordinate 18,069,052 downwards.
TGCATTTACTGTTATATTTATATATTTTTTGTATTCTCTAAACTTGGCACTTTGACATCTTATTCTGACACAAAAACAAGAGGAGTCATTATTATCATTTTTTTGTTCAAACAGGAACTTCTTTTGCTAAGCATGGAATTTTTATTTATTTTTGCAAACGTTTTGGTGCAGATAGTAAATAAAAAGGGAGATTACTCTGTAATTAATGCTAGGGGACTTAATTTATCAGAAGTGAGTCTTGAAGGCCTTGCCTCTCTTGTTTTTTTTCCCTCACGCTTTATGATATCTGGATGTCATTCTGGCCTCCGTGCCACCCAGGTTCCTTCCGTATCGAAGCCAACTGAAGAATTTTGTTCTTCCGTTTTCGCTGTAAACACGTACACACGCGCACACACACGCATGTGTGTGCGCCACACACACACACACACACACACACACACACACCACACACACACACACACACACACGCACACACTCGTGCACATGCACACACACACGTTTATATATATATGTATATGTGCGTGTATATTTATGTATGTCAATGCATGTCATGATTATTGGAGAGCGATGGAGAGAGAGAGAGATAGACAGATACGTGAGTGAGTGTGTGTGTGTGTGTGTGTGTGTGTGTGTGTGTGTGTGTGTGAGAGAGAGAGAGAGAGAGAGAGAGAGAGAGAGAGAGAGAGAGAGAGAGCACCCACATACACACATTATATAATTAAACTCCCATTCCTGTTTTGTTTTGTTTTTTCCCCATTTCCATTACCCGTTTCAGACTCTTACACACAAATATACCCCCCCCCCCCACACACACACACCACACACACACACACACACACACACACACACACACACACACACCACCACCACCACCACCACCACACCACACCACACACCACACACACACACACACACACACACACACACACACACACATATATATATATATATATATATATATATATATATATATATATATATATAGAGAGAGAGAGAGAGAGAGAGAGAGAGAGAGAGAGAGATGTGCTCTGTTTCTCTCTGTCTCCCCTTCTCTCCCTCTCTCTCTATCTATCTATCTATCTATCTGTCTATCTATCTAACTATCTATCTATCTCTCTCTATCAATGTTTCTCTCTCCTCTTTTCTCTCTCTCTCTCTTTCTGTCCACACCTCGTAGCAACGCGTTAATAATTTCAATAAACTGCTTGTCAACCTCAGGGCTGCAGCAGTGAAGATAAATTGGCTGACACACAGTGTGTGTGTGTGTGTGTGTGTGTGTGTGTGTGTGTGTGTGTGTGTGTGTGTGTGTGTGTGTGTGTGTGCCTGTCTGTCTGTCTGTCTGTCTGTGTGGTGAGTGGTCTTATTAAAGAGAGAGAGACAGAGAGAGAGGGAGGGAGGGAGAGAGGGAGTTTGTGTGTAATTGTGCGCAAGCATGTGTATTTTTATTCATGAATGCATACATACATACATACACCATGGCCGCATGACTGCGTGCGCTTGTGTATTCAATTGGTTTTCGCTTCGTTTGTTTGTTTGTTTGTTGTTTGTTTTTGTTTTTGTTTTTCTCGATTTTGGCCATAGGGGACGTGGGCCATGTCAATAGTTTGTGTGTCAAGAGGCCAGCCTTGAGCTGACAGGATCTGCTGCTGAAGGCAGAATATTATTATTATTATTTGTGATATACCGTACTTTGTAATGTCTGGGCCATGGAGAATTGATTGTATACTGTGAGGATGGTCGTTTATGACGATGTTGCTAAGCTGGGAGAAATAGACAGACCGACAGACAGACAGACAGACAGACATGTAGGAAGAGAAAGGGAGTGCGAGTAAGAGAGAGGTGGAATCAGAAACGAAATTCCTAACCATTGTTTGTGGAGGGAAATGGCAATGAATTTGATGCGCTTCTAAATTAACGTCAAAATCCCAGAAGAAGTTCGCCTCCTTCGCTCGGATTTCGTTGTCCATAACCCATCATGATAGTCACCCTGACCCCCATCCTCCTCTCCTCCACCCCTCCACCCCACCTACCTCTCTCTGTCTTTCTGTCTCTATGCCTCTCTCTCTCTCTCTCTCTCTCTCTCTCTCTCTCTCTCTCTCTCTCTCTTTATTTTTGTTTTATAAACAACCATCCTCTCAGTATACAATCAATTCTCCATGGCCCAGATATTACAGAGTACGGTATATCACAATCCTTGAATAAAAACGTTCTGAGTTCTCTCTCTCTCTCTCTCTCTCTCTCTCTCTCTCTCTCTCTCTCTCTCTCTTGCTGGCTCGTTCGCTCGCCCTCTTAACTCGTCCTGCTCTTCTCTCTCTCTCCCTCTCTCTCTCTCTCTCTCTCCCTCTCTCTCCCCTCTCTATCTCCATTTCTCTCTATCCCCTTCTCTCACTCCCTCTCTCTCTGCCCCTCCTCTCTCTCTCTCTCTCTCTCTCTCCCTCTCTCTCCCCTCTCTATCTCCATTTCTCTCTATCCCCCTCTCTCACTCCCTCTCTCTCTGCCCCTCCCCCCTCTCTCTCTCTCTGTTCCCCGGAGAAATGGCTTGTAGAAGTTGGGAGACTAACCCCCCCCCACATACACACACACACACACCTACTCATCCTCTCTTGACGCTGATGACACCACGTGAACTGTGAAAGGCGGCAAGTGTTAGGGTGCTCTTCACAGGGATCAGCTTGATGCTTGTCCCAAAGAGAGTGGATGAAGAACAGGGTCTGTGCTTTATACTGCTCCTCATTGTACAGTTTCTTATTAAGTCGTCCGTGTCTTACGGTGAAGTTTTGCAACGGTGTGGCCCGTAAATGTTTCCACAACGTTCACATCCCCCCTCCATCGCAGCCACAACCATACTTTTTCGCCGTACGTCCTTGTAGAATTGCAGGCAATAATTTGGTCATTTTTTCGGTCTTTCTTGTTGTTGCTGTTGTTTCCAGTTTGATTTAACAGTGTTCGGATGAATGCATTTTGACGTTATTCAAGAAACATAGAAATAAGCAAACAAACAAATAAAACAAAAAAAACAAACAAACAAAAAAAACAGCAACAAATCATGATGGTAAAATCTAGAATACATATACTTATCAGTTTGGTTGTTCATTCATTTATTCCATTTTTTAATTATTTTTTTTAATGAAGCCTTCGAATTAACCAGGGGTAGAAATTCGGGGTGGGGAGGGGGGCGGTACTGGTCTGTACAATGACACCACAGAAAGCATCTGGACTGAGTGTAGAGGGGTGTCTGACTAAGTCCACTCGTTCCGGAATGTCAGGGGGGTACAACAACTGGCCATCAGAACACAATGGATAAGTAAAGAGAGAAGAGGCGAAAATCCTCTTGTGCTCTTTGGACAAGGCTCTCTTACTGAGGTACTGATCTTCTTAGTGTAGGGTCATCAGGCTGAGCGGTTGTTGTTCTCAGCATGTATGTTGCGAACAGCAATAGGTTTTTGTTGTTCTCTCCTCGTGTATGTATGAGTGTGTGTGTGTGTGTGTGTGTGTGTGTGTGTGTGTGTGTGTGTCTGTGTGTCTGTGTGTCTGTGTGTGTTCCTGTTGTTGTTGTTGTCGTTGTTGTTGTGTGTGTGTGTGTGTGTGTGTGTGTGTGTGTGTGTGTGTGTGTGTGTGTGTGTGTGTGTTCCTGTTGTTGTTGTTGTTGTTGTTGTTGTTGTTGTTGTTGTTGTTCTTCTTCTTCTTCTTCTTCTTCTTCTTCTTCTTCTTCTTCTTCTTCTTCTTCTTCTTCTTCCACAGACTGGAGGATGTTGGTATGTGAGCCAGGTCGTACGTCGGCTATTTCAATAATTGTTTCGTGATGTACAACGTACACGTTGTATTCACGTACTTGAATATGTACCAGAAAGAAACAGAAGGAAATTGAATGATGAACGATTGGCAGTGCATAAGAGCAATTCCCCTGGTATTCTTTCTTCTCTCTTTCTAAGCTGGAAGTTTTCTCAGAATATTCTAAGGCTGATGAAGGGTGCCAGAAGTGATTGTCTGGGAAAGCAGACAGTCAGTCAACACATTTTGTCAAGCGCTTTCTTTTCCTTTCTTTTTCTTATCTTTTCATTGTGTGTGTGTTGCATTACCCTTTTCCCTATGCCCGCAGTTTCAACCCCGAGGTGTGTGCGCTATGCCACAAAGTCTCTGCATCCTGGCAGAGAAACGCCTGGGTGAAAAGACAGGGGGAAGGTTCACTGGTTTTGTTCCAGATTTAGCTTCCCCGTAATCCCACACACCTCTTCTTTCCCCCCCATCACACACACACTCTCTCTCTCTCTCTCTCTCTCTCTCTCTCTCTCTCTCGCACACACACACACACACACACACACACACACACACACACACACACACACACACACAGTCGTTCGTGTTTGCACCTGAAGTAAACGTTGTGACGTGTTTGTATTGTCTCTGGCATATTAAACGAAGGAAGAAGGAGGAACCTGAAAGAGGAAGAGATAACTTCGCTTGCCTTAGGAATGTCGACAGTGTAGGTATGGAAGGTGTCGGTGTCGGTATGAAGAACACTCGGTGATGATATGGGACTGATGAGTGTTGGTATGGGGAACATTGTTTTTGGTTTCGGAATGGTTAGCTTTCGTTGTCAGTGCAGGGAGCATTGCATGTCGGCATGGGAGCAGTGCCGGGTATTGGTATGAGAGCAGTGGATATCGGTATGGGAGTATTAGGTTGTCAGTATGAAAAATAGTGGGAGTCAGCGTGGGAATAGTGGATGTTGGTATGGGAATAGTGGGTGTTGGTATGGGAATAGTGGATCTTGGGATGGGAATAGTGGATGTTGGTATGGGAATCATGGGTGTCGGTATGGGGAACAGTGGGTGTTAAAAAAAGTCATGATCTATCTGTCCTGACCGTGACGTCTTTGGATCAACACCATGTATGGCAGTTATCTTTCATCATATGAACATCATTTGTAGGCTATATGTCTCTCTCTCTCTCTCTCTCTCTCTCTCTGGATTCTCCCATGGTGTCCGACGGATGAGTAAGCAGGCAGGTCATCTGCTGATGTGAGTCCTCATGTGGGAATGAAGACCATTTCCTGAGGCACAAAGTCGTCCACAGACGCTGCATAGCGCAACTATACTCAGAATGGAGTCCCTGCAAGGATGGGCCCCGTTTTCTCCGATTCGTCTTTTCCTGGATACGATATGTCACATACACAAATACTAACTACTGCATTTGTGTTGTGCTCTCACAATGTCAGTCGGTACACTGGGCAAGAATCACAGCGATCGGAATTATGCATAGTTTTTATTTATTCTTTTCTTGTTTTCTTTTTTAATTGCACCGTGGATTACCTACCCCTGGTCGTACAGGTTGTTCCGTCGTGCCAGGGCACGTGCCTCTGCCCTGAACCGATCCAGTGTAAGACATTCTCCTCCTCGTCACGCAATTTAACATAAGTACTGGAAAAGTGAATGATGTACGCTCGGCAGTGGTTAGCACAGCACGTTGTAATGTTCTTCCTCCCTCACTGACGCTGAGCCACAATTTGCTCTGAAGTAGTTCAGGGCTGGGGGGGTCTACCAGGGTCTGCCAAGAGCGTTAGTCTGGAATCTCAGGCAGCCCCCCACATTCTTCTGGCAATAACTGAGTTTCTTTCTCACATTACTGTTCCCATAACTATTCCCCCACCTTCTCTACCTCAAGGTTAGTGTGAGATGCCGCAGTCAGCTATCTGGAACTGAGAGAAAGCCTGGTTGGAGAGACGACGGTGGTTCATTCAGTTTATTCCGAATATTTGTATTCCCCCCCAATCCTACTCCTTCCGAAAACATTCCCACGCACGCTCCTATTTTTGTGTTCCCAACTGAAGTAATCGTTTTGATGTTGGTTTGGTAATCGTTTTGATTTATTCTGTGGTCTCTTCATTAAGAATGGGATGGAAGTATGGAAGGTGAAGAGGAATTTCGATTAGCTTTTCATGAGACACGACAGGCCAGTTGAAAATACCCTTTCCTTTTCCCTGTTCTGAGTTGTTTTGAACACACACAGGGACAGAACATGAACCGGACGTCTGGTCGGTTACACAAGTTGCAGGATCAGGGAGAAGGCATATCTCCGGTCTGTTGGTTCCCGACATGTCAAAAGGAAGCATTGCACCCGACAGAATGCGGGAAAGATAAGGTCAAGGCCTCTTATACACGGAACAATCTGTTTCTAAGGTGTCGGTCTTCCTTGTCTCATTTGTCAGATAACAAGTTGTCCGCCGCGTCCTGAGCCAGCCAGACCAACCATTGATTTCCCATAGATTGGACTGTTGGTGTTGGTGCGGGGACAAGCCTTCTTCAGCCTCCCCTAAACTCTGTGACCCCCCGACAAACATTGTGTAAGTCACTCATGTCATCAGACGCATCACTCATGTCATCAGACGCATCATCACGAGTCGTTGCAGCGTGTTACACTCTTCAGACGCCTGTCACACTGTTGGATGCACTCGAACAAGCACAGCAACCAGGCCTTGTTCCTTCTTCTTCGCTGTTTCTTTCGCTTGACACACAATGTTTGTGGTCACACGTAAGCGTTTCAGCGATGTCGAGTCAAAAAAGAAGTGATTTACGTAGATCGATATGTCCATGCAATCGCTTGATGTCGGTCGACTCGAAACACGGTTTTTTTGCTCGCTCCTCGCATGGCAATCTCGGAAACTGCCACTTGTGGGGAAATGCGGTTTTGATACACGGGAAAAAAAAAAAAACATGCCACGGTGCTTTTTGCCACGACCTTCATGTTCACTCTGACTGGACGATCGTTTCGAACGAATCGAATTCTGTTAACAGTAGTATTCACCGAGTTAGTTGACTTGACTTGTTTTTGCACCGAGCAAAAATGATCCTTTCCCGCTCCATTCCCACCAGATTCTCCCAATGGGTAGATTGCTGTTTTATCCTAACCCCCTCTATGTCTTCTTTATTTCACCAGCTCTTACATGTATATTCAACACACAAATGAAATAAAACCACGTTGTTGGGTGTTTTTTTTTATAGGCCAGCAGACCGCAAGTGTTGGATATTGTTTTACTCAGCTTAATGATAGTGATCTCGTGATGAAAAGACAGACATACAGACAAAAACACAAAAAGACAGACAAAGATGTATCAGTCGGGTTTGTTCCAAATGCCCTCCCCCCCCCCTCCTCCCCATCACCCCCCACGCCCCCCACCCCTCCCCGCCCCCGCCTTTTCATCTTCATTTGTCTTTTATGTCTTTCCTTTCATTTATTCCATATTCCTGTCTCTGTTCTTTTTCTGTCTTTTCTTTTATCGCCATCATCATCATCATCATCATCATCTGCTTCTTCGTCAGTTTTCCTTCTCCTCTTCTCCTCTCCTCTTCTCCTCCAGCTCTGCACTTCCCCCTCGTGCGTGCATGTGTGGACAAAGAAAGATCGACTCACAGAAACAAACAGACAAGCAGACGTACACACTTGAGGGGAACCCTTTGCCTTCAGATGGTCTTGCTTTCACACCCTGACCCACCACGCTCTCGTGTGCCCGCCTCCCCCAACCCACTCCGGCCGCCCCCACCTCCACCCCCACCCCCCAAAGTCGGAATGGGAAGGAGAGACGCAAGGAAAGGGCGCAGAGTTTAAAAAAAAAAAAAAAAAGGTGGCAAATTAGCAGCGACAAAACGAGCAGGACCAGGCGAGAGGGACAGCCGAACATCGATCACCAACAATACCACCACCACCACCACCTCCTCCTCCTCCTCCTCCTCCACCATCACACCAACACCACCTTCCTCGGCAACAACTTGTTGCTGGGGGTGGGGGGAAGGGGTGGGGGCTTCAGTGCCACGTTCTCTCCTCACCTTCCAGGGGAAAGGCGGCCTTTGTCGCTCCACTGCCTTGAACTGTCTGTGAACGTAGAGCTGATCGAAGCGTGCCGGTGGTGTGGTAAGATAGGCGGTGGGAGGGTATAGTGGTGGTGGTGGTGGCGACAGAGGTGGCTGTGGTGATGGTGGTGGTGGTAGTGGTGACAGAGATAGGGGTGGTGTCTCATGAGGTCATCTATCCTCAGTTCACATATCTCTTGTTAAAAAAACACAAAAAAAAACCCAACAACTTGAAATTAATAAACAATGAGGCCAGGAGATCAAATGGTTAACAAATAGTAAGGGGTTAAAGAGGCTATGCCAGTCTTGAATAAAAGCTAATTTGCGTTTGCACATTTCTTCTGTCATTGCTGCTGTGTGCACATGTCAAATGATCGGTATAAGGACAGGCACGGCACTTTTTTTTGTTTTGTTTTGTTTTGTTTAGGAAGTGTCTGGGTTTGTTCCGATGTACCTTTTGTTTTACCAGTGTGCTAGCTGAATCGGTAGCATAAGCAGCATTGACCTGAAGTTGTGTACCTTGTGAATGGAGAGAGTTGCCTCTCTCTTGTAAAAAAAAACAAAAAACAAAACAAAAAAAACAACAACACCACGAACAAACAAACAAATAAACAAGCAAGAAGAACCACGGCCGCTGACGTTGTTAACGATCATGGCCTCAACTCGCCCTTACCTACACACAGGTTTCAGTTTTGCGGTCCGTGGGTTTCAAACAATAGGTCTGATGCATCATTCCTTTCGAGCAACAGCCGCTGCTGTCGTTGTTGCTGCTGTTGCTGCTGCTGCTGCTGCTGCTGTTGCAGCGGTTAACAAAACTTACCATCATTACCACCACCACCAACACCACAACCATTACCACCACCACCACCACTACCATCACCACCACCACCACTACAATCACCACCACCACCACCACCACTACAATCACCACCACCACCACCACAGCAACAATAAAAGCAGCAGCAGTTAGAGAGGTGGGGGGTAATCGAAGAAAGCTGGATGTTGGGGAAAACGTGGATGGATGTGGTGAATTGTAACGTTGTGTGTGGGATAGGACTTGAGAGTTTGATTTAAAAAGTAATTGAAAAAAAACCCAAAACAAAACAAACAAAAAAAAAAAACATAAAAAACACGGCTAATCTAATGATGCATAAGCTGCTTCTTACTGAAATGCGTCCCATTCTGCAGTGATGCGAAGAACTATGACATCAGCCTTACAGGCGGGAAGGTGGGTCAGAGAGCGTATTCGTGCACATGTCTTTTTCTTCTTTTTTATTTTATTTTTTTATTTTGTAATAGGGGTTGGGAACTGGTGTTCCTGCTCGAAATGATCTTCCCTTCTCCACGAAGTAGTTTGCATGCACTAACGTACACACACACACACACACACACACACACACACACACACACACACACACACACACATACACACACACAGAGATATATATATAAGATATATATATATATATATATATATATATATATATATATATATATATATATATATATATATACTCGTGCTCACACACAGAGTCACGCAAGCACGCACACACAAACACCTAACCTACGCGTGCGCGCGTGCACACACTCACGCACAGACACACACACACAAACGTACAGGTATACCTATATACGCAATCGAATGACACCACTTCTTTTCTGTAAGTTGTTTCTTAACAGCATTGAATGTGGAAGTCTACCGTCGAGTCAAAGTATCTTTGTGTTTTTCGTGGATAGACCATTCAGAACTTTGCCTGAAAAAAAAAAGTTTGTCGTGACATTTCCGCACGTCGTGATAGGCATTCAGCTGGAAGCGATTTGAAGCAGTCGGCAGACAAGTTCAATATAATACAAGCCAGTGGAATATGA
>NC_134893.1:18024336-18029336 GCF_041734735.1 Babylonia areolata | reverse complement strand
GTTTGGGTCCCGCATTCTTTTAGGCCGTGCCTTGGACACAGTGGATAAGTATGAAGTCACTGCCCGTAAAGAGGTTGTTTTGATTCGTAAGTGTAATTCTTCACCTGTAGAAATGAGAGAGGAACACAACGAAAACCACACGGACCAGAAATCGGTCTGGGTCACGGGCTAGAATTCCATAATAATAATAATAATAATGGATACTTATATAGCACACTTTCCAGAAATCTGCTCTTGGTGCTCTACAAAAACACTTTGTTAACATAAAACATTACATCTATGTTACATACACACACCAAAATATGACTACACACACACACACACACACACACACACACACACACACACACACACACACACTGCATACATACATTTTAACAATACATGTGTATCTAACAGCTACCGCCTAACACATACGCACACATAGGCAGGCACAAACTTACATAAACGCACGTACACACAATACACATTCATATACATGCATGTTGTCATGTACGCATACATAGTGTAGATAATAGTGGAGAGTGTCTTGCCCATTTTGCATCCTCCCTCTCTCGGCCGAGTGTTTTACGACAGCAGGCGATGGGAGGGTTCCCAAAAGCCAACTAGCATCCAAGCCTGCAGCACTAAATGTCAGTGCAATCTGGCCTCCTAGTCTGAGAGTCATAGTCCTTCACAAAAGCCTAAGCTGTAAATGATTTCCCATTATAACGGAGAAACCTTTGATCATAATTATAGCTCTCACTTTGCTGTTGGTCCAAATGTAAGCTTATGACATTTCTTGTTATACACTAAGCTGAACGTTGGGCATATTGAAACACAGTAGCTTGTGTGGAAGTGCATTTCGTTTACGAAGGTGCAGGGGGAAAATAGACTTCACAGCTAAATGGGTGAAGAAACCCACAGTAACGTTGGCGTGGCACTGGGAGGAGCAGGAAAGGGGAAAAAAAATGTTACGGTGGGTTTTTTTTCTGGGCACCTTCCAGACTGGTGACCTTACATTGTTGGGACCCTGTACTTCCCGTTTGTTTCCCCCGTGTGTGGTTCTTGACTGATGGGTTTTGAGTTTTGTTGTTCATCACCAGTAGTAGTAGAAGAGCACGAGGAACATACAAGGAGAGAAAGAAACTGATGCACGCGTGGGCGCCGGCACGAGTTGGCGCGCACATACTGCACAACGCGTACACAAACAACAGACTCACACACTCACACACGCACGCACACTCACACACTCACACATGCACAGGACAGCACACACATAGACACAGACACATACACACACACACACACACGCACGCACGCACGAACGCACGCACACACACACGCACGCACGCACGCACGCACACACACACACACACACACACACACACACACACACACACACACACACACACACACACACACAGACTCACACACAGACTGTGTGTGTGATTAGGAAGGGGATAGGCATGACTGTATTACTACATCAAAACAAAAGGAAGTATGTGTGCGTCAGTGAGTGCATGCTAACATGCGAATGTAAGTATGCGCGCGCGTGAGTGAGTGTGTGTGTGTGTGTGTGTGTGTGTGTGTGTGTGTATGTATGTATGTATGTGTTTATATATATATATGTGTGTGTGTGTGTGTGTGTGTGTGTGTGTGTGTGTGTAGTTGTGCACATTTCCGTGATGTTTCTTGTTTTGAGAGGCAGTGACAGACATACAGGCATGCAGACAGACAGACAGACAGACACCTAGAACAAACCGGAAACTACAGCATAAGCAAAGACAGTCGTTTTGGTTTGTTGTTGTTAGGCATTTTCCTTTTGGGATTTTCTTACCTTTTTTTTTTTCCATCTGTTTGTTTGGGTGTGTGTGTGTGTGTGTGTGTGTGTGTGTGTGTGTGTGTGTGTGTGTGTGTGTGTGTGTGTTGTTGTTGTTTTTGTCTTTTTTCCCCCGACATCAGTCTTCTATCAGTTCTTGGCAGCACGTTTGGCAGCAGCAGCCGAGGAGGAAGAAGGATTTATCTCGTCATGATTTGAAAGCTTGGAACATATGCCAAACGTTTGGCAGTCGTGATGGGAAGGTGGGGGGGGGAGTGGGGGGGAGGAGAGGCATGGAGCGGGTGGGGCTGGGTGGTGGGATGGAGTGGGGGGAGGGGTGTAGGGGGAAGTGGAGGGGGGTGGGGGCTACACTCAAGGCGTGCCGTGGGCTGTTTGCTAGTCCTTCCTGGTGGGCTCCAAGACTACTACTACTACTACTACTACTGCTATACAGTGGGACCTGTCAAGAAAGACGAAGTGGCACTGACGGCAGGCGTCGAAGTCAAGATGGGCAGTTTTCCACCCAGTCTTTCGGAGCGTTCCGTAAACGTCCTGCTTATCTTGACACCACCACCACCACCCTCGTGACACAGTTCAGTTGCACCTGTCGAAAAAAGAATAGGTGTACGTGTTAGAATGAAGAGCTGTTTTTTTTTTTGTTTTTTTTTTTTTGTTTTAGCTGGGCGTCCTATTAAAATGCACTGTCTCTCCTCCCCCCCCCTCCCCATTCATGAAAACAAACAAGTTACAAAAAACAAAGGCACACGATTCTCGGTCAATGCTTCTCAGTTGACGACACTGAAATCGTGAGTGTGTAGTACTAGTAGGCCATGACTTCCAACGTTCGTGAACATACCACCAGATTTAGTGCATCCGACAAATAAAAAAAAATATATATAAATATAGCACAATGTTGCTGCAGTGCACTTCATTTTGCAAAGAAGTTCTATATTCCTGTGACACTGTCATGTTTATATACTTCAGTGTTTGAAATAGAAATTCGCCGAATCTTCCACAGGTAAAAATTTTAATCGATTTTGATTAATTAATTAATTGAAGCTGCAGTACCGCTTTCCGATACCATTTTTCACGAAATATATCTCCTCGCAAATTCTACAAAACTTAGCGGAAAATCTCACCAAAGCGGCGTCTGACCGTCCCACCCGGGGACTCTGAGAAAACTACCGACTGCCTATCGTCAGGATCATCTCTATCCAGCACACGTACCCGGAAATTCCAGACCATGATTCCAGACAATCCGAATGAGATGCCAGACTAACAGAATCAAAATCTGATTTTGACAGAGCTTTAATGCTAGACAAGCAGAACGTGCCTCAAGCAGTGTGTCCTGTCCACAGTCGTTCAGCCTCCTGACAGCACCCATCGTTACTGTAAAAGTTGAGGTATTATTATTATTATTATTATTATTATTATTATTATTATTATTATTATTATTATTATTATTATTATTATTAATATTGTTCTTGTTGTTGTTGTTGTTGTTGTTAGTAGTAGTAGTAGTAGTAGTAGTAGCAGTAGTAGTAGTAGTAGTAGTATTTCATTTTCGTGAAAGATGACCTGTTCTTCTGGCATTAGATACCCGCGCCCCCACCACATACACACACACACACTCTTTCTCTCTCACACACAAACGCATACACGCATACATACGCACGCACACACACACACACACACACACACACACACACACACACACACACACACACACACACACACACACACACACACACACACGCAAGCACACACACACACACACACACACACACACACACGCACGCACGCACACACACACACACACACACACACACACACACACACACACACACACACACACACACACACACACACACACAGAGGATGTCTTCTACCTCCCACCACCGCCACCACCATCACCTCCCGCACAGAAAAATAAAAATAAACGGGATTACTTCAAACGAAAAAAAAACCCAAAAAAAACCCCAAAAAAAGCAAACCCCAAGGAAAACCACCACAGTGATTACTTCAAACGACAGGTGCCGAGAATGTCAACGACGCCTTCCTCTTGAATGCGATCTTCTCGTCTGTCTCCTGTGAATCCCTCCTGCTGAACGGTGCCTGCATACTAATCGCTGGGATAGACACAGAGTATACCCAGACCTCAATTTAATCTGCCCCCCCCCCAGTCCCCTCCCCCTCCCCCTCCCCCCCCTCCCCACCCCACTTTTTTTTCTTCTTTTTTTTTTCCCCCTTTTTTTTAGGTTGCGAAGTTGTGTGCTTCGTTCGTTCAAAGTCTGTCACTTTCCAGCCAATTTAATCTATCCCCGGCGAGTCTTTTTTTTTTTGTTTTGTTTGTTTTTTGTTTGTTTGTTTGTTTGGTGCGATAATGTGTGTTTTTCGTTCAGAGTCTATCCGTTTTCAACCAATTGAATCTGTCAGTCGACGCGAGACCATTTTGCTTGATGCGATGATGTGAGTGTTTCATTCAGAGTCTATCCGTTTTCCCTGAGTCTCTAACGCCCCAGAAGAAGCAATAGAACGATGTTCATTTCACACTGATGACTGGCCACTGGACTGGAATTGATGAAAGATGATCGAAAGTACTATTCCCTTTTTTCGTCTTTCTTTAAGTATGGTAACAAGTGTCAATGAAACTGAAAATCATTATTTTCTCGTGTGCTAAACGAAATTTTGACAGACTGTTCACATTCAAATGTATGTGTATTCAAATGTATATGTCTGAGAACAGCGTCTGTCTAACTCTGATGCACAAACTCTGATGCATACAAAAACACGTGAGCATAAAATGCAGATAGAAAAAAAAAAAAATAAATAGATAAACACGTGGCATTGAAAGAGTGGGTGGAGGTGAGGGAGACAGATGGGTGGAGGAAGTAAGAGAGAAAGAGAGGGAAGGGGGGGGGGGGGTAGATGAGAGAGAGATGGGGGAAGGTGGGAGGGAGAGAAATATACTTGGAGAGAGAGAGAGAGAGAGGTGGGGGTGGGGGAAGGAGGGAAGGAGAGAGATATACTTGGAGAGAGAGAGAGAGAGGGGGGGTGGGAAGGAGGGAGTGAGGAGGGAGGGAAGGAGAGAGATATACTTGGAGAGATAGAGAGAGAGAGAGAGAGAGGGGGGGAGGTAGGAGGGAAGGAGAGAGATATACTTGGAGAGATAGAGAGAGAGTGGGGGGGAGGTAGGGGG
>NC_134893.1:18016836-18021836 GCF_041734735.1 Babylonia areolata | reverse complement strand
TCCGAACTAATTGGGTGATGTTATCACGACGATTCTGACAAAGTCGTGCTGACTAAAAATCGTACTGAAACAGTCCAAAAGCTGTTTTGAGTCCGATGAAGTCCATGAGTATGACTGTCCGAAAGGGTACTCGCGTTAAGATGATGGAAAGATGATGATGATGGTGATGATAACTAGACGAAGAAAATGAATCGGCGGAGGTTTATGTGTTTTAGAACGTAAACGTTAAATCCTCCAAAACCTCCCTCCCCATTCCCCCCCCCCCCCCCCCCACCACACACACACACACTGACTCACTCTCTCACAGTCACACTCGACACACCCACATACGCATCACCTCGTTTCCCAGTCGTAAAGTTTACTCAAGTTGAAATAAAAGATTTGATTGTAAGAGGTAAGAGAAGTAAGAAGGTTAGAAAAAAAAAGAAGAAAAAAACCCAAAAAACCCAACAAAAACAACAACACACCAACTGGCGAGAGACTGGGATTGTGGGGCGGGGGGGTGAGGGGGGGGGGGGGAGGGGGGGTGAAAAAACGGTTAGAAGAGTTGACAGCCTGTATATCAAGCGGGCTTTGAGGGCCTCCCACCCCACTACCACTACACTCCTTCCCCCACCGTCGTCGGAGGGAGAGACAGGCAGGTTATTTCAATTTCCCCAGTGTAGGCGAGTAGGAGGGTGACCCCCCCCCCCACCCCCACTTGCGAATTTTGCCCCCCCTGGCGTTTTAGAAAAAAAAACACACAACTTTTTCCCCATTTTTAATCCCACAAACGTCTTGTGTGGGTGGTTGTTTCAAGGTGATGAGCACTGGTGCGCTTTCTTCCTCTTCTGACTTTTGCCTTTGTCCTTTTGGTTTAAATAATCTTTAATTATTCAACAATACACATGATTACAATGCAATGAATGACAAAAGAGCATCAACAAGCTTAAAGCTTATACTGTGCTCACAACGTTGCACTTCAATTTTATCATCATGGCGGCTGATGAACCATATTATGACTTGTATCAAATAACATTCATAAACAGTAAGTAATGAAATAATGAAATAAAACAAATAAACAAACAGTATATAATATAGTAAAAATAATGCTAATATCAATATTAACATGAGATTAGATTTATTATCACCAGAGTAATTGGCCTAATAGAAGAAAAACACGAAGAAGAAGAAGAAAATTTAGAAGAATGGTGGGTAAGGTGGTGGGGGAGGGGGAACAGAGGGGAGAGGAGAAATTCTAACAGATCATTGGCCAATCCATTCAACTTTGAATATTTGGTCAGTCAAATAAATCCTTTGTCCTTTTCAGGTGCTTCCGATTTTACAACACAACCCATGCATGTAAAGGACATTAAAAAAAAGAAAAGAAAAGAGGATGGCTCTGATATTTGATTTAATACATGCTTCACTGTATTGCACTGTATGCCTAGTGTATTATATGGAATGGTAGACCCACTGTTTCTGATTGTATTGTCTTGTGTTGAAGAAGTGCCGGCGAAATGTAAACTTGGTTCTTATTTCGGATTTTTGACTCATTTGTGTAAACAAAGTGAGTCTATGTTTTAACCCGGTGTTCGGTTGTCTGTGTGTGTGTGTGTGTGTGTGTGTCCGTCTGTCTGTGTGTCCGTGGTAAACTTTAACATTGACATTTTCTCTGCAAATACTTTGTCACTTGACACCAAATTTGGCATAAAAATAGGAAAAATTCAGTTCTTTCCAGTCATCTTGTTTAAAACAATATTGCACCTCTGGGATGGGCACAAAAAGTAAAAAAGAAGCCTAATTATATGCAAACTGCATTTACTGTTATATTTATATTTTTTTTGTATTCTCTAAACTTGGCACTTTGGCCTCTTATTCTGACACAACAACAAGAGGAGTCATTATTATCATTTTTTGTTCAAACAGGATGTTCTTTTGCTAAGTATGGAATTTTTATTTATTTTGCAAATTTTTTGGTGCAGATAGTAAAAAGGGGAAATTACTCTGTAATTAATGCTAGGGGACTTAATTTATCACAAGTGAGTCTTGAAGGCCTTGCCTCTCTTGTTTTCCATGCTTTACTAAATCAGCTGACTGATGCCATGCACACATCTTGAATTAACAGAGCTCTTTTTTTCGGAAACGGGTGGTATGTGAGAGTATACTGGTGTTTAAAATTGACAAAAGCGAAAATTTGTTGCTGTGTAAATACTCCACACCTGGAACAGCAGTCACTGCAAACAATCCAAAGGAAACGGTTGCAACCTTGAGAGTCCACAGAAAACATTATTATTATTATTATTATTATTATTATTATTATCATTATCATCATTATATAGCGCTGAATCCTGTGCAGAGACATATCAAAGCGCTTTCGCACCAGTCATTCACACGCATGCATAACTCTAAAACTGGGGAAAAAAAAACAACTGAAGACAAGGAAGAGGCAGGGAAGGGAGGCTATTTTGGGAAGAGAAACATACCCGAATGCAAACCCCCCATATATATGTACAAATGTATGCTTCATCTTTTCTGCGTCAAGATATTTTTCACTTGTATACATACATACATACATATATATATATATATTTTTATTTTTTTTCCATAATGGGGAAGGGTGTGTGAAAAAAAGAAAAGAAAAAACGAACATGTGATATACACGGTGCGCAATAATAATGAGATATACCCCCTTAAAAAAAAAGGAAAAAAAACAAACAAAAAAACAAAACAACAACAACACACAACCAGAAAAGCGCGAATCGGGGATCAAACTTTTTTTCTTGTTTTTTTTTTTTTTTTGTTGTTGTTGTTTTTTTTGTTTTTGTTCTTTTGGACAGCTGATTTAAACTCCTACGGGGTTCTACTTCAGGATCTAAACCCCTTTTTATTTTTATTTCAGCTAATGGCGGATGTGGCCTTTTGGGATTAAATTTTGAAGGTTTTTAGTGTCTTGATGCTTAAAAAAAAAAAAGAAAAAAAAAAGGTCTGAGCGGAAGGGAAAGCGGAAGGGGTAAGCCTGCTGATGCACGGCCGGCAGTGCAAAACGCTATCCATCAAGTGGGAACTGTCGGTAAGGTCTCCTGTGACATGGATGTACACCTTTTATTTCTTGACCTTTTTTTTTTTCTTTGGTTTCTGGTCTCTGTGTCTGATTATGCGCCAGACACCTCGTTTACTGCAGACTATAATCATTGTACAGATGGATGCTTGTTTGGTTATGTTTGGGGTTTGTTTGTTTTTTTGTATTGTATTGTTCTGTTTTGTTTCTTTAGTTATTTGTTGTTGTTTTTTTTTCCCCCCAACCAAGTCTTCTGTTTCCCAAGGCAGGTTATCTGGGATGTTAGAGAATAAAAAGTAATTATGATAAAAACAACAACAAAGAAATTCCAGTATATTCATTATTGGGTATTTGCTAGGTGTGTTGAACGTGTCCGAAAACATGTACGAACTATGCTCATTGTTTGGTATTTGTCTTCTTGATCTTGTTTAAAACAATCCCAAACTATGCTCGTTATGCCACATTTACCATTGCTGGTGAACATATCAAGGATAAAAACCCTAAACTCTGCTCATTATCAGTTTGTTATTTGCCTTGTTGACCTAGTTTAAGACAATCCCAAACTATGCTCGTTATTTAACATCATGTACCATCGCTGAACATTTCAAAAATAAAGACCCAAAACTCCGCTCATTATTTGGTATTTTGCTACATGACTGATCCTAAGATATATTCATTGATAACTGGTATTTGCCACCTCGCACATGTCTGAAACAATCCCAAATCGTGGTTGTTGGGTTTTTTGTGTGTGTGTGATTTTTTTTTCTTATATCACTTTAACGTTGCTTCACATAATATCGGTGTAGGCGTTTGACTTCATGTCGTCATATCTTCGACAGTCGACACATTATAGCTGTCGTTGGTGACTGAAGAAGAAGGAGGCTGTGTTGCAACAGGCACTACGCCAGAATTGTTACCTTTTATGATTCTAATAATACAGGTGAGTAAGGACATCGCAAAACACACCCTCAAATCATTATCATATCAATTATTCAGTTCAGTTACTCAAGGAAACGCAGTGACGCATCCTCGAATAACTGAACTGAACTGGACAACTGATATGATAATGATTTGAGGGAATATTTTGCGATGGCCATTACATACCCTGGGGTCAAAATTATAGGGGTGGGGGAAGGATTATTGTTCTTGACACCGACCTCGCCACCGAATGGAGGGGGAAAGAGAAAGAGTTGGGGGGGGGGGAGGGGGGGAAAACAGGGTGGGAAAAGAAGAAAGGAAATCAGTGCCTATTCTTGGAGAGAGAGAAGAAGGGGAGGGAGGGAAGGAAGGAAGAAAGGAAGGGGGGGGGGGGAGTTTAGGGTGGGGAGGGGAAATGGTGGGAGGTGGGTGGGTTGGAGTGTTTCCCTGATCGTTTCGGACTCCTATCCTCTTCCCCCCCCCCCCCCCCCACACACACACACACCCTACGCCCCATCCTTTCCCATTTCGCTCTAACCACCACCACCACCACCACCCCCTCCCCTCCTTCTCTGCTTCGCCCAGATTCGATTCTGTTTGTTTGAAGTTTCGTGTTTACAGGACGCTTGCGTGTGGTTGTTGAGGTTCTGAAGTTGAACGGAACGAATCGTGTTCCCTGTCTCTCTTTCTGTCTCTGTCTCTCCTTCCCTCCCCCTCTCTGTCTCTGTCTCTCTCTGTCTCTTTCACTCTTTAACTGTGTGTCCGCAACTCTGTCAATCTAGTTCTCTCTCTCTCTCTCTCTCTCTCTCTCTCTCTCTCTCTCTCTCTCTCTCTCTCTCTCTCTCTAACTGTGTGTCCGCAACTCTGAATCTGTCAGTCTGTTTCTCTCCCTCCATCTCTCTCTCTCTCTCTCTCTCTCTCTCTCTCTCTCTCTCTCTCTCTCTAACTGTGTGTCCGCAACTCTGAATCTGTCACTCTGTTTCTCTCCCTCCATCTCTCTCTCTCTCTCTCTCTCTCTCTCTCTCTCTTTCTCGCGCTTGTG
>NC_134893.1:17999336-18011836 GCF_041734735.1 Babylonia areolata | reverse complement strand
ATTATAACACTTGAACAGATGACACAATATCATAATATGCATGGACTTGACATTAATTCTACTTAATTAGGTCTGAGTATATGATTTCTCCTTTTGATCGCATGAAAAATAAATTTTGATACATGGAAATTTCTCTGCTTGTTGTTTGATCGGAGAAGTGAACTAAGAGACATGTTTAAACAGTCTTGAAGAAATTTTGTCCGTAAATCATTATATACAGAACAAACAAACAACAAATGGTATTCATCTTCTAGTTCACCTTGGCAAAAAGGACAATGCTTTAAAATATCATTTTCAGTGTACCTATTAACATTGTTATTTAAAGGAAGAGAGAGAGAGAGAGAGAGAGAGAGAGAGAGAGAGAGAGAGTGGGGGATGGGTAGAGAGAGACGCATGCCAGTAGACACACAGGCAAGAAGATAGACAGACAGACGGAGATACATAACTACACCTGACGACACGACAATGGAAAACAGGAAAACAGGAACGAAGACATGCTTATACACACAACAAAGCTACAGTCCGGCTGTGCTTACACAGCTGTTTTTGAAATAGATATTTCTTGTCTTGTCTTGTCTTGTCTTGTCTTGTCTTGTCTTGGAACGAATGTTCGAGACGCTGGCGCAGTCAATGAGCTAAAATGAAATGAACTGCCGGGCGAGATAACTCAAAGAACACATCCTTCGATTTTTGTGACGCACACGAAAGGTTTTTTTTTTTGTTTGCTGATTTAGTTTGCTTTTTTTTTTTGTTGGTTTTAACTTGTTTTGGGTTTGCTGTTTCTGCTTTCTTTCTTTCTTTCTTTCTTTTTATATGAAAATATTGGTTTTAGTTGCAATTGTTAGACGAGATTGACTATCATTGATTCATTGATCCTTCCAATGCATGTCTGTTTTCAGGTTCAACACTTGTGCTTCATGAGCAATAAAAAATGATTTTTGTTTTTAAATCAACGGTCTCACACCATTCCTATGTCTTCTCTCTCTCTCTCTATCTCTCTCTCTCTCTCTCTCTCTCTCTCTCTCTCTCACTCTCTCTCTCAGAATTTAACTGCATATATCCTGACAGCGTGAATTTTTTCAGAAGGGGCTTTCGTCTTCAACCGAATGAAGATCGTTGTCGCTAGCTCACACTCTCTGTTTGTCTCTCTTTCTCTGTCCATATATTTTTTTTCTGTATCCTCTCTCTCTCTCTCTCCTTCCCTCTCTCTCTCCCTCTTTCCCCCACCCTTCCCCTCTCTCTCAAACACACACATGCACACATACATACGTACACACTTCACTCACTCTCCCTCTATGTCACACACACCCTCTATTTCTGTTTATCTCTCTCTCACACACACACGCTTTTTATTTCTGTATGTCTGTCTTGTCTGTCTCTCTAAGCGGAGTCAGACGGCGGCACCAGTGCTTCAAGCACACACACACACACACACACACACACACTGGGGAGAGCGACGTCATTGGGGTATCAGAGGGTGTGGTTATCGATCCAGCCAATCAAAACACCTCGCATTGTTCAAGGCGGATTCAATCGATCTCTGCTGTGTGCATTTTCCGGTGTGCCGTGCATGATGGGTCATACATTTGAGCGATCTCTCTCTCTCTCTCACACACACACACACGCTTCCCTACCCCCTCCCCCACACCCCTACTCTCCCCCCACACCCCTCATCCTCCCCCTCCAGTTCGATGCTGTTGTCCTATGTCTGTCTTTCTTTCTTTTTTTCCCCCCCTTCAGTCTGCTGTTTGTCTCTGAGTTCTCTGTCTCTGTCTCTCTCTGTCTGCCTGTCCACCTGTTTTCATCTCTTTGCATCTGGCGTGTGTGTGTGTGTGTGTGTGTGTGTGTGTGTGTGTGTGTGAGAGAGAGAGATGGTTGAGGTGGGGTTTGATTGGGAAGGAAGGACTTCTTCTTCTTCTTCTTCTACGTTCGTGGGCTGCAACTCCCACGTTCACTCGTATGCACACGAGTGGGATTTTACGTGTATGACCGTTTTTACCCCCGCCATGTAGGCAGCCATACTCCGCTTTCGGGGGTGGGAAGGAATGACATTGGGCGTTTCTCCTCTTGTGTCTGCACGCTTTTTCCCCTCAAAATGTTACTTCCTTTGGTTGTGCTCTGGGTGGAACCAGTGGTTGTGAATGGTGGGATAATCGTGGAAAAAAAATATGGATGTATGTATTTTGATTGTGTTTTGATTTATTTCCTTTCGCTCACCTTTTCCTTCTTTAGCTTTAGTTTCTGTATAGGGAGAGGGCAGGATGTAAAAATAAATAAATAAATAAAAATATAAAAAAGAAAGAAGAAGAAAAAAGCACATGCTGCTTGCTTATTGCCCCTAACTAATGAAGGTTTTGTCTTGTCACGTCTTGTCTCTCTAAATTCAGAACATCATTCACCAGATTCAGACTTGGTATTTTAAGGAGTTGAAAAAAAAGCAAAAAAAAAAAAACTCTTTGGATATGACATGTCCTTTTTGCACTGAAGATAGCATGCGTGGTATAAATGCATTGCGAATGTTTTTATATCTCGATTAGGCCCAAAATACGTAGTCAAACATGTACATGTAATTTGTTTAGTCGATGTGTTGTATAAAACAGCTGTTTTGTAACGGAGTCACATGCGTTATAAGAGAATTAGCAATGTAGGCCCTACATAATTTTATTCTCTGAAACTTGAAGAAGAATAAAGCATTGCTAGTTTATGATTTTCTTTCTTTTTTTCTTCTTTTCTTTATTTTATTTTATTTTTTAATAAGTCACGTGCATCAATATGTACAGGCAGGAAATCCAGACAACAAAATTCATGAATCTCTCTCTCTCTCTCTGTGTCTGTCTGTCTGTTTCTGCCTGTCTATCTGTCTCTATTTCTGTCTCTGCCCCCCTGTCCTCCTCTTTCTTTCCTCCTCTTTCTCCCTGTCTTTCTCGGTCTCCTTTCCCCCCTGTCTCCTCTCTCTCTCTCTCTCTCTCTCTCTCTCTCTCTCTCTCTCTCCGTGTCTGTCTGTCTGTTTCTGTCTGTCTGTTTCTATTTCTGTCTCCACCCCCTCTCCTCCTCTTTCTTTCCTCCTCTTTCTCCCTGTCTTTCTCGGTCTCCTTCCCCCCCTGTCTCCTCTCTCTGTCTCCCTCTCTCTCTCTGTCTGTTTCTGTCTGTCTGTCTGTCTGTTTCTATTTCTGTCTCCACCCCCTCTCCTCCTCTTTCTTTCCTCCTCTTTCTCCCTGTCTTTCTCGGTCTCCTTCCCCCCCTGTCTCCTCTCTCTGTCCCCCTCTCTCTCTCTGTCTGTTTCTGCCTGTCTGTCTGTCTGTTTCTATTTCTGTCTCCACCCCCTCTCCTCCTCTTTCTTTCCTCCTCTTTCTCCCTGTCTTTCTCGGTCTCCTTCCCCCCCTGTCTCCTCTCTCTGTCTCTCTATATCTCTCTATGTTCCCCCGCCCCCTGTCTTTCTCCCTGTCTCTTTCGGTCTCCCCCCCCCCCTCTCCTCCCCCTCTCTATCTCTCTCTATGTTCCCCCGCCCCCCTCTCTCTTTCCCTGTCTCTTTCGGTCTCCCTCCCCCCTCTCTCCTCTCCCACCTCTCTCTATCTCTCTCTATGTTCCCCCGCCCCCCTCTCTCTTTCCCTGTCTCTTTCGGTCTCCCTCCCTCCTCTCTCCTCTCCCACCTCTCTCTATCTCTCTCTATGTTCCCCCCTCTCTCTCTCTTTCCCTGTCTCTTTCGGTCTCCCTCCCCCCTCTCTCCTCTCCCCCCTCTCTCTATCTCTCTCTATGTTCCCCCGCCCCCCTCTCTCTCTTTCCCTGTCTCTTTCGGTCTCCCTCCCCCCTCTCTCCTCTCCCCCCTCTCTCTATGTTCCCCCCTCTCTCTCTCTTTCCCTGTCTCTTTCGGTCTCCCTCCCCCCTTTCTCCTCTCCCCCCCCCCATCTCTCTCTCTCTCTCTCTCTTTCTTCCTCTTCTCCCCATTTCTCTCTCTCCCCGTTTTGCGGGAGGGGTGAAGGTGGGGTAGGAGAAAGGGGGAAGTGAAGGGAAGATGAGGGTAGGGGTAGGGGGGTTTGAGGGGCAGGGAAGGGCGGATAAGCAAATGTTCTTTTTTTTTTCTTTTTTTTCTTTTTTTTCTCACTTCTTCTTTTCTCCGAAAGTTATTTATATTGGCTCAGTTGCTGATTAGATGATTCGTTAATGTTGTATATAAATTAATGACCTGGGTTTTGAATTTATTTAATGTGAATAGCTGGTTTTTTTGTTTTCTTTGTGTGTTTGTTTGTTTGGGTTTTTTTTATTTGTTTGTTTTGTTGTTGTTGTTGTTGTTTTGTGGGTTTTTTTTATTTTTATTTTTATTTTTTATTTTTTAATAAGAACAGAAACCTATTCGTGGAAGCAAGCAGATAAAGGAGGGATAAGTCCAGGGAGAGGGAGAGATAAAAGGTAGAGAGACAGACAGACATACAGACAGACAGAGAGACAGACAGACAGATTCAGGTTTATTCATAAAGAAGAGATAGAGATTCAGATGGTTTAGTCATTAAGACCATCGCCCCATATGAATAAGGGGCGATAACAACAACATTGTATGCCATCAGAACTGTAGCAGTTAATTATGAACGAACGAACGAACGAACGAACGAACGAAATTTTATTTTACGAGGGTAAAGGAGTAAGCACAAAGTACTTTTTTACATCCAGCCCTCTGGGCATGAATAATAATTGGAAAAAAAGCAACAAAGTAAAAAAATAAAAAAAAAAATAAAAAAAAAAAGCGAGAGTCAATTCACAACATCAACGTCAAAATTGCATAAGCATGTGCAAACATAACATAGAACGTATGTACAATACAATATCGCGATAGATGAATAACAACGAGGACAATAGGGTAGGGGCGTGGTGGAGAGCGGAAGGAAGAATGGACAAGAGGAAGAGTAAAGAAGGCAGGGGAGGCTGACAACAGACAGATAATAGTGACAGTGACAGTGGAGAGACATAGAGACTGACAGGGGAGGAGAGAGGCGTATATATATTGACAATCTATACATGATTTTTTGTTTATAATTGATATGTGTCACATAATCACATGTTTTTCAATAAATGTGCACGATATATGTTTTTAAAGTTAGGGATGCTTTTTACAGTGTTTACATTGAGGCAGGATAATAATTCATTCCATAAACAGCCCCCTGAATAAGACAGACTAGATTTAAAAAGATCGATCCTTGGAAGTGGTACCATAACTTTATGAAGATGACGATGAGTGTTGATTACAAATTTATTCTTCAGCGAGGGGGGAGCAAATCCAGACATGATTTTGAACATAAATAGACCTTTGTTAAATAGAAGTTTTGTTTTCAGTGGGAGGATATCGAGAGCTTTATAATCAGATACAGTCAATGATGAAGATTTTAAAAGAATCAATTTTACAGCTCTTCTATGCAGACTCATAAAGTCGAAGCATAGTTAATGTGTGATTCTATATAAGTACTGACAAATAGTTTTCGGCAGTGAAGATCCAAAAAGTGTTTGATTCTAGACAGTTGATAGATATTTTTTGATACCTGTTTGCATAACAGAGAAATATGATGTGACCATGACAAATTATTATCGATAGTGATGCCAAGGATTTTATGGTGGTCAACTTCTTCAATCTTGTCACCTTTGATGAAAATAGGCGAACAGTTTATGGATATATTTTGACGTTTTTGTCTTGTTGTGATTATTAGGAATTTTGTTTTTTTAGGATGGAGACACATGTGGTTTAGTTCGGACCATTCAATCAATTGGTCAATACTTTCCTGAAGAGAAAGAGATACGATACATAGGTTAGTATGACTAGTATGAATGGTGGTGTCATCAGCAAACATTTCACATGGTGTCTTGATAGATAAGGGTAGGTCATTAATATATGCAGAAAATAAGATAGGTCCCAAAACAGAACCTTGAGGTACACCATAGTTAATTGGTAATAACATTGATTTTGAACCATTTGTGGACACAAGTTGTTTTCTTTCAGAGAGAAAAGATGAGATAAGTTCTAATGTATTCAAAGACAAACCATAAATCTTTAGTTTTTTCAGGAGGAGAGAATGATCAATCACATCAAAAGCCTTCATAAAGTCGACAACAAGGGCTCCAGTAATTTCGTTATTATTAATGTTAGTGAGCCATTGATCTACTAAATTTGTTAGTGCAGAATGACATGAGTGATTAGCTCTAAATCCAGACTGGTTTGGATGGAACAAGTCAAAATTATTAAAATGCTTAAGAATATGTTTATTTATATGATTTTCCAGGGGTTTTGATAATATTGGCAAAATAGAAATTGGTCTGACATAACTAGAGAGAGGGAGACAGAAACAGAGACAGAGACAAAGAGATGATTAGTGCTCATGCTGCGATGATCCATCATTGCACTTTTTTTTTAATTTTCACCCCTTCCTCCCTCAAAATTGGAATGTTTTCAAATCATGAATCACTGTCAAAACTCACTGACAGTTTCCATTAACCAGATGTTTTTATCATCAGCATCCCTCCCCCCCCCCCTCCCCCCCCTCCCCCCCATCCTCTCCCTTCCTTCCTTCCCCTCCCCCTCCCTCCCCTTCCCCTCTCCCGCATTCCTTGATTTTCCTCTCCACGCCCTTCCCCATACCACCACCACCACCACCCCGCCCCGACTCCCCTCCACACCATCAAAGGCCCCTATATGTACATGTACGAGTATAATTATAGACTTCTTTACTTCAACCATAAAACGTCTGTGTGCGTCACTGGAAACGTCTCCTGGGCTGGTTTCACCTGGTCACACACACACACACCCAAGTAATTCTGCTTCGGTGATAACAGCGATAACAGTTTGTGTGTGTGTGTGTGTGTGTGTGTGTGTGTGTGTGTGTGTGTGTGTGTGTGTGTGTGTGTGTGTGTTGGAGTTTACGTGTGTATACGTACGTTCTTCCGTTAAACGTCTTTCCACTGGAAGTGATTTTAGACGTGTAGACGTATGTGTGTGTGTGTGTTTATGTAGGGGGAGGGGGGGAGGGGGGCCTGGGGGGGGGGGCTGAGGGATGGGGGGATGGGGAAGCGGATATGTGCCACTCGCCATGTTTTCCATTACTACGTCACTCTTGTGTATAATCGTTCATCTGTTTCAAAGGTTGTCATAGTTTCCTCTGCCCCCCCAACTAATACTCATTATTTTAACGCTTTCCATAATACTTTATTTAAAAAAAAAGTTTCAAAATGATAATAATAATAATAATAATAATAATAATAATAATAATAACAATAATAATGATAATAATGATAAAAGCTCACAAGGAATGAGCGCCCTCATGCAGATCTAAGGGTGACGTTATGGGAGTGCCAAGATGCATACTCTTTTTGATTTGGGGAAAGGGGGGGGGGGAGCAAGGAGGATAAGTAGGGTAGGGATGGGGAGGAGGGAGGGGGGGGGGTTGGGGTGATTCCCCCCCCCCCCCCCCCCCCGTTTAAATAACACAATCTAGACCGCTCCGTCGCTGTCTTTTCCCTTACCCCCCCCCCCCCCCCCTCACCCTCCCCTCCCCAAGTATCAAACACTGTAGCGCCCTGTCCTGTGCTTTAGAAAGAAACGTCTCTGTGTTGGAGCACTTATCTCACTTTTTTTTTTTTTTTTTTTTTTTTTTTTTTAAGTGCCTAATTATATTCCGATTGCTGCATAGCAGCCCTGCCTTACAAAATATCTCCACGGTTCTAGATGTAACGTTTACCTGAGAGAGAGAGAGAGAGAGAGAGAGAGAGAGAGAGAGAGAGATACCTGTAGCTTCCTGTAGATGGAAAAATGAGTAGAGTAAAGCGTAGAGAAGAGGAATTTTTTTTTAAGTAAGGGAAATCTGCATTTCATTGCGTGTGAAGTGGAAAGAGTCTGAGGGCAGTGAATTGGGGGTTTAGGGGACGAAAAAAGGAAGTCGGGAAGAGAGAGAGAGAGAGAGAGAGAAGAACGCAAGAACGCAAGAATTTTAATGTAAGGTCACCGACCTGTATACATTCTGGGTGCACGTGTTGCACACACAGCTTAACTAAAATAAAATAGGAAGAACGAAAACAATCCACTTAATACAGATCGGCTTTTAGTAAGTTCCGTTTTGGTATAAATGAACTAAAAATAAATCAGCGTTATCGTGATGTTTTGAAAAACTGCCCATGTGGTGGTAGAATAGAGAACGAACTACATGTACTAACAGCCTGTCCATTATATGATGATATTAGAAGGAAATATTTGCTTAAGCATATGCAAAATATTAGAAATCTGTCATTATCATTTCTGCTGCAAAACGAAAGTTGTAATGTGACCAGAGATGTTGCAATGTTTGTTTTTTTATGCATTAAGACTGAGAGAAGAGCACTTTCAGCCCTAAACAAAAATATCAGCCTTGTGCTTTTCATTTAGTTTACTTGTTCTCAGAGAGAGAGAGACAGAGACAGAGAGAGAGAGAAACAGACAGACAGAGACAGAGAGACGTTAATAACAATTAAATATTATAAGAAGAAAGCTGAAGATGTCAGAACAAAATGAATGAATACATAAACAGATATCTGATTTATATATATATAAGTCTCACTTGAAATGAAAACTGTGAAAAAATACATAGATATATAGACAGCTACCAGTAGCTAGCCGTAGATGGGAAATAGAAATTAGTAAAGCGCAGAGAAGACGATTTTATGTCAGGAATAAATACTGTTTATTCAATATAAGACAAAGGCACGTAACAGAAAGTCGATGCTTTGACTTGTATGTCTTTAAATTAGCTTTGTGTATTAGAAGAGTAACATTACTCCGTTTGGGGGCTGTTTTTTTTTTGTTTTTTTTTTTCATGATTATCTGCATATAACTAAAGAACTAACTGACTAGATAACTAAAAGCGGGCGGGGGGAGGGGGTGGGAGGGGAGGGGAGGGGAGGGGCGGGGGGGGGAGAGAGAGAGAGAGAGAAAGAAAGAAGAACATATCAACGTATACTTCCATTTCGCACCAGTCATGACTCTACACGGAAACGCTGAACAGAGAGAGAGGGAAAGTGCACAGACTTCAGTCAGCGCATTCAGCCCTCAAAAGTGACGGGCGCAATAGCCGAGTGGTTAAAGCGTTGGACTGTCAATCTGAGGGTCCCGGGTTCGAATCACGGTGACGGCGCCTGGTGGGTAAAGGGTGGAGATTTTTACGATCTCCCAGGTCAACATATGTGCAGACCTGCTAGTGCCTGAATCCCGTTCGTGTGTGTATACAAGCTTAACATCAAATACGCACTTTAAAGATCCTGTAATCCATGTCAGCGTTCGGTGGGTTATGGAAACAAGAACATACCCAGCATGCACACCCCCGAAAACGGAGTATGGCTGCCTACATGGCGGGGTAAAAAACGGTCATACACGTAAAAGCCCACCCGTGTGCATTTGAGTGAACGCAGAAGAAGAAGAAGAAGAAGAAGAAGCCCTCAAAAGTACAAGACATCATGTCTTCAGCTACAGAGTGATAACACGGTGTCCCGTTCGCGAATCTCAGCCTCCTCAGCTGCTCACAGCCCCGTCGCAGGGGCGATATCTTTAATTGGACATCCTGATCAATATCCCCGATCTTTTTTAACTCGGCAATTCCATTAGCAGATGACGCAGCTATGCCGCCGCCATGTGTGTGTGTGTGTGTGTGTGCTGAATTAAAGACTGCATGGGAAATCTGCATTTCATTGCGTGTGAAGTGGGAAGAGTTGGAGGGTTGGGGGTTGGGGGGGGGGGGGGAGGAAGTTGGGGATTAGAGACAGAGACAGACAGACAGACAGAGACAGAGATAGAGAGTCAGAAACGCACAGAGAGACACACACACAGAGAGAAAATAGGAAATAAAGACACACACACACACACACACACACACACACACACACACACACACACACACACACACACACACACACACTCAGAGAGAGAGAGATTCAAAAACTAGACATTGCCTAGTCTTCCAACCTGTCCTTGCGACAAAAAAACAGTAACGATAAGACACAACAATAACCATAATGGTAAATACTACTACTACTACTACTACTACTACTACTACTACTACTACTACTACTACTACTACTACCACCACCACCACCACCACCACCCCTGCTACTAATGATGATAATAATACTAATCAACGCACCATCATCATGTTTATAAAAACATGATAAAGAGAACACTCACACCCACCCACCCACCCACATATGCACACACTCATCCCCAAACACACACACCCTTACACACACACACACACACACACACACACACACACACACACACACACACACACACACATATATATATATATATATATATATATATATATATATATATAGAGAGAGAGAGAGAGAGAGAGAGAGAGAGAGAGAGAGCATTCAACAAAATGACGTACCACCATCCTTTTGCCGTCGTTCCCAAGGCGGGAGAATTGAATGGTAGGTATGTCAACACAGTCCCCATCCACGACACAGGGAGAGAGAGAGAGGGGGGTGGGTGGGAGACAGGCAGACATGCAGACAGACAGACAGAGAGAACGAAAGAGAGACAGAGAGCAAGTGAGAGAGAGAGAGCGGCAGGCAGACAGAGACAGAGAGTAAGATAGATAGAGAGACAGACAGACAAACATACAGACAGACAAACAAACAAACAGAGACCAAGAGAGAGAGAGACAGACAGGCAGACAGAGACAGAGAGCATGAGAGAGAGAGACAGACAGAGATGGAGAGGAAGAGAGAAAGAGACAGACATACACACACACACACACACACACACACACACACACACACACACACACACACACACACACAACCACACATACACACACACACACACACACACACACACACACACACACACACACACACACACACACACTTTGAACTACAGAAAAGTTTACACAGCTTTGGGCCACAGCATATACATGGAAGGTGAGGAAATATGGTGAGGATGAAAAGATGGGCGGGGATACACGGCAAGTTGAGTGGGGAGGCGGAGGGGGGTGGGGGGAGGGGGCGTGGGGGGGGGGGAGGGGTCGAGCTCTCTGTCTCTGTCTCTCTCTATGTGTCTGTGTCTCTGTCCATCTGTCTGTATTTCTGCCTGTCTTTGTCTCTGTCTCTCTCTGCCTGTGCCTCTCTGTCTGTCTCTGTGTCATTTACCAACATTTGTATTGTTGTGTTTTATCGTTATTGCTATTGTTGTCATAAGAACAGGTTGGAAGACCAGGCAATACCTAAAATCTTTATCTTTGAGTTATAAACATTTTGAATCTCGAATCTCTGTCTGTCTGTCTGTCTCTCTGTCTGTCTCGCTGTCTGTCTGAGTGTGTCTCTTTCTGACTGGGAGACCGCAGAACCAGGGCTGTCTAACAGAATCTGGCAGTGAGTAAAAGACATGTTCCGATGTTACGTTTTCAATGTCCATGTCCTTCCACTGTAGCCTCTGATACTGTAGAAGAGGAGATTTCAGCATCGTTGTTCATCCCCAGCCATGTTCCTAAGATACGGTATGCACGTGCGCCTTGTGCCGTTGAAGACTTCACGTTAGAATGAAGCTTCAGCCAAAAGGACTTTAGAGCAAAACTGAACAATGCAATGTTCACAGCACGGGCCGTCAGCAACGCGGACACCGTGGCATCAAGGACGTAACACACCGGCAATGCACAGCAATTGCGGTGTAGGCGTACAATTGACGAGATATATTATATGACATTAATGCCGTCACAACGAATGCTCCAACGCTTATGTCACTCTTCTCTCTCTCCCCCCCCCCTCGCCCCCCCTAACGAACACCTAACGACTTTATTTATGGTGAACTTGGGATATACCCGATATATCTAAATTCTTATGTAAACTGTATTAATTACTGGCTAAAATTAACTAGAATGGATAGTTATAGGTTACCATGCAAAGCTTACAGGTCGCTGTATAATTTAGACAATAATGGCAAGAAGACTTGGGCTACAGGTATTAGAAAATGTTTGTGTTCCTATGGACTTGCCTATGTATGGTATAACCAGGGTGTTGAAAATGTAACAGGATTTATGAAATGTTTCAAACAAAGACTTGTTGACTGTAGATGGCAGAGCTGGCTTGATCACGTACAGAACAGCAATAGATTTGCTGAATATAGGATGTTTAAAGTGACAAATAGTGTGGAACCATATATTGAAATTGTAACGAATAGATATGTTAAATGTGTTCTGACTAAATTAAGATTTGGCGTAACAGACATTGCTTGCCATAGGTTTAGATTTAGCGATAGAAGAGTAGATAAAGTACAGTGTCGTTTATGTCATGATTCAGAAGAAGATGAAACTCATTTTATGTTTTGCTGTCCTGTCTTTCACGACTTAAGGATAAATATATATTCAACCTTAGTTTTATAGTAGCCCATGTCGCTTTAGATTTAATTTGCTTATGTCATCTGAAAATGAAATTGTTTTACGTAATGTTACGTTCTACATTTACTATGCCTTGAAACGATTACGTACGGCTGTAACTTA
>NC_134893.1:17991836-17994336 GCF_041734735.1 Babylonia areolata | reverse complement strand
ACACACACACACACACACACACAACACCTCTCTTTCCCTTCACATTCCCACTTCTCTCAGACCAAGTGGAATATTATTATTGACAAAGGAGGGTGAATCCAGTTCGTCGTCGGTGTTGTCTGTCTTCCAAGTCGGGGCGGATGTGAAAGCGCGTCACTGCTATCTATTTCCGATCTCAGGCGTTTCGTTTCTTTAACGCGCAGAATGCAGTACGTGTGTGACCTTATACATCATTCCTGTTCTGTGTGGTGTTCTTCTCCACGTCTGTCTCCGTTTGTCTGTCTGTCTGTGTATCTCTATTTGTCTGCGTGCCTCTGTCTATATATCCGTCCGTCAGTCAGTCAGTCCGTCTGTCTGTCTGTCTGATAGTTCGTATCTCTCTGCCTCTCTCTCTCTCTGTCTCTATTTGTCTGGCCCCTCTCTCTCTCTCTTTTTGTGTTTATCTGCCCCCCCCCCCCCCTCTCTCTCTCTCTCCCTTCCTCTCTCTCTCTCTCTCTCTATCCGTTTCTGTTTGTCTGCCCTCTCTCTGTGTCTCACTCTCTGTCTCCTCTCTCTCTCTCTCTCTCTCTCTCTCTCTCTCTCTATCTCTCACTGTGTGTGTCTCTCTCTGCCTCTCTCTCTCTCTCTCTCTCTCTCTCTCTCTCTCTGCATGAAAACCTTTTCCTTTCATTTATGTGTGTGCTACTTGTAATAGATGTAGATTAGCAAGGACAGATTGGAAGAATAGGCAATGCCTAAAATCTTAATCCTTGAATAAAAACGTTCTGAGTTCTGAGGTTGTTTTTTCTCTCTCTGTTTGTATGCGCCCCCCCCCTCTCTCTCTCTCTGTCTCTCTCCCTCTCTCCATCAGCTATGCCTCATCCTCACGCTCAAACTTCGTGCCGTCAAATAAACCTCCTCCTGTCTTGGTAAGGGAAGTAAGGAAAATAAATGAATGAGTAAATAAAAAAAATAAATAAAAAAAGAATAAACCGCTAACAAAAACGTCACTCGGAATGGATGGATAAATAAATAAACATCCATCCTTTAGCTCCGTGTTTACAAACAAACAGTGTCTCGTCTGTTCTTTTGAAGAGAGATAGTCGAGTTGTGCTGAAATATGAAGCCCCGTGTCACATCTCAACGTTATCCCTGCCCAAACGGTGAATAGAAACAACTTTTTTTTTTTTTTTTTTTTAAAGCGTAAGGTATTTTTAAAGACATCTTTGGTCTGCAGATAGCCGATCAAAAAGAAGGAAAAAACCCCCCAAAAAACACCAGTGATTATCTGATGATGATGATGATGATGATGATGATGGTGATGATGGTTATATTGAAGGTCTGACAACAAAGAAGCTGTGTTGTACACATAAAGAAATCGCAAAGAAAAGCAAACGAAGTGACAGTAGATAGCCGACATCTTTCAACCACCAGTGATTTGATTGTGATGATGATGATGATGATGATGATGATGATGGCTATTCTATTGACTGTCTGAAAAAAAGCCCCCCCCCCCAAAAAAAAACAACAAAACAACAACAACAACAACAAAAAAAAAAACAAAAACAGAGATGTGTTACACATCACACACACACAAAAAAACCAACAACATCGAAAAGCAAACAAAAAGATGACAGTACTGAGCAGATAATCTTTGATGATATTTACTGCATTGACGGGCTAATGACAACAACAGCAGCAGCAGCTGCAACAAAAACGAAACAACAACAACAACAATGACAAGAGAGGATTGTGTGAAACACTTATCACTTTTTTTTTTTTCTTTTTTTTTTTTTTTTTTTTGTCGTGGCGGGTCTGAATACCGAGTGATTCGCTGTTGATCATTTTTATCATATTGACAGTGTAAATCTTCGGTTTTTTGTGGGTTTTTTTTGTTGTTTTTGGGGGGTTTTTTAAGACAAGAGGGAGCTGTATTGGGGGCACTTATCTCTTGATTTGATCAGCCGTGTCGTAGCTTGCATGCTGCAGTTTTGCACGTACAGCAGTGGACCACCCTCAGCGGACATTGCGCATTGCGGAGCTCTCAGTTGATTCCCTGTAAAAAGAAGATGACTTTTTTTCTTTCTTTTTTTTTCTTTTTTTTTTATTGACGTGGTAACACAACGCAATGACAGAAGGGACCTCTGTGAGAAATTTGTCACATGATACGATTTTACAAATTATTTCTTTCTTTCTTTCTTTCTTTCTTTCTTTCTTTTCGTCGAAGCGTGCAACGTCCATTTTTTTTGCAAGAAAAACAAGTAGGTCATTCTCGTGTATGATGTGTTGGTCCTGTTTTTTGACTCCCTGCAGATGATGATGATGATGATGATGATAATTGTTACAGACAGATAAAACAAAACAAAACAAAAAAAAAATTGACAAGAGGGGGTTGTGTGTTCGATGCTCATCACCTGATATGACATGCAGTGTCGTGGCTGGCATGCAGCGTGCAGTTCTGCACGTAGCTTCAACAAGTGAGCCAGTGGGGCCACCTT
Source organism: Babylonia areolata (assembly GCF_041734735.1). NCBI lineage: Eukaryota > Metazoa > Mollusca > Gastropoda > Neogastropoda > Buccinidae > Babylonia > Babylonia areolata. The sequence goes on along the minus strand of NC_134893.1, from coordinate 17,991,859 downwards.
CATATGGACGTCTCGCTGCTGTT
>NC_134893.1:17976836-17981836 GCF_041734735.1 Babylonia areolata | reverse complement strand
CTAGTCGTGACTGACATCAAACTTCCCTCATCACCTAGTTGTGACTGTCATCAAACTTCCCTCATCATCTTGTTGTGACTGTCATCAAACTTCCCTCATCACCTTGTGGTGACTGTCATCAAACTTCACTCATCACGTAGTTGTGACTCTCATCAAACTTCCCTCATCACCTAGTTGTGACTGTCATCAAACCTTCCTCATCACCTAGTTGTGACTCTCATCAAACTTCCCTCATCACCTAGTTGTGACTGTCATCAAACTTCCCTCATCACCTAGTTGTGACTGTCATCCAACTTCCCTCATCACCTAGTTGTGACTGTCATCAAACTTCCCTCATCACCTTGTGGTGACTGTCATCAAACTTAACTCATCACGTAGTTGTGACTCTCATCAAACTTCCCTCATTACCTAGTGGTGACTGTCATCAAACTTCTCTCATCACCTAGTCGTGACTGTCATCAAACCTTCCTCATTACTAAGTGTTGACTGTCATCAAACGTCCCTCATTACCTAGTGGTGACTGTCATCAAACTTCCTTCATTACCTAGTTGTGACTGTCGTCAAACTTCCCTCATCACCTAGTCGTGACTCATCAAACTTCCCTCATCACCTAGTTGTGACTGTCATCAAACTTCCTTCATTACTTGGTTGTGACTGTCGTCAAACTTCCCTCATCACCTAGTCGTGACTGACATCAAACTTCCCTCATCACCTAGTTGTGACTGTCATCAAACTTCCCTCATCATCTTGTTGTGACTGTCATCAAACTTCCCTCATCACCTTGTGGTGACTGTCATCAAACTTCACTCATCACGTAGTTGTGACTCTCATCAAACTTCCCTCATTACCTAGTGGTGACTGTCATCAAACTTCTCTCATCACCTAGTCGTGACTGTCATCAAACCTTCCTCATTACTAAGTGTTGACTGTCATCAAACGTCCCTCATTACCTAGTGGTGACTGTCATCAAACTTCCTTCATTACCTAGTTGTGACTGTCGTCAAACTTCCCTCATCACCTAGTCGTGACTCATCAAACTTCCCTCATCACCTAGTTGTGACTGTCATCAAACTTCCTTCATTACTTAGTTGTGACTGTCGTCAAACTTCCCTGTTCACCTAGTCGTGACTGACATCAAACTTCCCTCATCACCTAGTTGTGACTGTCATCAAACTTCCCTCATCATCTTGTTGTGACTGTCATCAAACTTCCCTCATCACCTTGTGGTGACTGTCATCAAACTTCACTCATCACGTAGTTGTGACACTCATCAAACTTCCCTCATCACCTAGTTGTGACTGTCATCAAACCTTCCTCATCACCTAGTTGTGACTCTCATCAAACTTCCCTCATCACCTAGTTGTGACTGTCATCAAACTTCCCTCATCACCTAGTTGTGACTGTCATCCAACTTCCCTCATCACCTAGTTGTGACTGTCATCAAACTTCCCTCATCACCTTGTGGTGACTGTCATCAAACTTAACTCATCACGTAGTTGTGACTCTCATCAAACTTCCCTCATTACCTAGTGGTGACTGTCATCAAACTTCTCTCATCACCTAGTCGTGACTGTCATCAAACCTTCCTCATTACTAAGTGTTGACTGTCATCAAACGTCCCTCATTACCTAGTGGTGACTGTCATCAAACTTCCTTCATTACCTAGTTGTGACTGTCGTCAAACTTCCCTCATCACCTAGTCGTGACTCATCAAACTTCCCTCATCACCTAGTTGTGACTGTCATCAAACTTCCTTCATTACTTAGTTGTGACTGTCGTCAAACTTCCCTCATCACCTAGTCGTGACTGACATCAAACTTCCCTCATCACCTAGTTGTGACTGTCATCAAACTTCCCTCATCATCTTGTTGTGACTGTCATCAAACTTCCCTCATCACCTTGTGGTGACTGTCATCAAACTTCACTCATCACGTAGTTGTGACTCTCATCAAACTTCCCTCATCACCTAGTTGTGACTGTCATCAAACCTTCCTCATCACCTAGTTGTGACTGTCATCAAACTTCCCTCATCACCTAGTGGTGACTGTCATCAAACTTCTCTCATCACCTAGTGGTGACTGTCATCAAACTTCCCTCATCACCTAGTTGTGACTGTCATCAAACTTCCCTCATTACCTAGTTGTGACTGTCATCAAACTTCCCTCATCACCTAGTGGTGACTGTCATCAAACTTCCTTCATTACCTAGTTGTGACTGTCGTCAAACTTCCCTCATCACCTAGTTGTGACTCATCACACTTCCCTCATTACCTAGTTGTGGCTGTCATCAAACTTTCCTCATCACCTAGTTGTGACTGCCATCAAACTTCGCTCATCACCTGTCATCAAACTTCTCTCATCACCTAGTTGTGACTGTCATCAAACTTCCTTCATTACCTAGTGGTGACTGTCATCAAACTTCGCTCATCACCTAGTTGTGACTGTCATCAAACTTCCCTCATCACCTAGTTGTGACTGTCATCAAACTTCTCTCATCACCTAGTTGTGACTGTCATCAAACTTTCCTCATCACCAAGTCGTGACTGTCTCGCCACGTTTCAATGGGATCCAGTACTGATAAATCCATGGAAGATTACTGAGGGGGACGGTAGTCTAGCAGATCCAGTTTTTTTGCAAATGAGATGTTGTGGTACTGTCGGTCGTTTTGTGTGCACTGTGGCTCTTGCTGTGGGAACCACAGCCTTGTTGTGCACGTGCTACCCGTCTGGGAACCGCGAGTCCCCGAACCCCCATCCCCTGTGTGTGTGTGTGTGTGTGTGTGTGTGTGTGTGTGTGTGTGTGTGGTGTGTGTGTGTGTGTGTGTGGTCCTGAGTGCCTCAGAAGTATTTGAGGACAGAAATTTCAAGGTGCTCTCTCTCTCTCTCTCTCTCTCTCTCTCTCTCTCTGGTTTTATCTCTATCTTTGTCTCTTTATGTGTCTCCTTCTTCCACACGCCCCCCCCCCCTCTCTCTCTCTCTCTCTCTCTCTGTCAATATGTTTCTGTCCCCCCCCCCTCTCTCTGTCTGTCTGTCTGTCAGTCCCTCTCTCTTTGTCTATCTCTCTCTCTCTCAGTCCTTCTGTATGTCTTGTCTGTCCGTCTGTCTGTCTCTCTGTGTGTCTCTGTCCCTGTCTGTCTGTCCCTGTCTGTCTGTCTCTGTCTGTCTGTCTCTGTCTGTCTGTCTCTGTCCCTGTCTGTCTGTCTCTCTCTGTCTGTCTGTCTCTGTCCCTGTCTGTCTGTCTCTGTCCCTGTCTGTCTGTCTGTCTGTCTCTCTCCGTTTCTGTCTGTGTGATCACTCAAGTAGCTGTATGGAACCACTGTCTCCCAGCGCTGCGCCAGCACACAATCAATCTCTCTCGAGCTCTGATTGTAACGAAGCGGGACAAAGACGTCATACGCAACGCTGATAGCAACACGGCCATTCTGGAAACGTCATTCCCACCACCAATCCCTTCCTTCAGAAGGAAAGAACTCAGAACTCTGACGTGACGTGAGAGAGAGAGAGAGAGAGAGACACAGAGAGAGAGAGACACACACAAACACACACACACAAACACACACACACACGGAAACATAGAGACAGAGACAGACAGACAGACACAGGCACAGACAGACAGACCGCGGCAGACCGCAGACAAAGAAAACGGAAAATCAAAGCTCTTCTCAGGTTAGAGTCAATGTACTTAGATGAAACTTTAAAACTTTGGATAATATTTATTTAGAATCAAACAAAACAACTTAGAAAAAGGAAAGTTTGCTGCATGTTATGACGCCTTAAAGTATCTGCTTTACAAAAAAAAAAAAGGTCGGAAGAAAGGGCCAAGAACGTTGCCCCCCCCCACCCCCACCCCCACCCCCTTTTCATCCCCCCCCCCCCTCCACCATCACCTGCCTGTCTGCCCAGAATGCGAAGATACCACACCTCTTCTGAAATCGAAGCAAAGGTTCAGAGCTTGGCATTTATAAACTCTCTTCAATCGGCTTCTCATCTATCACTGCCTCTGGCCCTGAATAGCTCTCTCTCTCTCCCTCTCTCTCTCTCTCTCTCTCTCTCTCTCTCTCTCTCTCTCTCTCTCTCTCTCTCACACACACACACACACACACACACTCTCTCTCTCTCTCTCTCTCCCTCTCTCCCTCTCTCTCGCTCTGTCATTCTTCATCGCGATATCTCCTTTCTTCTGATAACTCTGGTCCCTGTGTTCCATCTGTCAGAACCCAATCCTTTGGTCAACGGACTCTTTCCCTTCCAGGGACCAACCATCTGGAATACCGTTCAGGTCCCTCCAGTCCAGTCCAGCCCAGCCCAGCCCAGTACCTTTCTATTGGCATTTATTAAACATCATTACGCTCCATCCCACACCATTCCCAGTTCTGACCATGCAATGTGATTAACAATCAGTACTGATCTTCTGGCGCTCCAGAGCTTTCAGCAAGTTATCGTTTATTCATTTATTTATTTAATTATTTGATTATTTATATTTTAATGTATGTATGTGTTTATTTATTTATCTATTTATTCATTTACCTACATGTGAAGTGTTTTTTTTATGGCAGTGGTAGAAGCAGAGTATAATAATCATCACCGTCATCATCATCATCATCATCATCGTCATCATCAAACAATTTATTTGATGGTTTGAAGTTTTACATCACAATAACACTGCTGCTTCTGTTCTGTTTGTTTGTCTGTTTTAATTCATATAACAGCCTGCTGTTCAGATATGTTGGTGAGCACCCACATACACCTTATGTTCACCTATTGAAATTTATATTTATATATATATGGAGAAGTATGGCAAGTGTAGAACTGAGTCATTTTCGTATAGTCATTTAAATGTTCCTCTTGGGTGTGTTTTTTCACATATAAATAGAAGAAGAAAAATCAAGGAAAAAAACAGATTGCTAGAATTGAAGAAGAAGAAGAAGAAGAAGAAGAAGAAGAAGAAGAAGAAGAAGAAGAAGAAGAAGAAAGAGGAACAGGAGAAAGAATGGGAGAATAT
>NC_134893.1:17961836-17969336 GCF_041734735.1 Babylonia areolata | reverse complement strand
GTGTACAGAGCTAGCTCTGCAAGGTCCCCGGGGAAAAAGGGGCTTGTGGTGAGGGGAAACTTGACAGGTGTTCTGTGCTGTGGTTGCTGTCCACAGACAAGGACAGCATTTTTTTTTTTTTTTTTTTTTTGGGGGGGGTCTCTGCCTGTCTCTATCTGTCTGTCTGTCTGTCTCTCTCTTTCTCTCTTTGTCTCTGTCTCTGTCTCTGTCTCTCTCTCTCTCTCTCTCTCTCTCGTTCCCCCTCTCTTTCTCACTCCCCCCTCCTTCTTCCTGCCCCTCCCCATGTTTACCTTTCTCAGTCTCTCTCTCTCTTTCTTTCTCTCTCTCTCTCCCTTCACCATCTCTCTACCCCACCCCTGTCTTTCTCTCTCTCTCTCTCTCCACTCCACCCCTCCTCTCTCTCTCTCTCTCTCTCTTCCGCTCCCTCTCACTCACTGCCTGATCCCCCCACCAATCCACCCACTTATCCACCCACCCACCCAAATCCACGGAGCAGGTTGGCTGCAATATTTCAACGTCTCGTGCTGCGATTATGATCATTATGCTCCCCCCCCCCCCCCACCCTCATCCCCGAGTCGCCGGCATCGTCGTGGCAGGCAGCTCTTGAAGCGCAATAACACTGGGCGTTGGGACTGGAGGAGACTTTGTCCACGTGGTCCTCACACAAGTGTGTGTACAGAGTCCCCGGGAAAAGGGGCTTGTGGTGGGGGGAACTTGACAGGTGTTCTGTGCTGTGGTTGCTGTCCACAGACAAGGACAGCATTTTTTGTTTGCTTGGGGGTCGGGGTGGGGGTGGGAGGTGTCTCTGTCTATCTGTTTCTCTTTCTCTCTCTTTCTCTCTTTGTCTCTGTCTCTGTCTCTCTCTCTCTCTCTCTCTCTCTCTCTCTCTCTCGTTCCCCCTCTCTTTCTCACTCCCCCCTCCTTCTTCCTGCCCCTCCCCATGTTTACCTTTCTCAGTCTCTCTCTCTCTCTTTCTTTCTCTCTCTCTCTCTCTCTCTCTCTCCCTTCACCATCTCTCTACCCCACCCCTGTCTTTCTCTCTCTCTCTCCACTCCACCCCTCCTCTCTCTCTCTCTCTCTCTCTCTCTCTCTCTTCCGCTCCCTCTCACTCACTGCCTGATCCACCCACCAATCCACCCACTTATCCACCCACCCACCGAAATCCACGGAGCAGGTTGGCTGCAATATTTCAACGACTCGTGCTGCGATTATGATCATTATGCTCCCCCCCCCCTCCCCCCATCCCCGAGCTGCCGGCATCGTCGTGGCAGCTTTTGAAGCGTGATAACACTGGGCGGTAGGACTGGAGGAGACCTCGTCCACGTGGTCCTCACACAAGTGTGTGTACAGAGCTAGCTCTGCGAGGTCCCCGGGAAAAAGGGGCTTGTGGTGGGGGGGAACTTGACAGGTGTTCTGTGCTGTGGTTGCTGTCCACAGACAAGGACAGCATTTTTGTTGTTTTTTGTTGTTTTTGTTTATTGGTTTTTTTTTGTTGGGGGGGGGGGTGGGGGGGGTCTCTGTCTATTTGTCTCTCTGTCTCTGTCTCTGTCTCTATCTCTCTCTCTCTCTCTCTCTCTCTCTCTCTCTCTCTCTCTCTCTCTCTCTCTCTCGTTCCCCCTATCTTTCTCACTCCCCCCTCCTTCTTCCTGCCCCTCTCCATGTTTACCTTTCTCAATCTCTCTCTCTCTTTCTTTCTCTCTCTCTCTCCCTTCACCATCTCTCTACCACACCCCTGTCTTTCTCTCTCTCTCTCTCCTCTCCACCCCTCCTCTCTCTCTCTCTCTTCCGCTCCCTCTCACTCACTGCCTGATCCACCCACCAATCCACCCACCTATCCACCCACCCACCCAAATCCACGGAGCAGGTTGGCTGCAATATTTCAACGTCTCGTGCTGCGATTATGATCATTATGCTCCCCCCCCTCCCCCCCATCCCCGAGTCGCCGGCATCGTTGTGGCAGGCAGCTTTTGAAGCGTGATAACACTGGGCGGTGGGACTGGAGGAGACCTTGTCCACGTGGTCCTCACACAAGTGTGTGTACAGAGCTAGCTCTGCAAGGTCCCCGGGAAAAAGGGGCTTGTGGTGGGGGGGAACTTGACAGGTGTTCTGTGCTGTGGTTGCTGTCCACAGACAAGGACAGCATTTTTTGTTTGCTTGGGGGTCGGGGTGGGGGTGGGAGGTGTCTCTGTCTATCTGTTTGTCTTTCTCTCTCTTTCTCTCTATGTCTCTGTCTCTGTCTCTCTCTCTCTCTCTCTCTCTCTCTCTCTCTCTCTCTCTCGTTCCCCCCTCTCTTTCTCACCCCCCCCTCCTTCTTCTTGCCCCTCCCCATGTTTACCTTTCTCAATCTCTCTCTCTCTTCCTTTCTCTCTCTCCCTCCCTTCACCATCTCTCTACCCCACCCCTGTCTTTCTCTCTATCTCCTCTCCACCCCTCCTCTCTCTCTCTCTCTCTTCCGCTCCCTCTCACTCACTGCCTGATCCACCCACCAATCCACCCACTTATCCACCCACCCACCCAAATCCACGGAGCAGGTTGGCTGCAATATTTCAACGTCTCGTGCTGCGATTATGATCATTATGCTCTCCCCCCCCCCCCCCCCCCAATCCCCGAGATGCCGGCACCGTCGTGGCAGGCAGCTTTTGAAGCGTGATAACACTGGGCGGTAGGACTGGAGGAGACCTTGTCCACGTGGTCCTCACACAAGTGTGTGTACAGAGCTAGCTCTGCAAGGTCCTCGGGAAAAAGGGGCTTGTGGTGGGGGGGAACTTGACAGGTGTTCTGTGCTGTGGTTGCTGTCCACAGACAAGGACAGCATTTTTTGTTTGCTTGGGGGTGGGGGTGGGGGTGGGAGGTGTCTCTGTCTGTTTGTCTTTCTCTCTCTTTCTCTCTTTGTCTCTGTCTCTGTCTCTGTCTCTGTCTCTCTCTCTCTCTCTCTCTCTCTCTCTCTCTCTCTCTCTCGTTCCCCCTCTCTTTCTCACCCCCCCCCCTCCTTCTTCCTGCCCTCCCCATGTTTACCTTTCTCAATCTCTCTCTCTCTTTCTTTCTCTCTCTCTCTCCCTTCACCATCTCTCTACCCCACCCCTGTCTTTCTCTCTCTCTCTCTCTCCACTCCACCCCTCCTCTCTCTCTCTCTCTCTTCCGCTCCCTCTCACTCACTGCCTGATCCACCCACCAATCCACCCACTTATCCACCCACCCACCCAAATCCACGGAGCAGGTTGGCCGCAATATTTCAACGTCTCGTGCTGATCATTATGCTCCCCCCCCCCCCCCCCCCCCCATCCCCGAGCTGCCGGCATCGTCGTGGCAGGCAGCTTTTGAAGCGCGATAACACTGGGCGGTGGGACTGGAGGAGACCTTGTCCACGTGGTCCTCACACAAGTGTGTGTACAGAGCTAGCTCTGCAAGGTCCCCGGGAAAAAGGGGCTTGTGGTGGGGGGAACTTGACAGGTGTTCTGTGCTGTGGTTGCTGTCCACAGACAAGGACAGCATTTTTTTTTTGGGGGGGGGGGGCTGGGGGGGGTGAGGGGGGGTCTATATCTGTCTCTGCCTATCTGTCTGTCTGTCTGTCTGTTTCTCTCTCTCTTTCTCTCTTTGTCTCTGTCTGTCTGTCTGTCTGTCTCTCTCTTTCAATATGATCCTTTGGCCTTGTGTGTGTGTTGTGTGTGTGTGTGTGTGTGTGTGTGTGTGTGTGTGTGTGTGTGTTGGGGGTAGGGGTGGGAGGTGGAGGGTGTGAGTGTGTGTACACGTCTGTTTCTCTGTCTCTGTCTCTGTCTCTCTCTTCCAGTATGATCCATTGGCCTTGTGTGAGTGTGGTTTTTGTGTGTGTGTGTGTGTGTGTGTGTGTGTGCGCGCGCGCGCACGCGCGCGTGTGTGTGTTGGGGGTGGTGGAGTGGTGGATAGTGTGGGTGTGTGCACACGTATGTCTGTCCGTATGTATGTTTGTCTGTCTGTCTCTGTCTATCTGTCTGTCTCTTTGTCTGTTTTTCTGTCTATCTCTGTCCCTGTCCCCGTCTCCGTCTTTGTGTGTGTGTGTGTGTGTGTGTGTGTGTGTGTGTGTGTGTGTGTGATGGGGGTCACGTTGGATGGTGTGGGTGTGTGTATACGTAGGGGAGAGGAGGGAGAGGGGGGGGAAGTGGATAAGGATGGTCAGTGGCGGCTTGGCGTTTGCGACTTTGCGCGAGTGTGAGCGTGCGTGGGTGAATACATAGCTGACTGAATGCATGAGTGTGTGTGGTGGGAGGTGGGGGTGGAGAGGCGGTGTGTGTGTGTGTGGGAGGGGGGGGGGGTGAGGGGTGGTAGTGTGTGTGTGTGTGTGTCTGTGTGTGTGTGTGTGTGTGTGTGTGTCTCTCTCTCTTTCCATATGATCCTTTGGCCTTGTGTGTGTGTGCGCGTGTGTGTGTGTGTGATGGGGGTCACGTTGGATGGTGTGGGTGTGTGTATACGTAGGGGAGAGGAGGGAGAGGGGGGGGAAGTGGATAAGGATGGTCAGTGGCGGCTTGGCGTTTGCGACTTTGCGCGAGTGTGAGCGTGCGTGGGTGAATACATAGCTGACTGAATGCATGAGTGTGTGTGGTGGAGAGGCGGTGTGTGTGTGTGTGGGTGGGGGGGGGTGTGGGGTGGTAGTGTGTGTGTGTGTGTGTGTGTGTGTGTGTGTGTGTGTGTGTCTCAAATGAGCATACAAATTACTTGAGATGTGTTCATAATAATGTTATGTTCTTTCTCGCCCCCATGTATGAAGGGCGTCATAACTGAATGGATTTTTTTTTCAACTTTGTCATTGCCAGTGTCATCCCCCCCCCCCATCTCACTCTCTCCCCAGTGAGTGGAGAAGGTTGCTGTCTTGAGCTCTGTGTGTGTGTGTGTGTGTGTGTGTGTGTGTGTTTCTTCCCTTTGACTCTTTCTAAAGGATTCGATTGTAGACCCAAACAACCGAGTAAATCTCAACGACGATACAGGTGTGCCTTTGCGTCTGAGGGACTGGGAGGCGGGAGAGAGAGGGAGTCTGTCGCTGTTCTGCGGGACATAAAGGGTTGATAATCATAAGAGATCTTCAGAATCACATTATTCAAGAGAAAATCTGGAAGTAAGAGTTTGTTTTTAGATTTAATCTAGAGCTTGGTTTGGGCAAACCAGTATTCTCGTCATTATAAATGGACACAAAGGGATGCAAGAAATTTACAATTTTGAGAATACACCCTAAGACCAATGAGTTTTATCAATCGTTATATAACCAGTTGAAACGAAAGCACAGATGAAAAGAAAATCGAATGCAGAGAAATAGCATCGACTATGGTGCCATTGGCTTCAGGAAATAGTTGATTTTTTTTCCTTTCCTATATCACTTTTCGGTGATAATGCGATCAGCAATCTGCAGAGGGCGTGAAATAAAGAACAAGCTTAGTTCACATAGCCATCACTGCAATACGCAATCGTCTTTTTATCAGTTGTGTGTTCCATCTGTATCCTTTTTCGCGGGATAGAATCTGCATGACAGCATTCCTGTATTTAAACCGACCATCGCATTATCGGCGAAAATCGTTCGACTTTTTCCCTGCCTTCAGTTCACTCAGTCTGTCCTGTCCTTTATCCTACCCATCCACAACTTCCACTGTGGACTTTCCAGGTCTGTAAAATATTGCGTCCATTGATACAGCACAATTCAAGTCATAATACAACAGGCCCCCACCACGTTACCTCAAACATTTTTCAAAGTTCCGCATCAGCGTTGTGCATGTCGCTGGCTGGATATTGCATTTCAAAGCCCTCGCATGGGAAAGGACTGCTGGTGTTGCCTTGTACAGAGAAGATCTTAGACTTCTTGTAAAGCGAATAGACAGTGTCATATGCTTGGAAACAAAAGATGTTGGAAACAAGGATGTTCACGATCAAGAGAAAAGTAAAACAAAAACACCCAAACCGAACCACAACCCTTTGTATCTGTAGAGAGGTCCATACAGGAGGCAGTTATATAGGCTGTAGAGTCAGTTGTCCAGGTCTCCACGTAAGATACAAAGTTGGGTATAGCCACTGACTTAACGAGAAGTACTTTTGCTCATTTCTATTCATCGAACTTGCCGTCACTTGGCTGGGTTTTCTACAAGATGTCTTGGTTCTACAAGATGTCATCATCAATACACGAGGCAGTTCTGTCGTGTATGTATGTATATAGCGTCAAGTACCGTTATTACTCTACTGTGGGATGCAGCGCCACTCACTCTGTCTATATTTCTTCCCAGCTAGTTTCAGCCCATATCTTCAGTTCTTATACCCAGACATCTAAAAGAGAAATTTGGTGGCCGCGACATTCCAACCTCTGCTGCTTTGCTGCCATACCATATAAATCTTTATAGTTGAGGCATACGCCGTCAGGAGCAGCCTTTTTTTTTCTTCTTCTTTTTTTTCCATCTCTGCCCGGTACATCAGTTGTTTATGATCACTCTGTGTATCATGATCGTGCCGTATATCATCGGTCAGCATCGTCTCGTAGCGCCGCCGGAGAGGCTGGTTGTTTGCTGAGACGTTCAGTTCTCTTTTAGTTGTCAGTGGTGTGACGGGCGCAATAGCCAAGTGGTTTAAAGCGTTGGACTTTCAATCTGAGGGTCCTGGGTTCGAATGTCGGTAACGGCGTCTGGTGGGTAAAGTGGAGATTTCTTCCAGGTCAATATATATGTGCAAACCTGCTTGTGCCTGAACCCCCTTCGTGTGCATACGCAAGCAGAAGTACAAATACGCACGTTAAAGATCCTGCAATCCATGTCAGCGTTCGGTAGGTAATGGAAACAGGTCTACATGGCGGGGTAAAACAGTCATAAACGTAAAAGCCCACTCGTGAGTACATACGAGAGAACGCGGGAGTTGCAGCCCACGAGCGAAGAAGAAGAAGGTTGTGTTAAAATCGACCTGGTGCCAGAAGCAAAGAAGAGGCCTTGACAGGATGACACGAGATTGGTAGTCAGTAACCCCTCCCAGATTAAAAAAAAAAAGAGAGAGAGAGAGAGAGAGAGAGAGAGAGAGAGAGAGAGAGACGGAGGTTTTTTCAGCAGAAACGAAATTCATTTGGCAGTTTTTGATGGCAGGTCAGGAGAGGTTCGAGTCATTCTGCAATTTTTCACCACGATTCTTGTCCATGTGCAGAGTGAGTTTGTGTATGGTCTCCGATAGCCAATCTCAACGGCTTGACAGTCCTGTCTGATATCTCCACTGATGTATTGCCGGCAAGGCTTAGCAGTACGTTTTCCCACCATAACTAGCATGTGTGTGTGTGTGTGTGTGGTCGTGTGTGTGTGTGTGTGTGTGTGTGTGTGTGTACATTTTCAAACCGCTTACACGTACAGCTTGTGATGGTAACTGGGTGTGAAAGGAACCTTTTTCGCTTGGTGATATACCATATATTGCGACTGAAATTCGGGTGTTGTTGTCGTTGTTTTGTTTTGTTTGTTTTGTTGTTGGTCTTTTCCAAACGGGGTGACTTTGAGTCTCAGTGAGGGATTGAGAGGA
>NC_134893.1:17954336-17956836 GCF_041734735.1 Babylonia areolata | reverse complement strand
TAAGTAGAATTAATGTCAAGTCCATGAATATTATGATATTGTGTCATCTATTCAAGTGTTATAATACCCCTTCCCATGCCCACCCCCAGTCCCCTGGTTTTGAATTGTGGTCCATGGCCAAAGTTCATGAAAACAATTTCGTTCGTTCGTTCTCTCTTCTCTCTCTCCCTCTCTAAATATGTATATATATAGAGAGAGAGAGAGAGAGAAGAACAAACATCGAATATAAGATGGGTACATGGAGAAGTGGAACATGAAAGCATGTATTGATTTTCAGTAGCACATCAGGCGATCACTGAGCTAATCAAACTCTATCTGAGTGTCGTTCCGGCCTGCCAGGAACTTACAGTGACAAGGAAAAGGAAAGAATCTTCGAGGAAACAAAAAGGTTTGATGTAGAAGAAATTTGACATATCTATACCTCTCTCTCTCTCTCTCTCTCTCTCTCTCTCTCTCTCTCTCTCTCTCTCTCTCTCTCTCTCTCTCTATATATATATATATATATATATATATATATATGTGTGTGTGTGTGTGTGTGTGTGTGTGTGTGTGTGTGTGTGTGTGTGTGTGTGTGTGTGCATATAGATAGATATGTCTTTTGACCTTAAGACTGAAATGCCAAGAATCAGCATATTCCTCAAAGGAAAAACCGTTGTTTTGTCGTCTCTATGCATCATATCATGTTGCAACTACCACCACCACCACTACCACTATCTCCTCCACCTCCTCCTCTTCTTCTTCTTCTTCTTTGTCGTCGCCGTCGTCGTCGTCTTCTCTGTCTTCGTCTTCGTCTTCGTCTTCGTCTTGTTCTTGTTCTTCTGTTCCCCTCCTCCTCCTCCACCTCCTCCTCCCCCTTCTTCTTCTTCTTGTTTGCCGTCGTCGTCGTCGTCGACTTCGTCTTGTTCTTATTCTTGTTCTTGTTCTTGTGTTCTCCCCCTCCTCCTCCTCCTCCTCCTCCACCCCCTCCTCCTCCTCTCCTTCTTCTTCCGTCTTCTTCGTCTTCGTCTTTCTCCTCCTCCTCCTCCTCCTCCTCCTATTCTTCTTCTTCTTCTTCTAAATCTTTCCTTCTCTTTCTGACTCTTTCCCTTCTCTCCCGTGTGCGTGCTGGCACTGTCTGTTTCTGTCTGCCTGCCTGTGTGTGTCTGCAACCCCCGTTCTGTTCTGTTCTGTTCTCCGTCTGTCTCTCCCTTCTGTCCCCCACCTTCACACCACCATGACGTCAGTCATCTTATTTCCAACCGCGGCAGTCAATGCTGGAGCAAGCAGTCAAGAACAAAACACGTTCATATATATATATATATATATATATATATATATATATATATATATACATATTAAGAGACAATAGAAGGATGGTATGCTTGCTATTGGCGCCAACTCCCAATTGCAGCTTTATTGATTGAACTGGAAGAAAGAAGAAGAAAAAAAAGAAGAAGAAAAATAAATAAATAAAAAAGAAATAAAAGAACAGCCGTGAGCGGAAACTGCTTTGTCATGGAAAAACAGCAGACAGCCCGCACCCCAACAGAGAGAGAGAGAGAGAGAGCAGTATATAGAGACAGACAGAACTGAAAGACTGCTGAGTGTGGCTCTTTCTTCCGCTTCTTCTTTTTCTTCTTCGTGTTTGATTTCGTCTGTAGGGGATGGCGGGCGAGTGGAGGGGGAGGGGTGGAATGGGAGGTGGTGGGGTGGGGGCTGGGGGCTGGGGGCTGGGTGGTGGGGTGGGGGGGTGGGGGTTGACTGGGATCGAAGATTCCTTGTAGGTTTCTTAGTCACACACCCCGCTATCAGGGCGGGGAGGTGGTGTGAAGGGTAGTTGTGATCGTGTGTAGTGTGCGCGCGCGCGTGTGTGTGTGTGTGTGTGTGTGTGTGTGTGTGTGTGTGTGTGTGTGTGTGTGTGTGTACGTGCGAGCGAGCGTAAGAGATTGCTACACAGAGAGAGAGGGGGGACAGACAGACAGACAGACAGAGAGGGAGAGAGAAGAATCGTTGTTGAAATTTCAGTTCCGTACAGTTATTTTAAAACACTATATACCTGTACAGATTGTAAGCGCCACCATTCACGATGCAAGTACAATGTGATGGAACAACCTGACACAATACTACATGGTACGAAATAAAGTAGGCCTACCTGTGTATGCGTGTTTACTGCGACACAGTCCATAGTCCCTCCCCGTTAATAATCCTGTTGAGAGTCTGAGAGACAGAGCGATAAATAGAATGAGAGCAGAGCGATACCAGACTTAAATCAAAATGCTGTGCAACACATATATAAGTTGATGCGATATTTCCCGTAACCCTGATGTGAGAGAAAGACAGACACTTGAAGAAACTGACGTAAGACAGAAAGACAGAGACATAGATTTTCAGTCAGAGAGAGAGAGAGAGGAAGGGGGAGGGGGGGGGAGGCTGAACTGGCAGATTTTTGAGACATTCCGAGAAACTTGAAGACAGGCAGAGACTGAGAGATTCTCAGACAAGCAGACAGACAATCAGAGAG
>NC_134893.1:17941836-17949336 GCF_041734735.1 Babylonia areolata | reverse complement strand
CTTAACTAATCTAAACCTTAACTCGGTTTCTTTCTTTTTCCCCTTCATCATCCCATACATCTTCTCTTCTTCTTTTCGTCTTTTTTTTCTTTTGTATCACCTTTCTTTCTTTCTTTCTTTTCTTCTTCCTCCTCCTATTTCTTTCCTTCTTGATTTTTGCTTTCTTCTTATTCCTCTTCTTTATCAGTCTCCTTCATCCTCCCCTCCCTGTTTTCCTTTTTCTTCTTCTTCTTCTTCTTCTTCTTCTTCTTCTTCTTCGTAGTCGTCGTCGTCGTCGTCGTCGTCTTCTTCTTTAATCCTTTTTCTTCACAGTTACAATGGGTAGACCACAAGACTTTAATTAGAATACTCCTTTACTCCTAAGTATGAAGGACGGCGGTGTTTCGACTTGTTTCCTGTCTTTTGTGGTCATTTGTGTTTAGTGTGTTGTGTTGTTTTTCTTTTTTTCACTCCCCCCCTCCTTCCTCCCCCCACTCCCTCGACCGCAACCTCGTTGATCCATTCCGCGGTTTGTTTACGCGATCTCTCTCTCTCTCTCTCTCTCTCTCTCTCTCTCTCTCTCTCTCTCTCAATCTCTGTTTATCCGTGTGTGTGTGTGTGTGTGTGTGTGTGTGTGTGTGTGTGTGTGTGTGTGTGTGTGTGTGTGTGTGTGTGTGTGTGTCTGTCTGTCTGTCTCACTCACTCTCGCTCTCTCTCTCTCTCTTTCTATCTACTTCTCTGTTTGTCTCTCTGTTTGTCTCTCTGTCTGTCTCTGTCTCTGTCTCTCTCTCTCTGTCTCTCTGTCTCTGTCTCTCTCTCTCTCTCTCTCTCTCTCTCTCTCTCTCTTTTTTTCTTTTGTTCATTTTTATTTTCATTTTATTTCTCCTTCTCTCTCTCTCTCTTTTTTTTTTTTTATTTTTTTTTAAAGCTGCTTGATCTCTCTCTCTCTCTCTCTCTCTCTCTCTCTCTCTCTCTCTCTCTCTCTCTCTCTTTTTCTTTTGTTCATTTTTATTTTCATTTTATTTCTCCGTCTTCTCTCTCCTTTTTTTTTTTTTTTTCTTTAAAGCTGCTTGAGGGTGGTCTGTGTAATGGGATAGCGAAAATTGGACATTAAATTCCCGCAGAATTCCGGAGCCGGGAGAGCGGTCTGGCCTGGCGCTTCAGGCAAGAGAAGGTACCGCCCCGAAACACGCGGCATTCCACACACTTCCATCCCCTGTTAACCCTCCAACCCCCCGCCCCCCAAACCCCTCCCTCCCCACCCCCACGGGTGTCATCAACCAGTTGTGTGGTCAGTGTGGGAACTCTCTGTCTGCTGTCGGCTGATCCTGCCCTCATCACGGCTTTGGAATCCATTAGTGTTGGGTGGACGTTTTCATCCACACACCCTTCCCCTCCCCCCTTCCACCCCGTACCCCCTCCCCCCCCCCCCCCCCCCCCCCCACCTCCTCACCCCGGACATGTTTTTTTCCCCATTCCTTTCCTGCGTTTGTTGTGTATGTATGCCTGTCTGTTTGTCTGTCTGTTTGTCCGCCTCTCTGCCTTTTGTCTTTTCTCTCCCGTGTTTCTCTGGCTCCATGTCTTCCATGTCTCGGGCTGTCTTTCTCTGTGTAATTCCTTTTATCTCTTTCCATACGAACGGCGAAAGAGACGACGTTAACAGCGTTTCACCCTAATTACCATCATCAAAATATTGCAAGCGGAAGGCTCTTATACTGAAGACGTGAATGTTGACAAAGAATACCACAATTTCTGATGACGGTCGGAAGCTAAAGGTTGGGTCATTCAGACACCCACTGGACATCCGAGGGGTCTGTGTAGAGGAGAAGAGAGGACTGGCCGTACTGAGTGAGTAATACTGAGAAGAGGGGCCGGGATTTCATTCATGCGCGAGTGCACGAGAGAGACAGACAGACAGAGATAGAGAGAGACAGAAACAGAGACAGACAGAGATAGGCAGAGAGGGAGACAGAGACAGAGAGAGACAGAGACAAACAGAGAGACAGAGACAGAGAGACACAGAGAGAGAGAGAGAGAGAGAGTTTCCGATGAAGAACTCAGCACGTGATTCACGTCTTGTTTTTTTGTAGTTTTATTTCTTTTCCCGTGTGCATGTCACCAAACGGGTGAGAGGGTGTGGATGGGTGAATGGATGGAGAAGGTGTGTTAATTTTGTCCCGTGTGTGAGTGTGTGTGTGTGTGTGTGTGTGTGTGTGTGTGTGTGTGTGTGTGTGTGTGTGTGTGTGTGTGTGATGTGTCTGTGTGTCTGTGTATGTGTATGTGTCTGTGTCTGTCTGTGTATGTCCGTGTCTGTATTTGTGCGAGAGTGCGTGTGTGTGGTGTGTGCGTGTGTGCCGCGTGTCTGTGTGCAGGCGTGTGTGTGTGTGTGTGTGTGTGTGTGTGTGTGTGCATGTGCGTGTGCGTGTGTGTTCGTACCTGTGTGTCTGTGTGTGCGTGCGTGCTCGAGATGACCTGACTGGATTGTCCAGGGAAGGCCATCAACTCAATCCCACGGGCTTTGCATCCATTAACGTTTTGCGCTGCTCAACTCTCTGTTTTGGGGGTTGGTTTATTTTTCTGCCTCTCTCGGTTTCATTCACCCTCCCTCCCTCCCTCCCTCACTCCTTCATTCTCTCTCTGTCTCTCTGTCTATCTGTCTCTGTCTCTCTCTCTATCTCTCTCTCTTTCTCTCTCTATCCATCTGTTCTCTCTCTCTCTCTCTCTCTCTCTCTCTCTCTCAGTGAACCCCTTCATGTGGGGCTGAGGCGTACATGTGAATAAAGCATCCCATTCCATTTCGCTCTCTCTCTCTCTCTCTCTCTCTCTCTCTCTCTCTCTATATATATATATATATATATATATATATATAATATCTGTCTGTCTATCTATCTCTCATTCTCTCTCTTTCTCTCACTCTCACTCGCTCTCTCTCTAATGGGAATGATAACTGCTCACATTGAATTAACGTGAAAATCGTGCTGAGTTCGTTTTCTGTAGTTCTCTCTCTCTCTCTCTCTCTCTCTCTCTCTGTGTGTGTGTGTCTCTGTGTCTCTCTCTCTGTCTCTGTCTCTGTCTCTGTCTCTGTCTCTCTCTCTCTCTCTCTCTCTCTCTCTCCGTTTCGTCCTCCCACTCTCTCCATATCTTTTTCCCTCCTTCTCTCCTCCTCCTGATGTGGTGTAGGCGGCGGTGTATGGATTTGTACGAACGCAGTGAAGCCACTTGAAGTAAGTAACTGAACTGCATCCCCTCATCGCTCTCTTGTTTCTCTCTGTCTCTCCTCCCCCCCCCTCTCTCTCTCTCTCTCTGTCTCTCCCCTCCCCCTCTCCCTGTCTCTCTCTCTATCTCTCTCCCCTCCCCCTCTCCCTGTCTCTCTCTCTGTCTCTCCCCTCCCCCTCTCCCTGTCTCTCTCTCTATCTCTCTCCCCTCCCCCTCTCCCTGTCTCTCTCTCTCTGTCTCTCCCCTCCCCCTCTCCCTGTCTCTCTCTCTATCTCTCTCCCCTCCCCCTCTCCCTGTCTCTCTCTCTCTGTCTCTCCCCTCCCCCTCTCCCTGTCTCTCTCTCTATCTCTCTCCCCTCCCCCTCTCCCTGTCTCTCTCTGTCTCTCTCTGTCTCTCTCCTCCCCCTCTCCCTGTCTCTCTCTCTGTCTCTCCCCTCCCCCTCTCCCTGTCTCTCTATCTGTCTCTTCCCTCCCCCTCTCCCTGTCTCTCTCTCTGTCTCTCCCCTCCCCTCTCCCTGTCTCTCTCTCTGTCTCTCCCCTCCACCTCTCCCTGTCTCTCTCTATCTGTCTCTCCCCTCCCCCTCTCCCTGTCTCTCTCTCTCTGTCTCTCCCCTCCCCCTCTCCCTGTCTCTCTCTCTCTGTCTCTCCCCTCCACCTCTCCCTGTCTCTCTCTCTCTCTGTCTCTCCCCTCCACCTCTCCCTGTCTCTCTCTCTCTGTCTCTCCCCTCCCCCTGCCTCCTTACTCAAGTAACTGAAATGAACCCCCACCCCCTCTCTCTCTCTCTGTCTCTCTCTGAATCTCCCTTCCCCCACTGAACTGAACCCCCCCCTCTCTCTCTCTCTCTCTCTCTCTGTCTGTCTCTCTCTGACTCCCCCCTACCCCACACCCCACAACCTCCTTAATTAAATAACTGAACTGAACTCCCCCCTCTCTCTCTCTAAGTCTCTCCTGGCCCCAACCTATCCCCCCCCCTCTCTCCGTCTCTCTCTCCCTCTCTCCGCTTCCCCCCACCCCACCCCCCCCTCTCTCTCTCTCTCCCTCTCTCTCTCTCAGTGACCAGAAGCGTCATCAGCAGGTGCGGCACAAGATGAGTCAGACTCACTCCCAATCATGACGACAAAGAACACGTCATCATTCCTCCTCCCCCTGCCTTCGTACGGGTTGCTCCTTCGTGTGACGGTGATCCGCTGTCATCTCTCGTACACAATCTACTTGCCACACACAACTGGCATACCGTGTTTTGGGCATGCCATGCAGAATGTATGATTAAAAAGAGGGAGTGGACGACACTGTACCACTCACCACCACCACTACTACTACTACTACTACTACTACCAGGGATCGCGCTAGACTTTTTCAAAACGCGTGCAGCTTACGCAAAGTCGGCAAAAAAACGCGTAAGTTAGAGTCAGAATTGCGTCAGACCTATGACACTAAATCAAAGGTTTACTCACCTATTTTCGCCGCTCACGTCGGCGCTGAAATTCACCGCAAGCATCTGTCAGTCTTGATCGGTCAGCAGTTTTGATCATATTTTGCCAGCTGAAACCTCTCTCACAAGGAACAGAGCTGACAGGGACTGTCAATGCAGTGTTCACCAGCACAGCAAAATCAGGATATGTTGCGTCATAATCCATGATGACGACTTTGCAGGCTTTCTCGAAACTGGTCACACCCTGTAATGACGCCACTCTGTTCCAAAACTCGTCAGCTAAGCAGTGTTGTGTGCGCGCGTATTCTGTTAATTGGCTGTAGCTGTTAAGAGTCACGTAGGCATCTCGCAGTGCTCCGCATGCACAGACACTTTGTCTTGTACCTTCTGATTCAGTATCGCAAACCTAGCTGCCAAGTCTGTCCTAAAGTTGCATTGATACGGCTTGGAGTAAAAGTTGTTTTGCGTAAGTGTTACGCGTGAGCGCTGTGAAAATGCGTCAGCGAAAATCAAAATGCGTCAAATACGCGAAAAACATGCGTTAACGCGATCCCTGTACTACTAACTTGGTCGATAGTTGAAAGTCGAAGAGCTGGGCACGCGCGTGTGTTTGTGTGTGTGTGGGGGGGAGGGGGGGTGGCGGGGGGGGGGGGATGGGTGATAGGGTACATGGTCGGTGTGTGTGTGTGTGTGTGCACATCGAAGAATCGTGACTTCTACACACACACACACACACACACACACACACACACACACAGAGAGAGAGAGATCACTATCAGAATCAGTAGCTCAAGGAGGCGTCACTGCATTCGGACAAATCCATATACGCTACACCACATCTGCCAAGCAGATGCCTGACCAGCAGCGTAACCCAACGCGCTCAGTCAGGCCTTGAGAGAGAAAAAAAAACTAGAAAAAAAAGAAAGAAAGAAGTAAATGAATATCTGAATTTAAAAAAAAGAAAAGAATAAATAAATAAATAAATTATTGGGGAAAAAAACACGAAGAATAAAGATAACACACACACACACACACACACACACACACACACACACAGATATCTTCATCAAGCATCGTATCGACTCATAAGCGCTGGAGTTGTCCACTCCCTTTTGGCCTTGCAGTCCGAATAAGCCACACGTCAGTTGTAATGACACGTGGTGTGTGCAGGTGGTGACAGCGAATTGCCGTGAAGAAGCCCCCCCCCACCCCCCCACCCCCCACACCCACCCCCACCTCCCACCCCATCAAGATATCATTGCCTGGACCGCGGGTCAGCTTCACTTTGATTAAGCGGATCGATGTCACAGACTGAGTGGTTTCTCTGTTGTCACGACTGCGGCTGTTTTGAGTTCAAGTGAGGAACGAAGGTACGCGCGTACATAATATGCACACATACACATGGGCGCACATGCGCGAGCAAACACACACACACACACACACGCACACAGACAGACAGACAAACAGACACACACACACACACACACACACACACACACACTCGCGCGCGCGCACG
This sequence comes from Babylonia areolata, assembly GCF_041734735.1. NCBI lineage: Eukaryota > Metazoa > Mollusca > Gastropoda > Neogastropoda > Buccinidae > Babylonia > Babylonia areolata. The sequence goes on along the minus strand of NC_134893.1, from coordinate 17,943,193 downwards.
CACAAGCACAGACACACACTCCCGTCACAAAGACATTCAACCGCACACACCGTATACACACACACACACACCACACACACACACACACACACACACACACTGTCTCTCTCTCTCTGTCTCTGTCTCTGTCTGTCTGTCTGTCTGTCTGTCCGTCTCTCTCTCTCTCTCTCTCTCTCTCTCTCTCTCTCTCTCTCTCTCTCTCTCTCAGTGACAGGGTAAATAAATGTAAGCAAACGAAAGCTACAACAACAAAAAATGTGGGCAACGCCTGACTGTCGTGACTGAGATGCTCTTCGGCGGTTTGAAGGAGTGGGAGGTGAAGCTGGAGCTTTCAAGCTACTACCATGAAGACGTCTGATGCTCCAGCAGGTCCGATGGGCAGGAAGACATCATTCGCCAAAGACGTGGAACAAGCTCCCTGATAACCTCCGTCATTTTGATTCCCTCGCATCTTTTAAATCTCGTCTCAAAACTCACCTTTTCCCCTCAGCAATAAGTTCAGTTGTGGCAGGTCCACTTCCTTTTCGTTAGCTGTGCTTGACTATGTGTGTATACATATGTATGTGTACATAACTACATGCATGTAATATGAATGTGTATTGTGTGTGCGTGTGTTTATGCAGTAAGTTTGTGCCTGCCTATGTGTGCGTATGTGTTAGATACACATGTATGTTAAAATGTATGTATGCAGTGTGTGTGTGTGTATGTGTGCGTGTGTGTGTGTGTGTGTGTGTGTGTGTGTGTGTGTGGTGTGTGTGTGTGTGTGTGTGTGTGTGTGTGTGTGTGAAGTCACATTTTGGTGTGTGTATGTAACATAGATATAATGTTTTATGTTAACAAAAGCGTTTTTGTAAAGCACCTAGAGCAGATTTCTGGATAGTGTGCTATATAAGTATCCATTATTATTATTATTATTATTGCATGCAATGCAATGCAACACAATAAAATACAACGCAACACAATATAATATACTGTAATAATTTTTTCTCCAAATGTTGCAGATCATTTCACCGACCAAAAAATGTATCAGTCATCATATTGTACTTTGTTGTGTGTGTGTGTGTGTGTGTGTGTGTGTGTGTGTGTGTGTTTTGAGGGGGGTGGGGGGTGGGATAAGAGTGAGTGCTGCGAGCGTGTGTGTGTGTGGGTGAGTGGGTGTTCCTGTGATGTTTATGTGTATGTATCCATTGTCGAGTGTGTGTGTATTCATGCATAGATAGATCTATCCATTTTTTCGCGCACCTGTGTCTAACATAGCCGAACAGCTTTGAAGCTTTGTCATGATAAGGAAACGACACAGCCCGAAACAAGTTGCCTGGCAATGGACCCTGTGTTCTTCATTGCTGGATTGTATCCC
>NC_134893.1:17929336-17936836 GCF_041734735.1 Babylonia areolata | reverse complement strand
GGAAGGATTCCCACCCGAGCCCCCACAACACCACTTCCCCCTCTCACTGACCCCAATCACCCCCCGCCGCCCCCCCCCCCCTCCCCGCTCCCCCCACACCCCCTCCCCAAACACACACACACACACACACACACACACACACACACAATTCTATCTTCGAAACAAACTCGGCTGTCAATATCATTGTTATTATCATTACCATGATGATGATGATGATGATGATGATGATGATGATAATAATTTTTATCATCATCATCATCATCATTGCTATCTTTGTTGTTGTTGTTGTTGTTCTTTTTATTCTTCTTGTTATTATTATTATTATTATTATTATTATTGTTGTTGTTGTTTTTGTTATCTTTCTTCCGTATTCTAACAAGGTTAATAATAAGCGGTCGCATGGTCGAACCGTCAAGCATGTAACAGTTCCTTTCGGCTGACAGACGCAGCGTGTGTGTGTGTGTGTGTGGAAAGCACTGATGCTCAGTGTAGCCCCGCGCTAAGGTCTACCGATTTACGTCACTCAGCACGTGAGCAGGCTGATGGATTTTTTTTTTTTTCTCCCTCCTTGGAGGAGGGTGTGTGTGTGTGGGGGGGGGGGGGTGCGGGCGGGGGGGGGAAGCAAAAGCAAAAATATATGAAAAGAAAAGAAAAGAGAGAGGAGGAGAGGAGGAGGTTGTTGTGTTGAATCTTTTGTTTCCTCTTCTTTGATATGCTTTCCTTTGTTTGAGTCAGGTCTGGTCTGGCGTAGTCTTTGTCTGTCTTTGTATATGTGGATCTTTTTTTGTTTGTTGGTTTGTTTGTTTCTTTTTCTTTCTCTTTCTTTCTTTTTCTTTCCCAGTGTGTGTGTGTGTGTGTGTGTGTGTGTGTGTGTGTGTGTTCTCTCTCTGTGTCTCTGTCTGTCTGTCTGCCTGTTCAAGTTGTCAGCAGTCTGCTCTCTCTCTCTCTCTCTCTCTCTCTCTCTCTCTCTCTCTCTCTCTCTCTCTCTCTCTCTCTCTCTCTCTCTCTCTCTTCCGCTCGTTCGTTCCTTCTATCCGGCCTCTCTGTCTGTCTCTCACTTTCTCTGTCTATCTCTCCCGCTCGCTCGCTCGCTTCTTCTGTCTCTCTATCTCTGTCTCCGCTATCTGTCTCTCTCACCCTCTCTCTCTCTCTCTCTGCCTGTCTCTGTCAGTCAGTGCCTCTGTCCCTCTGTCTGCATCTCTCTCACTCCGTCTCTTTCTCTCTCTCTCTTCGATCACTCGATCGCTGCAATCGCTGTCTCAGTCTCCCTCACACACAAATCTCACGCAGGTCTGCCTACACACACGCGCACACACACACACACACACACACACACACACATGGAACTGACTGACGGCAGACCTCAGTCCTGGAGACAACAGCCAGTTGTGCGGTGTGATTTAGAGTAGAGCCCAGAGAGCAGTGCGGGGATATGCCTCTCTCTCAGCAACTGCCGCGGCCCATCCTTCTGTTCCACTGACGGCCGGAACCTGCCTGCCTCTCTCTCTCTCTCTCTCTGTGCTGACTCTGTGTGTGTGTGTGTGTGTGTGTGTGTGTGTGTGTGTGTGTGTGTGCTGAAGCTGAGAGAGAGAGAGAGAGAGGGGGGGGGGGGGGGGGGGCTCAAAGGTGGAAAGGAGAAAAAAAAAAGAAGGAATGCGGTAAAATCCCTTTTTTTTCTGTTCGTGCTGGCGAAAGGCTCGAACATTGCAGGCGGGCGGGTTTAGTGGTGGTAGCACTTTGATTGCTGGTTGGTCGGCAGGCAGTGCAACAACACACGGCAAAGCGATCTGGTGGGCCTCTGGAAGAAGAAGAAGAAGAAGAAGAAGAAGCCCTTGTACTGGTTGCAAACAAAGTGGATGGACCAGGAGTTATTTGTGAGTGTATGCGCATCTGCGAGTGTGTGTCTGTGAGCATCACACACCCCCCCACCCCCACCCCCTCCAACTCTCCTTCATCCCCCACCCCCCTCCCCCTCTCCCTCCCATTTTCACACCACCACTGTATATTTTTTTCTTCCTTTCTTTTCTTTTTTTTATGTAGGATATCATCCACGATGTTAAAAAAAAAAATAAATAAATAAAAAATTTTGGTATGCTTTAACAACGACTGATTCAGGGGTAAAAACGATGATGCTTTAGCTGTGGGCGATAAGAGAATTATTTAGCCATTGCTTGAGAAGTAAAGCTCACCAGGGGCTGGAAGGATGGAAGGATGGATGGATGGATAGATGGATGGATGGTTGGTTGGTTGGTTGGTTTCTCCCTCGCTCGTTCAAATCTAGATGATTGTAAGTATCGAAGAGAAATGTTGCAGCAGATTGTTTTTGTTTGGTGGTGGTGGTTGTTTTTTTGTTTTGTTTTCCTTTCCTTTTATTTTACGTCTTCTTCTTCTTCTTCTTCTTCTTCTTCTTCTTCTTCGATACAAGAGGAGTTCTTTGTGCGTAGGATCATGGTAGGAGGTTTGTAAGGAAGCTTTCTCGGTTCAAGTTTGATTTATAAAAGAGTGAGAGAGAGAGAGAGAGAGAGAGAGAGAGAGAGAGAGAGAGAGAGAGAGAGAGAGAGTGTGAGAGAGAGAGAGAGAGAGAGAGAGAGAGAGAGAGAGAGAGAGAGAGAGAGAGAGAGAGAGAGAGAGAGAGAGAGGAGAAAGAGAGAGAGAAGTCGAAGCGGAAAACTGGCTTCAGTCGTACAGTTCACAGAGGCTGGTTGTTAACAAGTCATTCCGGTGACTGTTTACGCTGTGGAGATTCACGGACGGATACGAAAGGATTGTGGTGGATTGCTGTTTGTCTGTTTTCTCTTTGATTTCTGTTTTGTTGTTTGATTTTTTTTGTTGTTTCATGCTACAATGAAGATTACAACAACAAAGTATACAAAGTGTTATTACTGACTGTTATCTTGTTTTTATCTTCATTTCCTTACATTATTGTATGTGTTGTTGTTGTTATTGTTTTCATGGAGGTGGTGGTAGGAGGGAGAGAGGGGTGGTGGTGGTGGCGGTGTTGAAAGGGCGGGTGGAGGGGGCACAGGGTGTGTGGGGTGTGTGGGGGGTCGGGCTTTAAATGAGGTCAATGTCTGGAACTGACAGTACTCTGTACTACGGTGAGCACGTGCCGCTTTTGATGCTCCACTGCGCTCACTGATTCTCCCTTACCTCCCCCCCCTCCCTCTACTCTCCGTCCCCTCCCTCCTTCCTCCCTTCCTTCCTTCCCCACCACGCCTACCCCTCCCTCACCCCATCCCTTCCCTCCACCCCCCCACCCCTCCACCCCTTCTTCCCTCACCCACGTGGAGTCGCCGCCGCCACGCGTGCCGTTGGGGGTGGGGTGGCTGACTCAGGGATGGTGAGGGTGTGGAGTGGGGAGGGGGAGAGAAAGAAGGAGGAGGAGGAAGGAGGAGGAGGAAGGAGGAGGTGGAGAAGCAGAGAGGAGGAAGGCTGCCGTGGATTCTGTGTCTCTGTGGTGTGCGTCTTCCGTACCACGCCACACGGTACGGCGGTCTATCACGACGGCTTGGCTTGCAAACTAACTGCCTCTCCTCTCCAGCTGCTAGCAAGCCGTTTTTCTTCTTGTGGTTTTTACTCCTTGTGAAGTTTCTTGGCTCATCTTTATCTTGTCTATTGTTGTTGTTGGGTTTGTTTGTTTTTTTGTTGTTTTGTTTTTTTATTTTGGTGGTTGGTAGTTTGGTTGTTGTTTTGGGGGTGGGTTTTTTTTCTTTTTTTCTTTTCTTTACCCCGCCTGCCACCACCTGGTACTTGGTTTTTGACTTCAGCTGGTTTTCTTTGGAGAGGATACGTTGTATACACGTAGGTATCACGTTCGTCTTAAAAAAAAAAAAAAAAACAAGAGAAGAAGACAAAAAAATTGATTCACATTAGAGTGTTAGCGGTTGTTTGTTTGTTTGTGAATACTTTGTGTGTTTCAGGTGCGGGTTTTTTTGTGTGCGTTTTTTTTTTTTTTTTTTTTTTTTTTTTTTTTAACGATTTCGAAATTTCTAAAGTGTTTTGAGAAAACGTTTTTTTTTGTGTGCGATAGTTCTTGTTTTTTTGTTGTTTGTTTGTTTGTTTGTTTTTTTAATCTTGGGTGAGGATACGGTGTATAGGCCCGTACGATAGTTTTAAATCACGGTGGTAGGCCGGGTAGGAAATGGTTCCGTTTCTTTTCTTTTCTTTTCTTTTTTGTTTCTTTAAGCAGTGGCTTTGTAGTGGCCGGTTTGGACATCAACCATCTGATTTGTTAAAAAAAAAAAAAAAAAAAAAAAAAAAAAACGAATTTGAAGAGAAGCCGTTTAGTAAGATGTTTGAATGATATGTGAGTGGACCTTGAAACGAAACGGCGCGGCGGTACCTGTGCGAATCAACACTGTCAAAAAAAAAACAACAACAACAACAACAACAACAACAGCAACAGACATTTGCCCCCTAACGAACTTCTGCTAAACGTCGTGTAAGATGGTGTGTATCCTCACTTTGTGCTGATCCGGTCCCCGGCCACAGGCCTCCCTCCATCTGTGGCACATCTTTCAATGGGATTTGTGTTGTGATATAGGAGAGAAGCCGACGACGAGTCAGTGGCACCTGCTGAACCCGGCCTGTGTCAGTTGGCCAAGGAGTGAGGGGAGGGAGGAGGAGCTGTGCTGGACAGGAGCCAGAGCAGAATCATCATCCTTTTTTCTTCCCCCCCTGTCTCTCTCTCTCTCTCTTTCTCTCTCTCCGTCGCTTCCCTTGTCTGTTGTGACTGACGTGCACTTTTCAACGTCAACACTGACTGAGATCAAGGCTTTGGTTTTTTTTCACGGACGGACGCAGTGAAGTACACCGCGGTCTGAGGAACGTTGGTCAAATCCACAGAGAAATATAGAAGTCCCCATAGTGGTGTGTCGGTTGTTGTGATGTTCACAAACTGATGGATTTTGCTTGTCACTGTGTTATATAAAGTGCGCGCACACACACACACACACACAACACACACACACACACACACACACACACACACACGTGCTATATATATATATATATATATATATATATATATATATATATATATTCCCTTCCTTCTTCAGCAGAGAGAATACCGTTCAGCGGATGTCTTCTCAGTGTTGCCCAATTTACATTTTGCTAGTGTCTGTGACTGTACTGTTTGGATTGTCGTCACAGTGGAGTTAGTTCTCAACTGAACGTGAAGGCCCGGCCGCTCCTCAAGATCATTGATCAGTGTGGGTGTGTGAGTGTGGGGGGTGGGGGAAGAGGGATAGGAGCTGTGAAAAGTGATTGACTGATTGATTTCTCACGCCATTGTCTGGCCTGTCGTGACTGGAGACAGGGCGAGCTGGACCTCTTCGTCAGTGGGTCATTGCCTTGATTGGCTGCCCCGTGTCCCCGGGCGTGTGGGGGCAACAGTAGTGTGGGAGTACCGAGGAGTCCGTCTGGTGACTGACTGGATTGCCAGCGGAGACAGCTTCAGTTCCTGCCAGCCGCCGTCTTCCTGCTGCCGGGCTTCATCCGTGTGTAGTCACGGCATGGCCTGGCTGCTGGTGCTGGTGCTGGTGCCGTGTAGGGCCAGCCACCCTCTGCCCCACTGAAGGCCAGGTCTGCCGCCGCTTCCCCTGACTCCACCGCTCTCCCCTTCACCCCTGATTGATTGATCACTGCCCAAGTATCGTTTACCTGTGACTGATAGCCATCAATGAATCGTTCACCCGTCGAGTAATAAATAACTCATGGTTAGCCCCCAGATAGCCTAGGACTGTGGCAGGGAGGCCGGTATCTTTCCGGTGGATGATGCCTTCACGTCTGGCTGTCTCCGGCCCGCTGTGGGCAGCCAGGGAGATGGTTGTGGCAGTAAGGGCAGGGGCAGGGGCAGGGGGTAGGGGTAGAGGAGAATGAAGTGATGTGATGTGCAGAGCCGTGCAGCCTGGCTGCTGTCCCGTGAAATGCAGCAAATGCCGTGCAGAAGAGTGCCGCGGCCTTTTACCTGCTCCCTCTGCAACTCTTTCTCCGGAATTGGGTCTCCGGGATAATTGGACAGGACGGCCATCCATCCATCCATCCTCACTCATCCGACCTGAGTTCCTGCTGGCGAAAATGCTTCCGACCCCGACTGCTACGTGCACGGATTGACAAAGGGGCTTCCTGTTAGCGGCTGAAGATGCCCCAGAGATTGGGGCCTGTGTGCGCGGAATACACTTTACCTGCAGCCGCTACCGCCCTGTCTTTTTTTTTTTTTTTTTTTTGTCTTTTTTTTTTTTAACCCCTTCTCCGTCTTGCTCGTGTTGTGTGTGGGAGGAGAACTGTGTGTTGTGCTTCTCCATGAAGCGTTGGAAACGAAGCTACGCCTGACCGCTTTCTGCTGACCACTCAGTGCTGTGTTGGTTGTGGATTAGACAGTCCATCTGTCTTGCCTCCCCTTTTTTTGTGTGTGTGCGTCTTTTTTGGACCAGTTGAGTGAGAACCAGAGGCGGTTTCCGTCTCCCATCTTGACAAGGCATCATGTTTCACTGGCTGGGGTAAGTGCTCTTTCCAGAATGAGTCATTCGTTGTTACTGATTGGATCTGTGTGTTGCAAACTGAACCCTTTGATCAATGGGAGTGATGGCCTAGAGGTAACGCGTCCGCCTAGGAAGCGAGAGAATCTGAGCGCGCTGGTTCGAATCACGGCTCAGCCGCCGATATTTTCTCCCCCTCCACTAGACTTTGAGTGGTGGTCTGGACGCTAGTCATTCGGATGAGACGATAAACCGAGGTCCCGTGTGCAGCATGCACTTAGCGCACGTAAAAGAACCCACGGCAACAAAAGGGTTGTTCCTGGCAAAATTCTGTAGAAAAATCCACTTCGGATAGGAAAAACAAATTAAAAAACTGCACGCAGGAAAAAATACCAAAAACAAATGTGTGGCGCTGTAGTATAGCGACGCGCTCTTCCTGGGGAGAGCAGCCCGAATTTCACACAGAGAAATCTGTTGTGATAAAAAGAAATACAAATACAAATACAATAGTAGCTCCCCTTTAACCTGTGAACATCGAAATCAGGAAAACAGATAGAAGAAGAAGAACTGATTAACAAAAAAAAAACAAAAAAAAAACAAAAAAAACATGTACAATAAAGTTATGTTGGCCTTAGCATGACGAAGACGCACAATTTCAAGCCATTGCTGCAAAGCTCTTTTCATTCATCACATTGTATGATATTGGCAAATAAGAGGCACCCCCATCCCTACCCCGCACCCCTAATAGTCTATGCCATGAGAGAAAGATAGGTAACCAAATTAAGTCTTCTGTCCGTAATTCACAGAATAAGAAGCTGCAACCTCGCAGAACAAACAAGTCATTTGCCTTTAGAACACTGTAGATGTGGCTGAGAGCAAAGGAAAGAAGGCGTAACAAGGCATAACAAATGGGTGACTTTCTGACCAAAAAGAAGAGTAGTGTCATACAGGCTGTATATTCATAAAAAAAAGGGAGTGGCAAGCCATATGCTGTTTGAACTCTTGTTACTCGTTTGGCTCC